>NW_010972576.1:7039361-7074225 GCF_000737465.1 Haliaeetus leucocephalus | reverse complement strand
TCTGTGTCCCCCCCCCCCCCCCCTTTTTTTTTGTGTGTGTTAAGCACTGCAGCAAAGGATCTTCCTCAGAGTAAGGCTAAGTTGGCAAGTTAAGATATAGTAAGATCACATGACTTTGCATGATAAACATGAACCCCGAATCTCTTGCAATACTCAGTTTTGGGTTCCTCCTGACAGCTAGCTGGGAAGCTGTGCATTCACTGACTCACACTGGGAAATCTGCTGTGGAACCTGCTCCTGCCTTTACTACCACTACTGCCGCTTGTTACCACTCCTGTTCCTTTTCCTGCCGAATATCCCAAGTCACCCCGCCTCTGTAAATCAGTAATACTCCAGCCTTTCAGTGGCTCCTCACTTGCACACAAAATCTTAACCACGGCATACTGGCTTGCCTTCAAGAAGTGTAACAAACAGAGTAAGATGTTCAGAGACTATTATTCTCACTGCTATTTTTTCCCTGCTAAGCCTATTAACACAAAAATTCAAGTACATAAAAATACTTAGAATGCAATATGAAACCATATGGCTAGGAAGGCATTGATACAGTAAATTATCATCTGGAAAAGCTCATTAAAAAAAATGAAAACACTATTTCACCTGTAAACTCTTTTGATCAGAAACAACATAGTAACAATGCAATTCAGACCACCCCCTCTCAAGATCGAGGCATTTTCTACAGAATTAGAAAACAAAGCCCACAGCAACGTTAGAGGTCTGACACAAAAGGGCCTCAATTCTTCATTTCCCCAAATGTCGTGCAAAATAAGCACAACATATTACAAATTCAGAGCAACAGATACATGTTCACTTTGCACAAATGTGAACAACAGGACAGGGTACAGGGGTGCAGAGATTCAATGTCAAGGAGACAAATAATAAAAACCAGAAGACATTTATGGTTGCTCATGTAACCTGTTGAGATACAGCTGGACTGAAGGAGTCAAGACAAAGAAATACTTGCAAACATTTTTTGTAACTAAGGGTATAGAAACACTTCATGGACAGAATTCTCCGGGAAAAAACATAACCCAATCCAGAACAAAAGTAATTACCAGTATTATATTACATGTTATCACTTTAAACAGCAAGAGGCTTTTCAGGAATAAACTTTTTTCTAAATTAAAATTTGAACTGGTAGTATTGTTTTTATTCAAACCTCTTTTCTTATACAAGTCTGACTTTAAATGCTTTTAACATTGCCAAATTTAATGTATTTCAGCTATGCTACATGCTTGCCCTAAGCTGAATTTTTGCCGAAGTCTGGTGCTTTAATAAATTGACTTATTTTCTGCTTTGCCAAGAAGGTGCAATTGTCTCATGTTTTTGAAAGAAGACTCAAGTAGACAGATTGGGCTTTTCCTAGTAGGTTTTTTTGTTTGCTGGTGTGGGTTTTTTTTCCCTATGCCAAGACGAAGACACCAAAATGGAAAAAAAACAACCAACCAACCAAAAAATGAGCTAGCACGTGCTCACAGAAGCTTGTTAAGATCTGGCACCGACATTTCTGAAGATGCCATCTGTGCCATACATGCTACCACCCCCCTTAGAGATCTTACTCACGGACAGGTTTGACTCTGAGCCAGCCTCACAAGCCAGTCAGGCACACTCCAGCAGGAAGTGGTGAACAGGACTTTTTGCAGATTTTTTTTAAACACAGTAGGCAGTACAGAAAGCAAGTCTGGAGAGACACACTCAGTAGTCCTGTCTCTATTCTCTTGGACCCTGCTAGTAAATCTATATTCCAGATGAGAGGGAAGCCCTTTGTCCCAAAAGGCATCAGGGAAGGGTGGGACCCAGCAACAAAGCGTCTATCAAGAGAAAGCAGGCAGTACAAAATGATGAAACAGCACAGACTGTATGAGAAGACAGTGAAGGATTCACACGGCAAAGCCTGGGACAAAGAGCTAGGGGAGAAAACTGAACAAGAAGATGTGGCAGGGGAAAAGAGAATAGCTCAGATAAAAAGTCCCAGAAGAAAGACCAGGAGAGAGGAATGACTGGGATTTGACTGGAGTTTGGAGGTTTTGACTAGCATGTGAAGCCAAGCTAAGGCAGGTTAGGGTGGAAGAAAGGTGTCTTTGAAAAATGACAGGAAACAGGTGTAAAGATGTCAGAGGGATCTACAGCTGCCAGAGCCCAATGTTAAAACAGAAGCACAGATTTTTCAAGTCTCTTAATTCTTCAGTCTGGTGCAAACCAACCAAGGGGGCTTCCCTACTACTTCTGCTGGCACACAGAGAAAATGACAACACAGTACTGCTTTCAGCTCCTCTCCTGGCTAAAATGACAAAAGACAATGTAGCGTATCTAACCTGTTCAGTCATGCTAATGAACCATGAAGGGTTTTGGCATGGCTTCCAACACACAATTTCTATGTCAGGTTTTTAGTTTTTCAAAAACCTAGGGAAATACACTAAAAATTTACTAACAGTGCTTAAGTTGGTTGCCTGCAAAAACCCTGAATTAGTGACTGCCTGTGGAACATGCACTTGAAGTGGCCAAACTAGGTTCAGAAAAAGAACCTATTAGAACTCCATTGCTGTAACCATGAGACTTGTCCTTCTTGTCTCTGCAATCACTCATCCCACTTGTCATAACCCTTCCAGCCTCTCCAACAGCCAAGGGTATAGTCCTGCAGATAGCTACCTTATTCAGTCCTAGACACAGATCTACCCTGTGAAATGAATGCAGTAGCATCTTGGGATCTTGGGAGAAGAAACCAATCATATAAACAAAGACTGTATCAGAATGCAGATGAAAAAAGGAAGCAAATTCAGGTCACAAAGGCAGTCTTATCTTACATTTCTTCTATTGACTATTCAATTCTATCCTCTCCACACTTTTTTAGTGCATAATCTCACAAAAAGATATCCAAGTGAGCAATGTTGTCATCAACATGAATTAACAAAAGAAATCCAGCATTTGATGTTTAGCCTATCGGTGTAACACAGCTGTACTTTCATACCTGGCAAACCATAGGTAGCTTCTAATTGAATGTTCTCCTGCTTGTTCAAAACCTTTAACACTTTAGCCCAACACAAAGTCTCTTCTAACCACAGGGTATTTGAGATGTAGACACAGTGTGTCTCTCCGAATTTCCTTTTCAATGCACCAGGGATGTGTAAAACCGTCAAGATAGATCTCCTGTTTGAGAAAAACATTCCCTTTATAAACAAACACAACAGAACAAGCCATTCTAGATAAATGTAGCTATTTTGGATTTCAAATACTGCACACTGGTTTTAGAGGATGGTTTCTGAGTAGCCTGAAAATGAAATGTGGCAATAGTTTCTGTCAAGAGACCACTGTTAACAGGCAAGCGTAAGGATGGTGTGCACACAAATTCACTCCTAGAACTTTGTTAGTTAGCATATTTTGATATGCTGATTTATTTCCTCTGGACAGTGGGGACATTGGGGTATATTATTTTTCTGTACTGCAGGCAGAGCCCTTAATAATCTAGCAATACTATTACCTGGCTATCCTTGCCTTTCCTACAGACCATATTGTATAAACAGCGTAAAGAAGCTCTTTTAATTGAATCTTCATATTGTGTATGGACATCAAAGTCTTGTAAGTTTAACTATAGAACAAACATAGACTGGTACAGAGTTATATTTTTACCCTCACTGCAACTGCTACAATATACAAGTTTCTGATCTTCACATATGTCGTGGTTTAACCCCAGCCAGCAACTAAGCACCACGCAGCCGCTCACTCACTCCCCCCCCATCCAGTGGGATGGGGGAGAAAATCAGGAAAAGAAGTAAAACTCCTGGGTTGAGATAAGAACGATTTAATAGAACAGAAGAGAAGAAACTAATAATGATAATGATAACACTAATAAAATGACAACAGTAGTAATAAAAGGATTGAAATGTACAAATGATGCACAGGGCAATTGCTCACCACCTGCTGACCGACACCCAGCCAGTCCCCAAGCTGCGATTCCCTGCCCCCCACTTCCCAGTTCCTAAACTAGATGGGACGTCCCATGGTATGGAATACACTGTTGGCCAGTTTGGGTCAGGTGCCCTGGCTGGGCATGAGAAGCTGAAAAATCCTTGACTGTAGTCTAAACACTACTGAGCAACAACTGAAAACATCAGTGTTATCAACATTCTTCACATACTGAACTCAAAACATAGCACTGTACCAGCTACTAGGAAGACAGTTAACTATATCCCAGCTGAAACCAGGACAACATACCATCTGAAATGCTTTATTTAATTACACTGCTATTATACCAGATCAGTACTAGAGATAAGAAAGGACACATTCCTCCCACAAAATAAAAAAAGGTACGGTATTGCACAGAGCATGAAGTACAACCACTAATCATTTCAGATTACTGCCAACTTGCTACAGCAGGATGAATCCTAAAATTAAACACTTGGCCCACAGCCTCCCGGCATAGGTATTTTGAAGCTAACCAACACTACCTCATTTGGCTGTCAAGTTATAAATCCACCAAGAACAAGCATTTTTACTTTTAGCAGTTTCAACCTTCGCATTTTCACCAACAAGGTATGGCAAAAACTTCCCTGGTAGCTATACAGGAACAAGGGAGAAGTAAGTTTTATTTGAAGAAGAAAAAAAAAAGGGGAGTTTGTCTACACACAAACCATCACCCAAGTACTTAACCGTTCCTCCTTCATACTGCCTCAGTTAAAAGTACACCAAAGGAAAACATTTTTGATTGAAAGATAGAAATACAGTGGGAATAGAATAGGAATAAAAAAATAAATCTGGTTGTTCGAGTATTAGGCACAAGCAAAGATCAGAGTATTTCTGTTATTCTTTGTCTAGGCCCAACATCCACAAGCTTCCTGAGTGTACTTAGAGGAATGCTGATGGAAAAGTTCACATTGGGTTTCGAAGCAGATGCACTTAAGTACAAAAAAAGGAGACATCCAAACCCTTGACTGTTGCGTGAAAAATGTAAGAACAACAGGCAGACCTTCCAGAAGTATCTGTACTTAAAGCTGCCTACTGCTTTTAATTACATTTCCAGAGACTTCAGTTCCCCACAGCTCTACCACTGCCTCCTCTCTCCCCATCAGTTCTTTTATCACTGTGTCCCACTGCCTTATGCTCATGGTCCCTTCCAGCTACCTTAACTTTAGTATAGATCCTTTCTTCCCTCTTTTCAACTTCACCTTCTGGAGATGATTTCCAAAGGTCCCTTCCAAGCCATATTACTGTAGCTTTATCTACTGACTCCCAAAGTATCAAGGTACAGAGAAAACAGCCTAAGAAAAAGCCCTCCTTCTAACTCACAACATATGCACTATCCTCCATCTCTCTAAAGGATACTTTCAAAGTTGGTCAGTCTCTCACTAACCTTAGGTCCCAGGAACACACACGCCTCAGTACTAGTCCCATACAGGACATGTTTCCAAGTTATACTTCACCAGAAACATCAGGTGCTGATTTACCTCCACATTCTGAAAACATCTAGAAAACACACTGGACTCTGAACTCTTTTTTCAGCCAATGCTAAATACATCTTCTCCCCTAACTACTTCTACATGTAAATCAAACCACTGAGGTTTTGAAGCTTTTCTCATGTTACAAGAACAATTTCTTGCCTAGATACTATAATTCTGTGATTCACATCTAATAATCCCATTTTGGGAAGTTACCAGATACATAAGCCTTTCTGCTAAATGACCCCACATAACAGAATTTGTAGCACCCTACTCTTAGCTTCATAAAGTTGAATATATGAGATACAGCTAATAACATTAACCACAACTGTATCACTGATTAACTTCCACTTCTGTGAGCAATCCCAGCCTTGGCTGCATGATTAAGAAAAAGGCTATATTCATCAGCCAACAGAATTACAAGGAGAAAACATCAGAGGCAGTTATCGCTACAGAAGCTGCGCACAGCTCTAAAGGTTTGAGTATCACTACTTGACCTGATGATATCCATGGCCTTAAACACCACTGCCAGCTCAGCTAAGAGGAGTTGGAAAAAGGAGAGGAGCAGGTCCTACGCTCTTGACTGCTCTTTTATAGTGAAAGCCATCAAAGCTGAATGAAGAGAGGATTACGGAGCAAAGAGGCTAAGCACACCAAAGGATTTAGTTCGGAGTCAGGGTAGTGTAGAGGCAGTAACCAGACATACCTGGGAGCACTGCAGGTAGTTTATTGATAAGAAGAGATGATAACGGGGTGGCAGTTCAGGGACAGAAGGACAGGAATGCATTTGGTAGGAGAGACAGAAAAACATGAAAAAGCATGCAGAAGCAGCAAAAAAAGAAGAATAAAGGCAGGGTGAGCAATTAAATCCCTAAGAGAATTCAGGGAGAAATACAGTACAAGTCCCCATGGGTGCAGGTAGGACAAGTAAGGAAAAGTTGCAAAGACTGGACCTCTAGCAACAAAGGTGTCTACAGTTAACTGCTGAAGACTTCAAAGACCTGTGTTACCACTACCACAGCTGCTTTGTAGGGTTTTATTGCTCAGGTGGCAGACTGGAGTGGACTCTTCCAGGCTGAGAGCTGCTTTTTCTGAGGCAGAGGCTAAGGACCTTGCTAAACTGAGAAATTATGTCCAGCTAGTCTCAATACCCCTGGGACAAAGGGGCCATGCAGAACAGTGCTTAGCTTGAAGGGGAGAAGGGTAGGTCCAAACACCAAGTTCCAGGGGTGTAAGGAACATCTCTAGTAGGATGAGAACAGACAACACTTCGAGGCAGAGAGCAGGAGAGCATGCAGCCTTTATCCTCACTCCCAATAAAACCCCAAAAATTAAAAAAAAAAAATTGTTAAAGGACTACAAAGAATTTTAAAACTGCCCCCCTGCAAGACAGCACTATCACAGGATACAGTTTCACCTAGACCAGGCTGGCAGAATTGCCATCTCCAGCCCTAGGCTGCTCACCCTGCTTTGGGCGGCTGCAAATGTTTGGTCAGACCACAAGACAAATCAGAGAAGTGATCACTTGCCCGATCCAGTTCATCATGTAACGACATGACATGCTCTGTTTGGCATAAGAAAGGACAGTACAGGGACACATGCCAGTGACAGGCGTTGAAAAGGTTGATCATTTTGTTGTTCTAGTTTAGAGTATTCCTAACATTACCAGCCAAAGTCCTGGTGAGTCAATGGCTCCAAGCACTTCCCATCATTTTGCCTTCCCTACTTCTCTTGTTCAGGGCATCCCAGTTTCCCATTACCCCAGACAATGTTTTATTCCCAAGGCACCAGCATGTTGGTTTTGTTCTTTGTTGGGGCCAGACAGAGCAAGAGATAAATATGCCGACCGCAGTAGTATGAAGTAGATGAACAGAAGCTTACAAAAGCAACACTAGGCCCCGCTGTGCTGAATCAAAAAATTGTAAAGGGAATTAGAACAGTGCTCTCCAACAGCATACACAGAAATGAGAGTTCTGACAGCAGAAGAAAGCAGCAGACAAGTAGCGTGGAAAAGTGATGGAGTTTTGAGCAACAGAGAAAAGCCAGAGTCTGCTGCTGTATTAGGAACCTGTGAAATGTCTCAAAGGAATTAGGGCATGTTCCTACAAAAAGGTGACACAGTCAGTGACCCAGCTGAAGTGCCTCTATACCAATGCACACAGCATGGGTGCTGAACAGGAGGAGTTGGAAGCCACTACGCAGCTATAAAGCTATGATATAATCACTATCACCAAAACATGGTAGGAAGGATCACACAACTGGAGTGCTGCAATCAATGGCTAGAAACTGTTCAGAAGGGACAGGCGAGGAAGGAGCAGCAGGCAGTCACCCTCCGTGTAAAAAAACATGAACTGACTCCACAGAGCTGCCTTTGAAAAACAGCTATGAACAAGCTGAGAGCTTATGGGTAAAAATTAGGGGCCAAGTCAACAAAGGAAACCTCATGGTTGGTGTTTACTACAGGCTGCCCAATCAAGGGGAGCTTTTTGATGAAGAGTTCTTTCTTCAGCTACAGGAGGCATCACACTTGCAGACTCTGAACCTGCTGGGGGACTTCAGTCACCCTGACATTTGCTGGAGAAGCAGCACAGCAAGCTCTAAGCAGTCCGGAAGCCCTGGAGTGCATCGAGGATAATTTCTTAATCCAGGTGATAGCATAACCAGAGAAGAGTTACTAGATCTGTTGCCTACCAACACAGATAAACTAATTAGGGATGTCAAGATTGGTGGCAGCCTGAGCTGCAGTAGTCACACCCTGGTGGAATTCACAGTCTTGAGGGACATGGGCCAGGTGAATAATAGAGTCAGGACTCTGAATTTTAGGAGAGCAAACTTTCAGTTGTTTAAAGAATTAATGGATGGGACCCCCCAGGAAACTGCCCTCAGGGGCAAAGGAGCTGAACAGAGCTGGCAGCTCTTTAAGGACATTTTTCTTAGAGTGCAAGAGGTCTTGATTCCCACGTGTAACAAATCAGGCAGTGAGGGCAGGAGACAAACATGGCTAACTAAGGACCTCCTGGTCAAACTAAAGTGTAAGAAGGAAATGCACAGGCAGTGGAACCAGGGACATGTATCCTGGCAATAATATAGGGATGCTGCCTGGATGTGTAGGGATAGAATCAGGAAAGCTAAGTCACAGCTGAACTGATTTGGCATGGGATGCAAATAACAAGGGCTTCTATAGGAACATCGGCTAGAAAAGGAATACTAAAGAAAACATACCCCCCCTTGATAAATAAGACATGAAAACTAGTGATAACCAACATGGAGAAGGCTGAGGTACTCAATTTTCTTTGCCTCAGTTTTCCATGGTAATCTCTCTTCCCCCCATCTCCCAAGCCCCTGCAGGCAGAGACTGCAGAATGAAGTCCCTCTCATTGTAAGTGAAGATCAGGTTCAAGACCATCTGAGGAACCCAAACATAGGTAAGTCCACAGGACCCAGTGAGATGTATCCCAAGCTCCTGAGGGAATTGGCTGATGTAGTTGCTAAGCCATTCGCAATCATATTCAAAAAATCATGGCAGTCAGGCAAATCCCCAGTGACTGGAAAAAGGGAAACATCATGCTCGTTTTTAAAAAGGGTAAAGAGGAGGACCCTGGGAACTACCAACCAGTCAGCCTCACCTCTCTGCCCAATAAGATCACGGAACAGATCATCCTGGAAGACATATTGAAACACATGCAAGACAGGGAGCTGATTAGAGACACCAAGGGCAAATCATGCCCGAGTAATTTGGTAGCCTTCTATGATGGAATGATTGCATCAGTCAACAAAGGAAAAGCTACTGATGTCATCTACCTGAACTTCTGCAAGGCTGAAACAGGTTACCCAGAGAAGTTGTGGATGCCCCATCATTGGAAGTGCTCAAGGTCAGACTGCACAGGGCTTTAGGCAATCTGATCTAGTGAAAACTATCCCTGCCCATAGCAGGGGAGTTGGACTACATGCTCATTCAAGGTCCCTTCCAACCCAAACCATTCTATGATAGTAATCCTGCAGGCCAGTTCCTGGAGATACACAGTTTTAAAATTTATGTGGACACATGGTCTTAAATGGTTGTTTCTAAGTAAAAGAAAGCTACCTCTAGAAAAGAAATGTTACTTTGGCAAAACATGACATAATCTAGATAAAATCATAGCACCTGCTTGCATGTTTCTATTACCTTGTCATTAGACAACCAATAATAGCAACTGCTGGGGGCATCAATACAATAGCTAGGATCAATCAATAGCTAGAAGACTATACATGCAGACAGCTTAGAATATGGTTCCTAGCAGGGGCACTTCTTGCTTTACAGCTGAAGTGACCATTTGGTCCATCAGGGACAGAGGATAGCCATATCAAACATTTCACTTTCTTGACACAGATCTGCTCTTTGAAAGGCAGGTTCTCATGCATCGACGTAGTGCAGAAACTGTACCAGTTCCTACAGTATCAGGATGCAACTACCAAATTGAGCAGAGGCCCAATAAAACATTAAATGGAAACAACACTTAGAGGTCACACTTTCCTTCAGCTTAGGTGAACAATTCACGGAAAGAGGCTTCAAAGCAGGAATAAGAAATCATCAAAGCAGCACCATGAACAAGGTGTCCCAGTATCAACTTTGTTTTGAGGGGAGGAGAAGGATCTAGACAAAAAGAATATTACAACGCATCACTTTAAAAGGACTTTATCCTATTTTCATGCAAGCTCTAATTTTTCAGAAAGACTCTTTTGTCTCAGCCTTTTCGTTGTTTGCCCCAGAAGTACTTTTAGACTTTGCTTACTGAAGTTTCAGCCTCTTAGCAAGGTAGTCTGACTCCTGGTCTATATATACATACCATACACCTCACTTCCCAACACACTACAAAATACTTCAATGTATTCTAGAATTAAGTTTGCACTACATGTTCCAGAGATCAGATTTATCTAATCAAAGTAAGGTAGGGGAAAAGGATCCGAACCAGACAACAAAAACCAGAAGCAACATTGCAACGGTCAGAGTTCTTGCAGCAGGGCAAGAAGATACCTTTTTAAAAGGCTCCTTTCTCCCTCAGTGACTACCCACAACTGTTTCCCTATAAGTAGGTGCGTCTTAACTATGATTAGTTTTCTATATGTAGGAAGCACTACGAAAATCACTCCCTGGTACACCAGTTCTGCCTACCAGCAATTAAATATGCATAGGGACAGAGAACAAGCAGAAAGTTCCAGAGGCTGTAGGCAGCACAGTAAGCTGGTAATATCCTTCTGCCCTCAAAGAGCCAGAGCTGGTAGATTGCTCAGCCTGCATGAACAGCAATTCAAAGCCTTGATCTTGCCTGGACTTCATGAAGTAAATATTCCTGTTTCATTTTTTGTATGGGATACCTTTCAAGTTAAAATTTTCCATTTCCAGCTAGCAGAAAACAAAAGTATATGGAGGTTATGCAGAATGCAGTCTTCTAGAGAGCAACCTCAAAACCTTAGTGTCACCGCAGTTTTTTGTTTGTTGGGGTTTTTTTGCATCAAGCAAGAGATGGCTCTGTCATTCCAGAACACTCCCTCCACGCGCACAATCAGCACCAAAAGCCGTGCATTGTAAAGGGAAGCTTTGGGGCTTCCACAATGAACCTGCAAAATGTAAGAACTCTAGAAACTTAAGTTACCAAAAAAACCCCACAAACCCAAACAACTTTCTTGGAGCTAACAAGCAAATAATGACACTACACTAAGCATTTATTTAATCCCATTTATTTGCAGCCATGCACATGCACTCCTTTTTCACAGCTCACACTCAATCGCAGAATGGTTGAGGTCAAAGGGGCCTCTGTAGATCATCTGGAACAACCCACCTGCTGAAGCAGGGCCACCTACAGCCAGTTGCCTAGGACTGTGCCCACATGGCTTTTCAATATCTCCAAGGAAGAAGACTCCACAACCTCTTTGGGAAACCTTGACAGTAAAAAGCATTTCCTTATGTTCAGAGGGAACCTCCCATGTTTCAGTTTGTGCCCATTTCACACAGAGGCTTAAGAATCACACCTAAGTGTGATCAAGTCATCATCTGGAACATGTATGTTGTCAGTGTGCAAAATGGAATAGAAGACCCTTTAAGCAAAAGAGCTTTAAAAAGAAAAAGAAAAACAAAAGCATTTAGCCCATTTTTAGATAGTACAGGTTGAGGCCTCACAATGCCACAACTAAATCATGCCCCTTTTCCTTGCAAGCAACAATTCTGCAGCTACTTAGTTTCTAAGCATTTGTTTTAGTATACTGTTTATTGAACAGCTAGAAATCTTAACTGCTGCCCTACTGTCTAAGCAATTTATGTTCTCATCTATATCCCAAGCTGAAAGCTGCTTTAAGGACAAGTCTTTCTTCATTGCTTGGTCCCCATTTCACTTTTCTCTGAATGAATTCACCTTTCTACTTCAAGTTTTATTCAAATAAATGTCAGCTGTAAGCCTGGTATCCCACTTGACAGATTAAGAACCCTGCTTTCAGTGTCCTTGAAAAGCAAAAGCGGCCACCGAGGCAAATCAGGTCAACAAGCAGCGTCCTAAGAGGAAAAGGAATTGAGGAGAGTTAAGAGAAGCCAAGCCAAAGACCAATTCCAATCTCCTTCTGCATATGCTAACCATTTCTTCAAGGTGAAGTTTGGGGGAAAAAACTCCTGGTGGAAGTCAGGTGATAGATTGCATGTAGAATTAGCTATGTGGCTATCAGAATGCATTATTTGCCAGTACACCAAAATCTAACACTCAGGAAGCAACAAACAGAGGAGTCCTTAAAAGTTTCTTAGACCCTGTCCTGGATCTACCATTTTTCTGAAACAGAAACAGTGTATCTATAATCAAAACCAGTTTCTCTTTTTTAGCACCAGAAGAAATATGCGTTGAAGAGATTCAAACCCTTGCAGCAGCTCTCAACTGACCATTCAGTGACTTGAGAACAAGAAGGGTAAGGAAAAAAAAAAAAAGGAAAAAACCCCCAAACAAAACAACTGTTCCAATCCAAGAGCACAGCCTTTTCCAGAGGTGAACTTCAGTGCCTACCAGGTTTCAACAGTACCTGACTTGGGGATGGTATCTTAGTCACACATCCTATGGAACACACACAGTAACGTTTTGATGTGATTAAGAGCTGAAACTCTTTAAGATTAAAGAAGCCCCAACATGCCAAGTAGCTTTTGCATGTTTTGCATAAAACTTGCACCTTGTGCCAATTTTGTAAACTCATCACTAGTCCACAGCGTAATACCAAATATTTAAGAAATACAAGATGTACATGAAATCTTCGGAATACCAAGCCAATCAGTCCATGAAATTGTGGCTAAAGCTACACGTTGGCCAGAAGACATAGGTATTCTCAAAAATTCTGTTTCTGAAGTAAACATCAGGAAGCTAAGAATACATTAAGTTCAAGCAGATAGAGAACTCTAATAATAACTGACTAGCTAGCAGTAACGCATGTACCAGTCTTGGAAACTTTCCCCAGCCACTTAGACCACGTTATTATATAAAACAGGTCACATTGCTTTCCATTCTTAAAGGACAGAGCTATATCCCTTTGTTCTCCAGTCCCAGACTGCTCATCGCCATGGCCTGTTGATACAGAGCAGTGCAAGTCTTATCCTATTTAGCATTAGGTCCTTGACATGCAAATATTCTACACTGCAAAAATCTCACGATCTGTCAGGTAAGAAGATATCATCACTATTGTGGGTCTCAAGCTAGGGAAGGGTGCATGTTACATCAGTTTGAACAGGTTCCTCTCCTAGGTCACACCTGTGTCTTGTGCCAACCTTGTATCACCCCAAACAAGAAAATAAAAACAAATTGTTGCAGCCAGTTCCTCTTGGCTCCCTTGTTATGTAAGTTCAGTATCCAATACCATAGCTGGGTCAAGAGCGCAGTGCCTAACCAAGGAATTACTCAGTACTGCTTGCTTGGACAAGACATCAGTGAAACATGAAGACTACACACAGCATCATCAACGGCAGAATTCACACCAGACACTTGAACCTTTCCTAGAAATGAATAGCTTTGTCTAAAAAGTGTGGTCCACTTGTATAAACATGGAAAAACAATTAATTACTGGAGTACAGGAGTCTATGCTCATCATGAGTCCTAGCTGCATGAAAGACTGAAGTGAAGACCACACAGAACAAGAGGTAAGCGCTCAGTATTTTCAGCAGGCTTCAATCCCCATAGTTAATATTGTACACTTGCTTTACATTGTAGAAAGAGCAAATCATTAAAAAGAGACACCTTCCTTTGTTCACTATATGACAAATATTTCATTGCTCGCACATTTTTACATGCAAGACCTTTATATCCTATAATAATACTTTAATCAATGTTTTCCATTAGACCAAGCAAACATCTGAGAACTCTGCTAGAATTGGCCCCGCTCATTTATGTCTTAACAGCTACACATATATCTAGAGATCATTTTTAAACTACATATGAACTGCATTAAGACCACATGGTTCCTCTGAGAAGCTAAAAGCAGATATTACTACAGTAATCAGAAGCATAGCCCTGTAAGATTAAGTAATTCTGCAAGATACATAGAAAGCCACTGTAAATTGGCATCAGACATCTGAAAGCAGTTTCAGTGTCTGCAAGAGCAGTATCTGTTCCATTACTCTGTTCTGGGTAATATGCAACTTCCTCTTCCCCTCCCTCTCAGTTTGCTAATAGTTAACATCAGTACTTTTGAAGACCTTACTTCCCATAAACACCCTACAGCAAGTTTTCCAATAGTGTTTTGCATATTGTTGTACCACCTCCTTTGTGGCAAGTAACCAGGTTCCGTTTTAACCAACACTTGTAAAGAAACATCATAAAATAAATGACTCTTTTCTTGTCCTCCACAGATTCTCCTGTGCCAAGCAGCCAAACAAGGCAAAAAGGCTAGTTTTCTTGATACCTGAATTTTAGGAAAGAAGAAACAGAACTGGGAAAAAGTCTAAAACCCACAGATAGGTTGTAACATATTAAATGTCAACACAGTTCAAACCTAACAAAGACAGACAGCTTCCAAAATACACTATGTATGAAACCCCAGATAAGAGAATCCTTCTCAACCTATTTTCATGAAGTTGAATTTCAATCAACTTTTAGCAATACAAACACCATAATATAAATGAAGCCTTAAGGACTGCAAGCAACACAGTAACATGACAAGTTCTACAAGCCTTCAGCACCACTAGTTCTAGATATGAAAACAAGAAGTAATTTTATTACCATTGTTAAGCGAGAAGCCGCTGCCTGAGCATTCACCCACCACTCAAGGAGTCGCACACACACCACCTCAGACTTTAACCGGTAGGACCAGAGTCCCTTCACAGCAGCAACTCCAGTGAGCCCATGGGTGCCCCTTTCGACTCCTCACACACACAAACTTGCCCTCGGGCGCTGCTTCTTCCCTCGGGCTCAACCCTAGGTTCCCCAAAGTAGGATCTCTAATCAAGGCCTTCAAAATAAAAAGCATAATTTATTCCAGCTATGGTGCACAAATTTAGACTGCTCGAGCTGGGCACCTCTGGAGAGGGACCCCAAACACTAAAATTCCTGGGCAATTATACTCTTACGATCTAAGTTCCTGCCCCTCACACCATAGTCTGGTCCAATAGTAATATTCAGGTCTGGGGTGATCCTCTCTCTCATTAGGGCCTTTTTCTCATCTCTAGGCAGGTTCTTTCCTGTCTTAGTTTTTAGGCTAGTGGTTACTAGATCTCCTTTTGCTGGCTCAAATTGGGTCTGGGGCTTTCCAAATCTTCCTATTCCTCCAATCAGAGAATAGGTCAACGTTAAGCAAACGCATTAAGCAAGCTGTGAGTCCTGCTTTGTCATGAACGACTACTTTTAAGCAGCTAAACAAAGTCCTCCAAAACATCTTAACAGCCTCTATAATTTATATACATTCCTGTGCTATTATAGCCTTACAATCTTATCCCATTTATGCACTGCGCTGCTTAAGTCTCATTCAGGTGTGGTCCACATGCTCGAGTAGCTCAGCTTTGCCGCCTTCCACAACAGCTTAACCCTGCAGACAAGTCTTCCTCACCTGAAGTAAGGCTCATTTTCACCCAATCTGTATAAAGCATCACCCTCTCTGCTATCAGGTTTACTGTTGATTTTGTTTCCAAAGAGGATTTAACCTCAGGATTAATCCAGCTCATGCTTGGTCCTCTCACAAGAATGTTGCGGTAGGGCAGTTCCGCCTTGTGTCAATGATCCATTCGTTTCAAGGCACCTGGCACTCCGAGACCTTTGTCAGGCACACATGTGTGACTGACACTGCTCACAGAGATTTTCTTCGTAAACCATCTATCACACCTGCATGTGCACAGATGCAAAATGCCAGCAGAAAGGATTCCCTAGAGCCTTTATAGCAAACAACCCCATCTCATTTTGGCACCTTTTCCCATAACAGTAACTCCTGTAGACTGCACTACATTAACAGACCTGCCTGCACATAGATGTCACATACCGAAGAGGTATCCTTCACACACAGGAATTGACCAACTTGCCTCCTGTCCTTCTGTCAAAGTCCACCAGGGAGCACTGCAGTTGTATATGCCATGGTAGAGTGCCCCAAACCATTTTCTGTAGTCACTTTTGACAAAAGCCCTGTTGTCTCACACTCCAGTCCATTGTTACTATGACAACAGTATTACACAATTTCTCCAAATTACCAGTGTTTGATTTCAATCATGGGTTCCTCCACCCCCACAAGCTCTCAGAGAATGCGGCCTTACTCTCAGGTCCCTTTCAATAAGGGAAGTCTGAACTACAGACTTACACAGTGGGAAATGTAGTAAGATTCAGCCCAAGAAGCTCTCACTTCTGTGATGAATACTAACATTTAGAAGCTTAAACAAGTGGTTAGAGGACATGACACTATTTAAAACCATGAACAAGAACTCCAGTGAGAAAGCAAAAGCATCCTTCCACTCAACCTAAAACATGGAATTTTTATCCTATGGTTGCTATCATGCAAGGTTCACTTGAGAATGACCCCATGAAGAAACAGTATGAGTAGACTTAAGCATATTAGGTCTTTGAGCCACTGTGCATGCACAGGATTTAAAACCATTTGCTACTCAAGGAAGCAGGGTTCCACACACATGCTCTCACTCACAGAGCAGAAACAGACCAAAAGAATTCATAACCTGAACAGTCTGATGAGCCTGCTTCCACAACAGATTTGGCTTTGATCAGTGAGTATCTGAGTAATAAATACTATGAATAGCCAGGATTTTTATTTGGCATATCTAGACAGATACTAGATAGATGCTGTTAACCAGGACTGCTTGGTCTTAAGCAGATGAAATCACAAGGCATCTTTGCTCTGTATGTCAATGTTAACTGCAACCAACAAACAGGAAAGGTCCCCCACTGTAGGGATTAATTCATGTCCACCTAATGGAGCAAAACTCAAGTTTCTGGTACACAAGAACAGTCTAACTTTCTTTAGACTGTCCTGCAGCTTAAAAATGTTCAAATACAAATCACTGTTTTCCTACCACACACTGAGTAGTCAGCAGCAGTAGCGCTCCAACTCTGTAATTCAAAAGTCAAAGCAGGAATATTAACAATATTCAAGAATCTTCTGATATAAACAGCAGCAATAGTTAAACATTTTAGACAAAATATTTGGAAATACTCACTTGAGAGCATTTTCCAATGATTTTACAAGCCTCCAAATATCAGATTCCTGGGATGCCTCTTTGAATCTAAGCTTCCTTCTAGAACACCAGTTCTCCAAGAGAGCCTTTGGGAATTTGGTACATCTCTCCAACAGACAACGTGTATAACCAGCTCCCAATGTACCTCAGTTACCAATATCCCCCTCTAATATTTATTAAGAAGCTACTAGTCTTCTTACAGGCTTCCAATCCAGCACCTAAATCTATGGTCACTGTAATCATTTTTCAGTTAAGATGCTAAAGCTTCTCCCCCTCACCTCACCCCATCCCATTCCCAAAAAGAATTGGCTACTGCATAATTTTGCTCTTTGACAGTATTTCCGGTGATTTTTTTTTTTTTTTTTTTAATTTTTCAGGTAGTAAAATCAGACACAGCTCTAACTTTTAGAGCAGTACAGTTCCTCTCTTGGAAGGCAAAACACTTTGAGCATTCTAAAATCTCAAGGGACAAAAACATCATCAACTGTAATAACTTCACTATTTGTTGTACATGCCTTCTTTGCAAGGTGACCAAACAGGCAAGCAGTTCAATAATTGGGCAAATTACCACTTCTACAATTCATTTAAGGTTTACTGTGCACTAGTTCTACCCATGAACTACCTTTTGTAGTTAATTTTTTTTTAATCCTGACAGAAGACTTACCTGCCCTGCAGGAAGGGGTCACATCATATTCCCTCCACTTATTTCAGCCTAAAGATATGTAATAGCAGAAGGTAATAGCTAATGAATTCTTCTTCCCCAGTCCAAGAAAGCATAACAGGGTGAACAATGTTTTGACATGTTAACAAAGAGACATTCAAATAACAGTGATCCCTGTGCTAAGGGCAGGACCTGTACTTTGGAAAACCTGCTAGCTTAAAGTTTTAGTTTGCTTGCTTGCTGTATCTTTCAAGTGCAAAAAGGTTAACGGAAAAAAATCAACTTCCACAGAAGCTGTCTGGTCAAAAAGAGACAAATGCACCTTGACACTACCATTAGAGATCGCTTCGTAGCACTGGGACGGTAAATTCATCATGCCACAGGACCTTTGCAGGAAATTTTATAACTAGCCCAGAGGAAGCCAATCAAAACACTGGTCTAATGTCACATTAAGTAATTCCTGACGGATCCTTAGTCCTGCATGGGCTAAAAGTAATTTTAAAAGACTTTTACAGTTTTGTACAGTGTTCAAGGGAGCTTTTCAGTAGCTAGAATTTTTTATTTCCCTAAAATTACTAGAGTACCCTGTATGTTCAAGATCCATAAATCATGGCATCACCGTAGAAGATGCTCATGGTTTGCATATTTGTGAAGGATGCCCTTTAAAAACTAAGCAGGTGTATGACACCTGAGATCACTTTCAGGCTAGCAGTCCTACAGTTCTCACAACACTCAAGTGGAGAACCACCTGGGGGAAAAAAAAAAAAACCAAAACAAAAAACATCTCTGCAGGAACAACTACAGCCTCTGCAGAAACACAGTGGAGGGCAAAGCAAGCCCAGACAGACTGCATAAGCACAACTTCCGTAAGGTTATTTTTAGCCTATTTTTTTTTTTAACAAAAAAAGTGTGTTGCACAAACACACAGTTTTAAAGGAACTGTTACCACTCAGGAAATACCTTGGAGCTACGCCCATTCAGTGCTCAGCAACCAGAAAACCAAAACAGAAAGTTACCCTATAAATCTACTACACCTAGTTTTGATGTCTGTACCCCCCATACCAACCCCTCACCCTTGAAAAAAAGACAAAAATACCAGAATATTCAACAGGATAACATGACAGAAGACTGAGTTTTTCAGCTTGAAAAAGAGACATTTGAAGGAAGAGAAGATAGAGGCCTATAAAATCATGAAGGATATGCAGAGTGCAAATAGAAATGACTGTTCACTATTTCCCATGAAAAGGAAGGGTTGCTTTTTTCCTGCAGGGCTACTAAATTGTAGAACTCTCCTGCCACAGAACACCTTCAAAGCATTTAAGAAGTGATTAGATCTATTGTTCAATAATTTTTTATACCAATGGCTACGCAACACAGTCCAGATGCAGCCTCTACTTTATCAAGTTCCTAAATGGCTGACAACCATGAGAAAGAAGGATACACTTAAGCCATTCATAGTCATTGTTGGAGAAAAGTGAGCTACACAGATCTTTGGTCTGACTGCAGTATAGACTTTCAGATGAAGAAATAGATCATCCTTTCTCCCCAGCCTGACCTGTAGAACAGTCACTACCCTGACATTGCGGCATTCCTCCAAACACACTTTACAGAGTTCACCATTCGTTCATTATTCCATGAGCAAATGCAACACTGAGGAACAAAACCACTTTTCATTAGCTCTAGAAGCAGTCCACAAACACTGAAAATGCATCTTCTTGACAGATAAAGCAATCCTAGACGCCATAAATACTGGAGAACACTATCTGACAATTGGTTTTAATGCTTCAATACATTTAGTCCAGAAATTGATTACATATAGCAAACAACGCTTTCAAATGGATTCAATTACTTAGGAACTAAACAAATCTGCAGTGACTCAATATATTGTAAGAGATGGTCAGCAAACCAGCTGAGCACTGCTTACCATCCTCCAAGATCTCCTGCACTTCCAGACCCAGGACACAAAAACAACTGCCACCTGAAAGTGCCACAGTCCACATTCCTCCCAAACTCAGCACATTGGTGTTCTCTCCCTTTAAGTTCCTGCACTGTCCTACAACTGTAATATGCAACCAGTAAAACAGAAGAACAAGAAATCATACCAGTCATTTGCTGTCTTACAGTTTCCTGGAGTAGAAGTTTGTGCATAGTCTGATGAGTTTTCATCCATTCATGTACACTTCTTATTTCCACATAAGCTTCCCAGTGGCAGGGTTAGTACCTTTTAAAGTTGGCTGTACAGCTGAGCACTCATAGTACTTTGAGCATAAATATGCACATTCCATTCTAAGGCTAGTGCTAGACACAAGAGCATTCTATAGTTGTAGTGCAATCACTACCTAGCTTTTGCTGGTCTTCACACCCTGCTTTAATGCCTGGAGTTTTCCTCTGAGAAACCATTATTCATGAACGTGCTGTATCTCCGCGCTTTGTTCAATTATCACTTTGTCCCTTTTTGACCTGTAAAGTGGCCAAAAGAACACCATTCTATGCTAGATATGATAAAAAAAAGATGCAGACTGGGGTGGCAAAGAAGAAGGGAAGGAGAGAGGATAAATTGGAAAGGTCTCTCCCATTACATCATTTGGAAGAAGATGCCAAGAATAGGTAGCCAAAAATGAGTCTAGATGACTAATTCCTACACAGTCTATTGCTTTTCAGACAGATATCCAAGTTCAGCAATAAATTCTAGGTTACGCCAGGATTTCCAGAGACTATTCTTCAATTAATGCTTTTAAAAAAGCATGCCTTGCTTGTTTAAAAAGGAATACTCTAAGAATGCGATTTTTCTTTTTTACAGGCCAATTTCTTCCTTTGTATCTGCTGTAAGTCTGCACTTAAGGTGTAAATAGCAGTAGTGTACAATATATTCCAGAAAGCTGTTCAAGTATTCCTAGTCAGAATTTGTGCCCTATACAATCATTGTTCCATTATCCTGTGTATAATGTGTTCCTTCAAAAGACTTTTTGAGACAAAAGCTGACGACTTTAATAAAAAAATTATATATAAAACCATTCAAAAGAAACAGGAACTTGCCAAAGACAGCAAAACATGCTTGCCCACTAGATATTAATTGCAAACAAACTCACAACAAACAAGAAAGAATAGACTTCTTTGTCCATACTTGTGTCCCAGCAGTTTTATGGAATCAACTAAACCCCAAAGAAACATCATACTACGGTACATATTAAATCTAGTGACTGGTGACACTGCCTTCAGTAGTAACTCTCAATGTTGACAGATCAAATATCTGAAGTACAACATACATGTATATCTGTAACTAAACTGAGCAAAACAGCATCATGCTTGCTCCTTTAACATAGAGTAAATTTTTTAAAAAATTCCCAGACTCCAATCTGCCTGCAAGTAGCTTTGTAAGGAGAACTGCATCTAGTCCTGCAGCCCTGCTCAGTGCTTCCAAGGAACCCTACAATTGCAGCAGACATCAGAAGAGCTTTGGGATTTGATCAGTACAACACGGTGAATATTTTATATATACGGATCATCCCCTTAGTCTAACATCTAACATTTAGAGAATGAAATTCTGTGTAATACAAGCCATAAATTTGATTCTGTGCTTCCTTTCACCAAGCCCACAACTTCTTGCTGAATTATAGTATACCTTTAAAGGTATCATCAGTTTGATTACGGTAATTAGATCTAAATAATCTCAAATTACTGCCAGCATTGTACATCAAAATTGGTGTACCACATAATCTGCCACCTTGATCTGACCTGCCCAATCTCCTCCAAAGAGTACCACAGAGCCTTTAGACAAACCACCCAAAGTGACACTACCCATGCTGCCCCCCCCAATCCTAAAACCTTCTGTTGCAACCATCTTTCATCCTATCACCTATGAACACAAAGGTGTGCTGCTGCACCCCTTCCTGCTTTATAACAAGGTTTTAATAGACCGAGCAAGACAAATCTTTTCCAAACCAACCCAACCCAGTCCTCCTTTACAGGTCACTTTTCTTCTCAGCTTCTTACTATCAACCTTCTCCCATTTAATTTCTATTTTCAGTCAGCAGTTCACAAAGCCAGGCAGACTCCAGCACCGAACAGACCAAAGTAATAACTTCCTTTAAGTCACATACAAAAATCCAGTTACTGACTGGAATTTAAGCTTACTTTTCCATTCACCATTGTCACAACAGACTGTTATTGGGACCTACTGTATCAGGGGACCTCTTCTCATAATACTGCTGCATAACCAACTATACTCAGTAACTGCTGTAAAATATTCTCCGTATGTTTTACCTCACACAGAGATTAAATGAATGAAGTCCATCACATCCCTTGTAAAAAGAAGAAATAGACTAAAAAAAATATATTTTGGTGCTTCCTCCAATTTTCTTTCCCTCAGTTTTTGGTGTTGTTTTTTTTTTAAGTAATGATATAAGTATTGCAATAAAGCTAATGCAAGAACTTGTCCTGTAAGTTTTGCAGCTTTCTCTGCAGGAATTTTGCTTATTAAGTCTTTAAGCAAATAGACATTATCTGAAATTCTGAAAATTATGTCTTGTTATCTGGATAACATATAGAACAAATCTTATGTTCATAATCTTAACTGTGGTTCCTAAAAATCAAGCTTTCCTTTCCACGTTTGATATAAAACACAACATTGAGCAGGCCATTTTATTCAAGCTAGTAGATGTGAGAAGAACCAGAATTGATCAATAAGTTCAAGGAACTGATCTGAGTGTAAAAAATAAAAAAAGAATTTCCCATTTAGAAAAAAGTAATACTAAGTACACTGAGAAAAACCATAAAAGTTAAAGACATCCTGACTGAAAAGCTTTTTATACGTTCTAGACATTTAAAATGATTAAAGTGTTCAATTTTATTTGAAACTGCTTTGGCTCCAGGCTACAGCACACACACTGAAGATCTATAACCACTGTCAACAATGGTATCCTGTAACTTGTCTTGGAAATCTCCAAAGGACTAATGAGATGTTTCCTCATACTGTATAGAATGAAAGGTTAACCATCTTCCTAACCACTAGGATAACATATAGAGCAGCCCAAAAAGCAAAGACTTTACCTAGTAAAGCTAGTTTTCTTGAGAGCAACCAAGAAAGACAAACTTCCATATTCAGATTCTGAATACTGTATTTTAACAGACAAGGAGACTTTACCCAACCTCGCCAGGTTAGTTTTTCAGATGCAAGTTCAGCAAAGCTTGTATTATACACCATGAAAAAGTTAGTCTTAAACGACTATCACTATACTTACCTGCAGGTTTAAAAGAAGTTAGCTTTTAAGAACAAGCAGTATCTTTCATCTCAAGTCCAGCACATTAACAATTACAACTGCACAAAACATGTATCTGTTTATGCATCTGGTAAAATCTCAATATAAGAAGTGACAGACACTTACCAATACACACATCTATCTTCCCCTTGATAGCAGCTTCATGCAAAGGAGTGTAGTTCCAATTGTCTCTAGCATTTGGGTCTGCCCCTTGACACAGTAACAGACTAACCACTTCAGCATGACCAAAAGAGCAGGCATTGTGAAGAGGTATCAGCCCTCCGTCATCACGAGCGTGAACATTGGCTCCTGTCTGTAGCAAATGCTCTACAACATCCTTCCTTCCAAAACCTGTAAGAGAACATATTTCTGTTCATTTGTCTGGTAAACCAAAACAATTTAATATTTAAAACTGTTCTCTCTTAGTCCAGTGTACAGACATCAAATGATATTATTCATGTCCCTCTTCTACTTTTTGGTTCATTTCACCATAAAGAGAGACTATATTCTTCTGCTCAAACAACAGCTGAAGATTCACTTACACTCACGACAGAAGTGAACAGTGTTGTATTATAATTAGCCTGACTGGCTGCCACTCTCTCCCATGAAGTTCTACAATAGGCTTGCCATTCTTTTTCAAGAAAAGCTTATTATAAATCTTAAAAATTTAGTATAATCTGTGCATACCCAAAGCAAGCATCTTACATAGTATCTCTCAATATAGGTCTTCATCTTGAAGAAGACCTCATTAATAAACACTGAAGGACACTGTCAGTGCTCAAGCAGAACCACCTCATCTCAACCCAAACTACATTCTTG
Source organism: Haliaeetus leucocephalus (assembly GCF_000737465.1). Taxonomy (NCBI): domain Eukaryota; kingdom Metazoa; phylum Chordata; class Aves; order Accipitriformes; family Accipitridae; genus Haliaeetus; species Haliaeetus leucocephalus. The sequence goes on along the minus strand of NW_010972576.1, from coordinate 7,050,393 downwards.
CTCTTTTACAAAGAGTCTGACTACCTCCAGCTGACAAAGTGACAGACTAAGAAGTTATAGATAAGTAGAACTGAGAGCTCAGCTGGAAAAATAATGCCTCAGGAAGGTCTCAGCCTAGGAACACAGCCTCTGTTATGGCCAGGGAAAACATCACCATAAAGCCAGTATCATTAAACTAATATGCTTCAAAATCCCGCGTCAGCATGCCAGGCACTGACACCACGGTCCATGATAAACCTGGAAAGGTTCTAGTGCCCAAATGTGTTTCCTATTGCCCCAAATGCCTTAGAGCAGCAGTTTCCAAACTTTTTTGAATGCACACCCCTATCAGTAAAAAGATTTTTGAGCACGCACCCCCCATATAAGTCATGTACATGCACTACTGCACTATTATGTAGATTATAAACATACACAAAAATACAAATTTAAAAAGGCTGAGATAAAGATGAAATAAATACTGTTTTTAAATTTCTACTGTATTTATTAGTGGTACAAAATATATTTTCTTCCCGCACCCCAGTGAAATATTTTGTACACTCCACTTTGGGGACCACTGCCTTAGAGGACAGGAAGAAAAATCAGGCTCAAGAGGGACAGTTTGAACTAAACCACAAGAGTTCATTTTTGTACGAGGTTGAACCTCAAAGGTTGGATTGCATTTCTTATAAACCTTGGAGCTAAAAGCAGTATCACTGGGTATTTTAAAAGACTGTCACTTTAAGAGTTATTGTGTCTTCTTGTAATCATGGATACCAACCAGCTTAAGTATGAAGAATCCCACATATATGAGCTATATTTATGAAACAGCTGAATTAAATACAGCAGCAAGTGAAATTCCATCACAGTGGTGCTAACTGGCAGCTTATAGATTGTATTAACTCCACAGATCACGGATCAAAAACATAACTAAAAACATTATTTCCCTTCTAGAAGGCAAATACAAAGCTCAAGGAAAGCAACAAAGAAGCTGTCAGTTCTCCCCTGGCGACCATGTAACTCAGCCACAGCAAAATGCTGCTGAAACTGTAAAGAAATGGTTCTCAAAAGTCGGCATCCTCAGTGGCAGGCAACAACTCATGCACAAAAGCTTCTCAAATCAGAACGTTTTACCCCAGAGTTGCAGTCCCTGGATAGGACCTCCATTTCAATGAATTAAGCCCCCTTTTTGCCACAGTAGCGCCCTAGTTAGAGCTATGCAGACTTATGGTGCAGTATTAACATGCTTTTCCCCCCACAGCCTATACGGTGAGATCTCTAAGCCAGATCTAGCAGCTTTACATCCACACTAGCTTATCTAGTTAAGGCTGATGTTATAACTCAACATCCAGCTTTCAGCCAAGCTGCAGGCTAGCCATTCTGCAGGAATTTACGCTGTCTCCTCAGGGAAGCACAGAGTCCTTCAACACCCTTTCTTGAAGGACATAAGTTTTGTAGAAGCTGACTAATGCTATGGTTAAGGCAGGCAGGGCTAAAACAAAAAGCCCCTTTACTGAGGCTTACCATGGTTTTGATGACAGGTTAGTTTAACAATATCTTTATTTCAGCCTAAAGAAGTATTCTTCTATAAGACACAAGCAAGCAGGTGGAAGAACAGTCTGGGGAAGACATCATGGATACACACACAGATGCTCACATCTATTAGAGACTGCAGCAGTTCACACCTCGGTTAATCCTGTATGGTAATGTAGCTCAAGGGCTCCAGTTAACAAGTACAGACTGGTTACTTTTGGATAGCTGTAAGGACTTCCCCATCCCCACTGTACAGAGCTCTCAGCTGCTTTCAGCACAGATGCTGGACCACTACTAATTACAAGTTAGCACACTGAGCAGATACCAAGGTGGGTTTTCTTTAATACATGGGGCTAAACAGCAGTTCAGCAGCTGCACCACAAGCTGCAGAGCCATCCCAGCTTCAAGAAGGGGCCCACAACCAGACTGGCACCCCACTCAGCAATCCAGTTTTAGTCCATCACTGCAGATGAGTCAAAGCTTTCTGGTACATTATATACTGATCACTTCACATTAGAAATTACACCACAGAAATGGAAGTATGCAAATCAAAACTGGTATTATTAAAAGTGATACTTATTTATCACGACAAAACTGCTACCAGAAGACGTTTTTCTTAACTGAACTGTCAGCAGGGCCACTACTACTGTAAATCACTGCAGCTTCTAGCATGAAAACTTTTTTGTTTGTTTGTTTCGGTTATAAAACAGTCAAGAAGATCACCCTTAAGTCTTCAAATAGAAAATGACAGCTTAAATGGGTACAACAGCAAACAAAGGGTATCTGGTCCCACAGCAAAGCTAACAGGCCTGGGGCATAAATACCAAGAAGCAAGCCCTCGAGGTTCCCACCTTTATATTGTTCATTTGACTGGCAAAGGAAAATTGAGCAAGACAAGAATTAGAAAAGGATGCTTTCAACTGAACAGTTAATCAACAGATTTTATTATCCTTTAGTTTTTATAGGCTGAACGACTAAAAACAGTGCTGAAACTGCATGAGCATTTGCTTTACATGTACTTCCTGTCTCCCAAGGAAAAACAACCTGACAGTGCCTGAAAACCCAGATTCCTTTTCAAATTGTTCGGTGTTGTGATTTTCAGGACTACACACATACTTCTTCAAGGTATTGCTGGACATGGGTTCATTGATAAAGGTATCTTTGGAAATGCCAGCAATAAACACTTTACAGTTTTTGGCGAATTAGCTATTCTGTTCAGTCCTCAAAATGCACAGTAAAGGTTACTGTGATGTTATCCCACCAGACCACCCATCTTTCAGAGAAAAAGTAAGCAATTATGGGAATAGCTTCCCCCACCACCAGAGGCAAACCTATAAAAACTTGAATTGACAAAGCACCAGAAACTCTTTAAAATAATCACACAACAATCTGACAAAGCAGTTGTAATTACTGAAACTCCTGCAGTTTTGGGGTCACCTTTTGTAAAAAACAACAGACACATGCCAAGCCATTTGTGACAGATGAAGCACATATAATTCGGTTTAAACTGAAGAAACTGATGTGCTGTCATTTAAGATGACTTTAAAAATCCTACTCTTGTATATTTCCAGCGCAACTTTTAATTTACAAAGTCTAAGGAAGAGTTCCCAAGAAAGAACCTGTAATCAAAGATCCCAAAAGACAATCAAATACAAGGTTCCTACAGAAAACATCCCAAACCAGGGTAACCACAGAGAAGAGTCACATTTAAAGGCCCAGCATGCAAGCTTTTTTTGATGAGATTCACCTGCCAGCTTCCAAAGCACACTCATGGGCATGGTCCCTTACTAGCCTGGGCTATTTCACACAGGTAGAATGTACAAGCTTTAAGTTTCAGGCCAGTCACGGTACCTCAGAAAACACACTGTCCAGGAAAGAAAGGAAGCAGTAATCCCATTATAAAAAGGCAGTAGCAAGAGAACATCTGAAATTAAGGGTGAAACACTCATCAGTCAAACCAAAGGCGGAAAAATTCAGTGACTCTTCACTTCTCCAGTCATCTCACAGAAACAATGGAAGACTAAGGCTTGGCAAAAGCCAGGAGGTGGACATAGCTGTGATAGCTTTACATAGATCAAGAGACAGGCAGACAATTCAGATAAAACGCCACTTAACTAGTTCTTGGCCAGTGCTGTATTCTTGCCTTTTTCCAATTTATACCTGTCACTTTAGGCTGAAAGTGAGAAAAAAAGGCTTTAGGTAGTAAACTGGCAGCCTGAAAATTAAGCTAAATAGAAGTTTTAAATGCTGTCAGACAGGACAACACACAGAGACACAACCAAATGCTTGCTACTACTGCCAACACCACCTGTCTACTTCAGATCCTGCTCCCAGCCTACAAGCTTGTCCTGTCCCATCTCTTCTTGTGGAATTGAACCTAAGTAACAAGAGGCAACAGGGCAAGCAGGCTGAATGACTGATGAGAGAAGTGATGCAAGGAAAGCAACAGGAGCACCAGCTGACCCGCAACACTACATGCTCCGGTTAGGGCTTCCATGTTAAACCTGCTTTCAGTTAGTCTACAAGCTTTCACATGGTAACAGTTCACAGACACTTAATTACCAATACTCCCAGAAGCCACATAATTCATTGCACAGTTTCAAGAGTAGTTTTCAGTAAGTTTGGTAAAAAACCAACCAAATAAATATATGGACTTCCCACTAGAACCGGAAGAATGCTTTCCCCAGTGAGTACAATACATCAAGTAGTCAGTTTGATCAGTTTAAGTACAGCTGTACTGTTTCACCCGCAGCCCAATTAATGTCACTTTATCACAACATAGCATGAACTCCTCCAAATGCCAACTCCAACCTCTACAAAGCTGCTGTTATGTGCAGTTTAACTTATCACATGGAAAACTTCTAACTCTCACTAGGTGTTTTTCCTCCTCCTTTCACCTGCTTGCTCTTAAGAACACATTGACTCCAAAAGGAGTTAAATTTTACAAAAGTGTATAATCACAGGTTAAGCACACCTGCAGGTATTAGTGCGATGTTAGGCAAAGCAGGAAAGACTCTTACTAGATGCACTCCCACTTGTTAGAGCACTAAGCGTAGCTCATATGAGAATACAGGCCCTTGAAGTGGAAAAACACACATCTTAAGAGGCACACACCCTTTCAAGCATGGTTTTAAACTGTAAGCTAAGGGTGGAAAAAGTTCAAGCTAAGTCACTGTACTTCTCTTTGCTTTAGTACTGCATATTCGGGGACCAGATTTTTCCCCAAGATAGGTCTTCCAAAAGCCGCCAGCACTTCTCCCACTTCACTAGGCAGAACACAATTAAACTGAGTGATTTAACTAAGTAAACTGAAGAGCCTTCAAGCTGGGAAAAAAGGGTACCTGGTTCAGTATTACTGAAGGTCTGAGATTTTGCATTTATATCCTCTTGTAAATCCCTTCAAAGGATTTTAATGGGAAAGAGATACAATACATTGCACAAACTATTGCAAGACCATTCAAGAGAACAAGTTACCAGCCACAAAGAAAGCAAGCTGAACCTTCCTAGGAAGTAATATGCTTGTGACACTAACAGTTCATGTACTACAAATGCTACAAAAACATAAGAGAAAGAAATTCAAAGTCAACACCAGCAATTTATCAATTCATCTTTTTACATGAAAGTCTGCATTTTGCAGGCTCTGAGCCTAAGGCTGCCAGGATGTTTCCTAATTGACTACACAATCTGCACTCTTCATTCTATCCATATGAATCCAGCTGAAAATTGTTATTACCCCTGCTTTAAGTTGCACAAGGCAGAATTAATCAGTGACTTGGCTTTACAAACAATTGAGTAAGGTCAGACATCTCTTCTATGGCAAGGATATATCAGACAACTGCAACAAAATGAGTCAGAGTAGTTTAAGAATGGTATCTCAAGCAAGGCTTTCCAGAGCAATTTAAGCTAACTTGTTGTACGTTGCACCACAGGTGGAGTGGTCGATTCAGGTGTCTCTGCATTGAGTGGAAGTGTGTAATAAGTTACAAGCTACTTCCTGCCTTTTCCTGGCTCTCCCTCAAGGAACACTCAGCAGCTAGTTATATTAGTTCTGCCTCGTCAGTTGCTTATCTCACTCACATATGTTGAAGCAGCTTGCATTTTTATGATTAACAGCTTGCTATTTGACAAATCAACTTGATCAGCTCTCTCCTTGAACTCTGACCACTGACTATTTTCCAACCCAAGTGAGATCCCTTCACCTTCAGGATTACGTACTCCAGAAATTTTCCAAACAATATTTATATATGCTAGCCTTCATAAAAAGATTTTACTTCAAACAGTTATTACTAGTGATATCAAAAGCAGGCTTACAGAAGACTACCTTCCGCAAACAAATTTTTGCCATTACTATAGACCCAAGAAGAAAGAAAACAAAGAATATCACTGATGCTCTACCAAGTCACCTTAAATCAGGCTTCTCCAAGCCTGAGTTTGGGCTGATAGCACCAAGAGCACTTCACCCTGTGATTGCAACTCCATACCTTCCAAAAGCCACTCTGGAAACCTCTACCTCTTCCTCAGTACAGAAGTGGGCATTAAGCCACAGTTCAGCAATTACTATTAGTACTCTCTGCATCCTTGGGTTGAACACTAGAAAGAGAATAACTGTAAAGCTAAAAGAAGGTGTTGCCTAAGAACTTGAGGGGCTAACTTCATGATCAAATAAAAAAGTTAAACTTCTCATTAAACAGGTGTGGAACTGGACAAGCTTATGACTGTGGCTATATGAAGAAATTGGCTAGGATTCAGCTTATTTCTTATCAGGTCCATCCACCTAGTCATTTCTGAAAGAGGTGCTATTACTAATGATTTACCAGCAAAGACTAGGCTTAAAAACATATGAATCAAGGTGTCAGCAGCAAATACATATATATCCTTTTGTAAGGCTAAACCTTGTTTCAGAAGGGAAGACGCAAGTCCGCTACCAAGCTAGCTGCTACAAATTCTTGCTGGCTGTGGGAAAAAGCTGGGATTTCAGACAAAAGGTCACAGGACTCCTCCCCATCTAGGCATATGAAAGGTAGAAAAGTCTTGGAAAGCCAGCCTTCGTATACGAGTGCTACAAATGGAGGACAACACACAAAAAAAGCCATGAAAGCACCACTGCTACCATCAAACATAAAGGACCAATACAGGCACCCCCCCAACCACATAATGATTCACAGAAAGTATGTAGCCTAAGAGTTAAGTCCCACTCTACACCACACAAAATGTGACACATTATCACATAGACTGAAATCATCCAACCATTCAAAAAAAAAAAAAAATCAACAGCATTCCCCAAAGGGGAAGAAAAATCTACCTCTCACATACACGCAGAACAACCAATTCATTTGGTTATGCTGGCTAAAAAGGTATTTTGCCAACTATGTGACATCATCACCAAACACAGGATTATCAAGCCAGTTTACAAGAACAGACAGCACAGGCATAAATAAATTTTTCAACTAGTGAGGGGTATGTAATAAAGATGTTCATAATCTGGTGAAATCAACAATGACAGTTAAGATCTTTCTCAAGGAAAAGAGGTAACACATCTTTAGATCAAAGGAGGAATGCAGTGGAAAGGCAAGGGAGCAGAATAGTTTGTCTCATTCAATGCAGTTTGAAGAAGAGAACCATTAAGCAGAACACAGGATATTCTGGTGAAGAGGGTGGAAAAAACAAAGAGGAAGCAAATTACTTTTAATACAAGTTAACAGTCCAATTATTTAGTGAACTCCTTACCACAGGATGAGCTACTACTAACATGTAGAAACTGGGTCTTGCTCAAATAGTTGCCAAGCTACAAACTGCAGGAAGAGTACTCAGAGAAGTATCATATATGAATAGGGCAAGTGTATAACTCTTCCCTCGACATCTGCTTTTGGCCACCAGTACGGATAAAACCTTGAGCCAAACATACCTTTGTTCGTGCCTAGCACAGTTACTTTTTAAATTCTTTTTAGTTATAAGCAAGCTAGTTTTCATTGAAAAAAATGAATGCAAATGCTGTGAATACATTAATACCTCCAGTTTATTTCTTTTTTGTATTTTAAAGTCACTCAATCACTTTCAAGTCTTTAGAATCTGCTTCTTACTCTGATTCTTGGGTGCTGCTGGACAATATACAAAGCCTGTACTGGTACCAGAGACCCAAATACCCTGCAATCCACACAGCAGTTGAGACACTACTGAATTTTCCTCTGTCCAAGCATGTGTACCTCTACAGAAGAATCCCTCAAATCTGCAAAGGAAAAGCTGAGCACCACACATCCTGAAAGGTATTCAGAATTTCAAGAGAGGCTCTGCTAGAATAACAGTCCAGTTGGAGGATGAAAGGAAAATGATCCTTTGTGCAACCTCTTCCTGCCTGCAAGAGAGGTCTCCATCACCCTGATATGGCCTCAATATTAATTTATGCCTTACGAGTAGCTAACCAAAGTAGGTCAGATTTATTCAGCACACTAGCTGATATTTCAACACAGAGTTGAAGAACTGATTCCCCTTCATTCATATCGATTGACCATTCAGATATCCCAAATAAAGAAAATCAGGATAACACTGTTGCTTCAACTTGATGTGGCTGTGCACATTTTATCTGGAATTGGATAATGGACAGATGACTTCAACTTCTAGAAGCAGATTTATATCTATCTCCAGCTTTTGAAATAACTGATTACAGAGATTTCAGTTCTCACCTTATCCCCAGCTTATGTACATGCTAATGATTCTGAATGCTCTCAGAAGTCACCCCTTTTATCTTCCTTCTGCCACGGGAAAGGAGATAAAGGTGATTTTGAAACTAGAAACCTCACAAAGCTTAAGGAAACCTGAACTTAGTGCTTTTCACAAGAAACTAGAACTAAGGAAGTTGTCCTTCCCTGTTACAGTAAAAGTAACTTAACTGCCTGGCCTTGCTGCCAAAAAGGACATCTGAGAAAACCAGACTGAGCTAGGGAGAAGTCAAGTACCCAGAGCGGGGAGTGGGGGTGGGGGGAGAGGAATCCAGCTACCCCCAAAACTGGGAAATGAAGAAGAAATTAGAAGAATTCCTCTATCAGAAATCACAAGGTCTGAAGTGGAACCCTCTGTCTTGTCATTTAAGAATTTAACTTCAAAAGGTATGAAAGAAGCAGTTTAAAACATTGCATATTGCACTCTGACTGCCGTTCCCCTAGTGAAGGCCACGTAATTCACACTTAGGTATGGCTCATAAAACATGAGCCATTATCCATAACACAGCTTCATATACACAGCAGATTCCTATGCTCATAAGCAAACAAGTTTTATTTCTCCTTTTGCCCACAAAGGAGAAGGAGATCAAATCAACACACTGCATCACCGGCAGATATATACTGCCTAAGATCAGTTGCATTCAAACAACATGCTTACAGGCCTTTCCAAAATGCAGGACCCCAAGATCTCTGTAATAAGAAATCTGCCTAATACTACGATTACACATCAAATCCATTTGGACAAGACAGACTGAAGTGATTTGAGATAAAATATGCATGGTAGCTAAGGAAAGTCTTAAATCTAGAAAACCAGATATAGGAATTTGTTAAGTACAAGAACTTCATCTGCCGTTTTCCTCATGCTACAAGGAAGCACCTTCCATTGCTATTACAGTGACATCCTACTGACACTATTGCCTTTCAAAGCCTTATCCCCTCAAGTACGTTTTGTTCATTCCTTCTCTAATCAAAGTACAAATTACCACTGCAGCTTCAGCACTAGTTTGTACTAGCATTGAAGTTACAACTTGAGATCTCAGAGTTTAAGGGGAAGCAACAAGGTCTAATTTTAAGTCTGAATCCCAAACAAGCAAAGCAGACTCAAGACCACCCTTCCAAAACTTTTAAGAACTTCACGCACATGCATGCAGTTGTACCAGCATTATGTTCCAAGTTTTGCTAACATTAAGTCCCATCTCTGTATCCCAGCAGTTCACTGTGTTTTAAACTCCACGTGCATAAGGTCATGCTTTACTGGTAGAGCTCAGGGATCAGAGAAGAATGAAAAAGAAATGGCTCAGGACCAAAAGTTCCCTTTGAGGCATCATGAAATGCCACTTGTACTCTGAAAATGAAAACAAACCCATACGATCTCAGAGAGTATTATCCAACTGATAAATTGAACAACACTATTCAGAGCTCCAGACAACACCATGCCATAAAACGTTCATTTTTATTATCGATTTCAACACAGTGCTTTAGAGCCATACGCCAGCATTTAAATAGCAACCACTCAATATAGTCCTGTTAATGACCTTAATTTATGTGTACTAGTGCACCACTTAAAGCTCGAAGATCTGTGCCCCTTACTACATAAGGTCCATCCTGCAACACTGTGGCATGTGTCAAAAGCCCCTCAGCCTGACCACAGACCTAGTAACTGGGCAAGTCCTGAGTTGGGGCTGATGATTTAAAACATCTTTCTCATTTTACTTTTATAATGAACTTCATGTGCCCTGTGTCCCCAGTGACGCCCACACCCTGCAGAAAATGTTCTCTTTATGGACTACGCTAACTGGTAATAGCTATACTTGCCAAACAGTAAAGTTTGCTTCCAGTTAAGGTAAACTGTTGGACCTCACTGTTAACTCTTTTATGCCATTATTTCTGATCACAGCAACATCTCTTCTCTGCACTAAGTGGCATATTCTCTCCTGGACACATCTGTAACTTATATCAAGTTCAGTTGTTCCACTTCACCACTTTCCCCAGCCCGCTCAGACCACAAGAGGTGCAGAGATCAATCAGCAGCTGTGCCCAAATGAAAAAAAAAAAAGTTACAAAGCCCAAGGCATCAACTTTGATTCCTATCAAGTCTACATGTATCACAGAGGTCCCTGACTTTCGAGAGCTACCACAATACAGGTGAAACCCTTAACTTCAAGCCAACTCTGTCGTGAATTCCAGTTTCTCACTTCCTAAGCATACGTGCACAAGTTTGCAGCTGCCTATGTATCAAACACAGAGAAAAAACATCCATACTTGTAGACCACGCAGTCTCTCTTACGCCTCCAGGATCTCCTCTCCCACTCGTTTCACCCAAAGGAAGGATCACCTTCCATTTTATGGGGGGGAGGGACGGAGGAGATTTAAGAGCCGTCTCCCACAACCTGCAGCGAAACGCTGCCGGGGAAGCGTGCGCGCACCCCTCCTCTCAGCTCAGGCTCGAGTTCTCCCGACCCACCGAGAGGCTGGCGGTCCACTCCCCGAAGTGAGGGAAGCTACTCCCGGGGGGCCAGGTGGGGAGCCATACCCTCCCTGTCCCGACGCACTCGCTGTCACTGCCCTCGCCGGGAACGGGAGGCCGGACCGGCCCCTCCCCGGCCCTGGTACCCACCGGCGGCGAAGTGGAGCGGCGTGGACTTGCGGCCCGCCATGTCCTTAGCGTTCACGTTGCCCGTGTCCACCAGGCGCTTCACGCGCGTCACGTCCCCATTGCGGCAGGCCTCCAGCAGCTCGCGGAAGGCCCCGCTCGCCGCGCCGGGGCCCGGGCCCGCCGCCGCCTCGGGACTCTCCGCCGCCGGGCT
>NW_010972576.1:7032013-7038635 GCF_000737465.1 Haliaeetus leucocephalus | reverse complement strand
CCGACCCCGGCCCGGGGGCAGGGGCGAGAGGCAGCGTTCCCCTCCGGAGCCCGCTGTTGCCGCTGGGAAGGCGGTGCGGGAGGCGAGGCGGCCCTCCTCCGCCTCCGCGCCCGGGAGGACGGCACAGGCCGGCCTTGAAGTAAGGGTCACGCCGGAGGCGGGTGGGTTGCCTGGCCTGCAGAGGCAGCTCTTGGCCGAGCGCTCACCTTCTCCGCTCCCCTGGAAGCGATCCAGCCGGCAGCGTGGTTTCGTTTCGGTACAGCTTCTTTCCCAAAGCTGGAAAATGATGGAGCGAGACTGGCCGGAGAGCAAGCGGAGGGAGAAACCTAAATGAAGTCTGGCAGTTCTTTCAGAAGTTCATTAGCGAAGCTGAAAGGCCATTTCTTCGCTCGCCTCGGGGAGGAAAGCAGCTTTGGCTTGGAGCCTGTTCTCCAGGGTGAGGCAGTCACTGAAAAGCCACGTACAGCAAACGGCAGAAAGAGGCGAGCGGGAACGCTCTGTCTGCATCAGAAATAACAAAGTGCTGAGGGATGGAACGGGAAGCTGAGGGCAGCAAGGCAGACGGTGGCTGTCAGTGCTGAGGGTAAGAAAGAGAAATCCAAGGATGTCAGGGACTGAAACAGCCCCGTAAGGCCCTCTGTGGAATGAGAGGATCTGAACTGTATGGGAATAAGCAGAAGCGTTTAAATCGGGATTTTGTTTTGGATTTGGAAAGCAGCAGGAAGATGAGACCAAAGTGCTTCTGGCTTACTGGTATTGAGGGAGGACAGAAACACCCATTATGGATAAACTGTTTAAGTCGGAAATCCCCAATAACTGTCACCAAGAGATCTCCAGTTCACTTAACTTTAATCTGTGAGTACAAGGGAAATTCCATTGACAGGAAAAACATCAACAGCAACAATTCCCAGAGAATTCCCAGTACAGCAGGTACTGGGGCTCCCAGCTCTGGTGGGGTAGCAGCCACAGGTCAGAGAATGGGGAGAGCGATGAGGAATTCCCATTAACGGGAGTGAATGTGGCTGATGCCAGCCAGCCTCGTCCTGGCAAACAGATCTGCTTTAGTTGTTTGGTAGGGAAAGGGCGTTGGGAAGTGTTTGCGTAGCACTGTGTGATGCGCTGAAGAAGCGCTGACTGGGTGTAACCCTGGGGGGCGCAGAAAAATCAGAAAACAGGAGTTCAGAAGAAATGAGGATCTGGTCTAGTGCTACGAAGTACCCTTCTGCCAGCAATGAGGCGGTAGGCACAAAATCAATCCCCATGACTGTTGGAGCAGTAAATGAAGATCCAGTTAAAATGTGCCCAGCTCAGTTCTTGTTTGTGCCATGACTTTGAAGCCATGGGCCTTGACCAGGCACTGAGAGAGCTCGGCAAGACTTCCCTGACACCTGAACCTGGGCAGCTGCTGCTTTGCAGCCTTCTTTCAATTCAAAACTCCTGAAAGGACTTTGCAAGCTCATTACAACATCTGGTTTGTCACGCCCAAGCTTCACAAGACATTTAAGAGGCCAGAGCAGCAGTATGCATCTGTTCAGCTTGCCGCTGGCTTCCTGCAGTTTTTTCACCAGCCAGTTGCTTTTGTGGCATCAGTGGCAAACAAATCACATTCCTTTACCCCTCTCTGTATTTCCCATAAACCAAGGTTACAGACAGCATCACTTTTATGAAATGTATTGGTATGCAAACACTTGTTCTACTTCCTGAAAGATTTTAAAATACACAAGTAGTATTTTTTAAGATTTGGGATTCATGGTGGCCTTAACAATTCATTGTTGGTTGTAGGATTGAGTAAGAAATGCTACACTCTGCGTCAGCCTTTCAGGAAAGCCCTGCAGGGAAGGACTTGGAACTACTGGTGGATGAAAAACTGGACATGAGCCGCCAATGTGCGCTTGCAGCCCAGAAAGCCAGTCATGTCCTGGGCTGCATCAAAAGAAGCGTGACCAGCAGGTTGAGGGAGGTGATTCTGCCCCTCTACTCTGCTCCGGTGAGACCCCACCTGGAGTACTGTGTCCAGCTCTGGGGTCCTCAGTATAAGACAGACATGGACCTCTTGGAGCGGGTCCAGACAAGGGCCACGAAAATGATCAGAGGGCTGGAACACCTCTCCTATGAGGAAAGGCTGAGAGAGTTGGGGTTGTTCAGCCTGGAGAAGAGGAGGCTCCAGGGAGACCTTGCTGAGGCCTTTCGAAATATAAAGGGGTCTTACAAGAAAGGAGAGAGACTTTTCACCAGGGCCTGTAGTGACAGGGCAAGGGACAGCAGTCTAAAACTGAAAAGAGGGTAGGTTTAGCTTGGACATAAGGAAGAATTTTTTTACAATGAGGGTGGTGAGACACTGGAACAGGTTGCCCAGAGGGGCAGTGGATGCCCCATCATCAGAAGTGTTCAAGGTCAGGTTGGGCAGGGCTTTGAGCAACCTGATCTAGTTGAAGATGTCCCTGCGCAAGGCAAGGGGGTTGGACTGGATGATCTTGAAGGTCTTTTCCAACCTAAATGATTCTATGATTCTATATTTAAAGGTGCTTTCCAACCCAAACCTTTCTGTGGTGCTATGAAAGCTGTGCCTGGGAAGGAACAAGTAAAGGGGTTAGGATTCACAGTATGAGACCTCTCCATGGAGAAGTGGGGCCTGGCCCTGGGTTTCACAGGATGTGATGCCAAGCAGTTCTGGGAATGCACCTCCTCTTCAGACACCCACTTTTGGGTGGGGGTCCCTATCTCATTGCAGCCCCCAGTTTCCCCAAGCTTCCACCATTCTGCCCCACATGTACAGCAGCATTAGTCCCCTCCAGAGAGATGAGCCAAGCAGCAGTGCTGTCCACCGCAACTCTTTTCTTTTCCCTGCCCAAAGCATGTCCAGGATCCCTTCAAGTGCTGTCATCACCATTTGTATACGGCCTGGTGTGCCTTGGGGTAGATTCTTATTCATTCCTGCAGAAACAATGGGCAAAATAGCGTGAGGAATGCAGTTCTGGGCAAAATTTCCTCATCCTTACAGGATTTCTACTTAAGGTCGAGGAGGAACATGAGGAGGATCTTTGAAAATGTTCACTCAACCCATCGCTTGTTCCCTGGCCAGCCACCAAGCCCTTGGAAATGTGACTTCTTCAATTGCTGCTGAAGCGGGAACCTGGGGTTTTTACCATCTGGGCTGCATGTCTGGTGGTGTGGAAGGCAAGAACTCTCCTGAGGGGATGCCAGCCTCGCTCAGTGCTGATGCCAGAGCCCATGAGCTCTGCAGCGGCCCACAGTGCTCCCCACATCTGCTTGCCACAGTGGCTTGATGTGTCTGTTGAGCTGATTTAGGTTCACGTCCTGTCACAAGTGGCTGATTACATTTGCACCTCTTGTCCCACAAAGCCCAGAGTCAGGCTCTAAAATACTGTTGATAACTCATTGTCTTTTACCTGACTCGGGAGGTGCTTTAGATAGAAATCTTATTAATGATGCAGCTGCAGGGCTCAGTAAAGTGGAGGCACCTCAGACTTCAGCTGAATAATTAAAATGCATCAATAGGACTTTCCAGGGCCACTATTGGAATCCACTGAAATGGGATTAATTTCTTTTGCTTTTTTTTTTTTTTTAAACAAAAAGCTTTATAGCATTGCTGGCAATTTTACAACCACCTGCCTCTCAGCTCCAGCTGATGACAGCTAGGAGAGGGGTTTGGGGTGGTTTTTAAGCTCCAACAAATAGGAAATGGTTCCAAAACCAGCATCCAGCATGCTGGTGCTCATGTTTAATGGACTTCTAGGATGCTCACAAGCAAATCAAGAGGAAATTAGGAAGTCGTCTTTGGAGAAATGTGTCTCCTCTGCCTAAGCAGATGGGAAGACAAGGGGTCATCTAGGTTTGTAGCAAAAGCTACATTTTCTGAGAAACAAAATCTTCCCTTTCCCCAGAAAGTACCTCACTCACAACGGGCAGTTTTAACCATGGTGAATATGTTAAAGAAGCCAAGAGACACCATCCCTAGCTGTTTGAAGTTACTCAGAGATTTGCACACCTGTGCAGGTATAGTAGGATAAAATGTAAAGTTGGTGGGAAAAAAACAGAGCTTTCCTCCTTGGACAACCTCTGAGCAGCACTGTTTTTTCTGGCTTAGCTTCATTCACCACCTACCCGAGCTCATCAAAGTTTGACTAGTGATGCCTGACTTTTCTCCCCCTCTTCATTACCTTGGGGAGGCATTCAGCTCCTGCTGCTTTGCCTATTTTGTGATAGGGATTTTGACAGTCAAAACTTTCCCTGCTTTGGCCAGCTCCTCCCTGGCTGTCCTTGCATGCTGTCAGAAAGATGTGTTTAATACAGGCCATGACCTCTAGTAGCGGGCAAATGGAGATAAGCGCTTCTCTCCATGGTATTTTTCAGCTGGCTGAGTCGAGCAGCTGCTTGAAGCATCCCTGGTGGAGGGGGTTGTCCAGTTCTCCCGTGGGAAACAAGAGGATAGTGCAGAGTAGCAGCCTTTCAGGTTACAGTCGCTGCAGATCATAGAGCAACTGGGAGCCTGCCCTGGCTTCAGAAGGGATCTGCAGCACTTGCGGGCGTCATGGGGAGGGTGGCCCCTAATAACGATGCTGCTTTTTCCATCTTTACCTGCACAAGGCACAGGGAGGAAGAAAATCAGCTGCAAAATTGATGCCAGAAATGACATCTTGATTTAAAAACGTGATTTTGATAGCGACAGGCTGAGTGGCTTTGCATGTAGAGAGTTGGAAATGAAACCGTCAACATGGTATCATAAGAGCAATTGGGCAAGAGGGTGGGAGAAGAGAATTACTCTTTCCCCAGGAGGAACTGAATGTGCTATGTTTGAAGTGGGGAAGGAGAGTGCTCCTTTCAGCAGACAGAGAAGGGCTACTTCCCAAGTGATCTTCAGGAAAAAACAAAGACAGAAACTGGGTTAGCCCAAATAAAACATGTACTGACCCAATGCAGGGATGCTCTGAAAATAAATGAGGGCAAGCCTGGAAACTAGCTCTAGATGGGCACAATTTAGCAAGAGGCCACGAAGTATCTCTGTTTCCCGGGGTCAGGATCTGACACCAGCCAACCAGGAAGGATGGGAAAAGAAGCTTTATCCCCAGGTTTAGTCCCTCTCAGCAGAGCCTCCTGGATCATGAGTGTCCCTGCATTCCTGTTCCCCTCCAGCCACAGTGGTGGCCCTGGAGCCAAACCATGGGCCCAGACCCCAGGACTGCCACTGGCTTTGGGCAGCTCCTGAACCCTGCTTGGAGCTGGGTCTTACCTTCACACAGCCACGCTTTCTGCCAGGCCTGTGGGCTTTCCTCCCTGTCCTTTGCATCCTTTGTTTGGCTTTACCAGCCAACACTGCAACTTTTTCCCTACCCAGGGGTGATGTGGTACTCAGAAAGCTATTTAGCAGAAACCCGGTAAAGGTTTGTTAGGACTCAGAGATTATTTTGCCCCTGCTTGTCTGTTACTGATGGGAAAGACAGCAACTGAACCTGAGCCTTTGCGATCTGTAGTTTTAGTAGTCAGTAAATTTAATAATTTAGTGCAGTGACTATGGCTCTGCACCAGGTCAGTTCAGCACTCTTTTTCTCTGCAAGTGGGAGCGCGGTTAGATGTGCAGGGACATCCAAAAGAGAAGGCGTCATTCTTGTGAGGGCTCTCCACAATAAAGAAGAGAATAAAGGCTGTGAAACTCGTTGCTCCCGTGGCCCACTTTTCAAATGCTTTTCTTTCTCTTCATGGCTCTGAAGTAATAGCTTACAGTGTGCTTTAATGGTAGCTGTTACAACACGGCAAGATGAGAGGAAGCAACTGTTGTCAAGGACCTAAAGCATGCTGAAGTATTCTGCACTGTACAAAGACAGTGACATCTCAAAACCTCTGAACCTTTGGGCATGGGGCATCACTGGCATTTGTAAGGGTAAGGTCACGCATCTTGGGAGATCCGAGCGTCCGCAGCCTCTGTCAGTCTGCTTCACGGCCTCGCTATAAACCTGCTCTGTTTCCCCCCTGTAGCAGTGGTAGAAATTTCCAGGCATACTTCTGTGAGCCCTGGGAGCAAAGCTTGGCTGAGGATCCTGAAGAAGGCAGTGTTTAGGATCTGGCCCGATGTGCGCAGCAAAGGAAACAAAGCGCGGCAGGAAGGTGGCAGAGTTGCTCCGACTAACCGGAGGGTCACGGGCTTTCGCACCCTCCAACGCGGAAACGCACTTATTTAACGGGAAGGAAGGTTAATCTCGGTTCCTTGCAGGGCTGGATGAAAACCCAGCCTTTGCCGGGTGCAGAAACGACGCGGGGATGGGCAAGGCGAGAGCTTTTGCTGTTACTCCACGGGGTGAGCTGTGCTCTGTGAGCCGAGCGGCTCCCAGACCTCGCAGCAAGCCCAGGGGCAGGGTGAGACCCCGGCGCGGCGGGCGGCTGCTGTCACACACCGCGGCGGGCATCCGAAGGGCCGCGGGCAGGCGGCCGGGGCCGCGCTCCCGGGCCGTGCCAGACGGTGCGAGGGGCAGGAGCCGCAGGCCGGGAGCCTCAGGCCGGAGGCGGGGACCCTTCCTCCCCGGCGGGATCTGCCGGTGCCCGGCAGGCGGGGGTTTCCAGGCAGGCCGGGGCGGGGTGTCCCGGCGCCGGCTGTCCCCGCGGCGGG
>NW_010972576.1:6995071-7031623 GCF_000737465.1 Haliaeetus leucocephalus | reverse complement strand
TGCTCGCCCCCGGCGGCCGCCCTGGGGGAGCTGGAGGCGCTGAACCTGAGCGGGCGGGGGCTGGAAGAGCTGCCCGAGGAGGTGGGTGCCGCCCTGAGCGGTCTGCGGGTGCTCAGCCTGCGGCGCAACCGGCTGGGCCGCCTGCCCGCCGCCGCCCTGCGCCACCTGGGCCGCCTGGCCGAGCTCGACCTCAGCCACAACCGGCTGCGGGGCCTGGGGGACGGCGGAGCGCTGTCGGGGCTGCGGGGCCTGCGTAAGCTCAGCCTCAGCCACAACGAGCTGGGCGCCGAGGGCCCGGGCCTGCCCCCCCGCCTCGCCGAGCTGGGCCGCCTCGAGGAGCTCGACCTCAGCTTCAACCGGCTGCGCCGCCTGCCCGAGGGCCTGGGCCGCCTCCGGCACCTCCGCGCCCTTGACGTTGACCACAACCTGCTGCCCTCCTTCCCCGCCCCTCTGCTGGAGCTGGCCGCCCTGGAGGAGCTCGACTGCTCCGGCAACCGCCACCTGGGGGCCCTGCCCGAGGGCATCGCCGCCCTCCGCCGCCTGAAGATCCTCTGGCTGAGCGGCACGGGGCTGGCAGCCCTGCCGGAGGGCCTCTGCCAGCTGAGCGCCCTTGAGAGCCTTATGCTGGATGGCAACCGGCTGCAGGCCCTGCCTGCCGGCTTTGGCAGCCTGCAGCGGCTCAAGATGCTGAACCTCTCCTCCAATCTGCTGGGGGAGTTCCCCGCTGCCATCTTGGCGCTGCCCAGTCTGGAGGAGCTCTACCTGAGCCGCAACCAGCTCACCCTGCTGCCCCCTCACCTCTGCCAGCTCCGCCAGCTCCGCACCCTCTGGCTGGACAACAACCGCATCCGCTACCTGCCGGACTCCGTTGTGCTCCTCCACAGCCTGGAGGAGCTGGTCCTGCAAGGCAACCAGATTGCCATCCTGCCCGAGGGCTTCGGGCAGCTTTCCCGTGTCACCCTGTGGAAGATCAAGGACAACCCCCTCATCCAGCCCCCCTATGAGGTGTGCATGAAAGGCATCCCCTACATCGCAGCCTACCAGCAGGAGCTGGCCCACTCCCAACCTGCCCTCAAACCCCGCCTCAAGCTGGTCCTGATGGGCCTAAAGGATGCGGGAAAGACCCTGCTGAGACGATGCCTCATGGAGGAGGATGGGCAGAGGGAGGATATGGGAGGTCTGGAGGCAGGGAGCGCCCAGCCCAGAGGGTGCCCTGGGCAGCAGCAGGACGGTGGGAGAGTGCCGGTTGGGTGTTGCCCCTTCCCAGAGCCTCAGGACGCTTCCTCAGCGCGGGTACCTGCCATGCAGCAGCTGGAACATCTCCCTGTTGAGCAGCAGGACATCCGTTCTCACGTGCCCTCCCACCGAGTGAAAGGGGAAACACCGTGCCCTGCACCGTCCCTGCCACCAAGTGCCCCCCAAGTACCGTCAGGACTGGGACTGTCAGGAGGCAGCAAGGGCATTGAGGTGATGGACTGGACAGCGGATGCAGAGAGGGGCCTGACATTCATTGTGTACGAGCTGGCGGGGGACCCGAGCTATGATGTCATCCAGTCTTTCTTCCTCTCTCCCGGAGCACTGTATGTGCTGGTGGTGAATTTGAGTGCCTATGTCCCTCAGCGCTTCTACCCCTCTGTGGGCTATTTCTTGCACTGGCTTGGTTCCAAGGTGCCCCACGCAGTGGTGTGCATGGTGGGAACCCATGCTGACCTCTGTGCGGAGCGGGAGTTGGAGGAGAAGTGCCTGGACATCCATCACCAGATCGCTCAGCAGGAAAAGAGGGATGCCGAGGGACTCCAGAGCTTGGTCCAGCAGGTGGATGAGGCTCTGGGGCAGGACTTCGACCTGCGCTGCTCCAGCCCGCACGCTGCCTTTTATGGGGTCTCGGACAAGAACTTGCGGCGAAAGAAAGCCCAATTTCAGTACCTTCTCAACCACCGCCCACAGATCCTGTCTCCAGTGCTGCCTTTCAGCTGCTGGGACCGTTGCCAGGTGCGTCGCCTGCGGGACAAGCTGCTGTCGGTGGCTGAGCACCGGGATATCTTCCCGAACCTGCACCGGGTGTTGCCCAAATCCTGGCAAGTGCTGGAGGAGCTGCACTTCCAGCCGCAAGCTCAGCAGCTGTGGCTTAGCTGGTGGGACTCTGCCCGGTTGGGCTTGCAGGCAGGCCTGACGGAGGATCGGCTCCAGAGTGCCCTATCCTACCTGCATGAGAGTGGGAAGCTGCTGTACTTCGAGGAGCACCTCACCTTGCGGGAGTATGTGTTCCACAACCTGCCACGGCTCATTGACATCCTCAACGTCTTCTGCCAGCGGGATGCCACTGTGCTGCTCCAAAAACTGCTCAGCGACACCCACATTGACGAACTGAGGGCCACTCAGCTCCATCATTATGTGGAGGGCTTCTTGCTGCACGGCCTCCTCCCTGCCCACGTTATCCGTCTCCTTCTTAAGCCCCATGTCCAGAGCCGGGAGGATCTGCAGCTCATCCTGGAGCTGCTGGAGAAAATGGGGCTCTGTTACTGTGTCAACAAACCCAAATGCAAGCCCCTAAATGGGGCAGCCGCTTGGTACAAGTTCCCCTGCTACGTGAAAAATGAGGTGCCCCATGCAGAGGCATGGATCAACGGCACCAATCTGAGCGGACAGTCCTTTGTGGTCGAGCAGCTGCAGATTGAATATAGCTTTCCATTCATTTTCCCACCCGGCTTGTTTGCACGCTACAGCGTCCAGATTAACAGCCATGTGGTTCAGCGGTCAGATGGCAAATACCAGATCTATGCCTACCGGGGAAAGGTGCCCGTGGTGGTGAGTTACCGGCCTGCCAGGGGACCTCTGCAGCCAGATACTCTGTCTATCGCTAGTCATGCGTCCCTACCAAATATCTGGACAGCTTGGCAAGCTATTACCCCTTTAGTGGAAGAACTGAATGTCCTGCTCCAGGAATGGCCGGGCCTGTACTACACTGTGCACGTCCTCTGTTCAAAGTGCCTTAAAAGAGGGTCACCCAACCCACACGCTTTTCCAGGTAAGGCATAGCTGAGCTTGCCTTTCATCTCTTCTGGAGCTTTACCCCTTTTAGGAGGGAGTTTTATGGTATTAGTCTTATCTCTGTCTCTTTTTTTCTTTCTTTCTTTTTTTTTTGTTTTCTTCTTTTTTCTCCTCTGCTCTAACTCCCTTCCCTGGTGACTTGAGTCATGAGAGAAAATATTAGGGTAGCTCCAAGGAGACAGGCTTAAAATAACCCTATTCTGAGACGAGGTGGGTGTTGCATCCCCCTTTGTCTGTGCCTTTTCTCTCTGCTTTTTGGGTTTTGGCCCTGAGCGTTGCTGGTGCCATTGTTGAAAAGGCCCTGACCTGTCCTTCTCCTTGTTTTGATTCCTTTGAATGGCACTGCAGGTTTTTTTCCTAATTCCCTTCACCCTGCAGCTCCCCCTTCCTTGGGGCTATTTGTAAACGCAGATAGGACTGAAAGACTCCAGGTGTCCCATCCTCCCCCCCTTCCACCTCCCACCCCCCAAAACCTGGCCTTGTGCTGCAGCCTCTCTGAATGCAGGAAAGCTCCTGCTGGTAGACAGTGGGTGTGTTGGTCTCTGTAGCCCTGTATAAAAAACTCTTTCTCCTATGGGAGCCCTGTCTCTAGCAGGAAGAATTCCTCCCTGAACAGAGAGGGCTACTCCATCTTCTTTGTTTAAGTGTCTTACCTAGAAGTGATTCCCAGACTGCTATTCTTGGAGCTATTCTTGAGAGCAATTATTTTCTTTCCTCGCTCACCCTTCATCTAACGAAAAAAGCATAATCTCTCTTCTCTGGAATATGACTAGTTGTGGTGCTTTGTAAAGCTGTCACTTCTAAAGTTGTGGGTTTATAGGTGGTGGTTTCCAGCAGCATCTGTTTTACTTTGTATGTATGCAGGTACTGCCTCCTAACCTGTGCCCTCCCTCCTCTGCTGGGTTTGCTCTAGAGCTTGCGGGGGCCATGGGAAAGGTGCTTTGGTGTGTAAATCTGTATGAAATCAAAATGCACTCTGAACTGTAAGCTGTGCTCTAGAAATATGCTTTTTTTACATACGCACACCCATGTTGGAAGTTTGTTGGAGCATTCTTTATTTATAAGTAGCCTGAAATTGTGGGGGAACTGGAGTATGATTAGAGTTAAGGCAAGCAGTGGTGCTCAATTAGTTCATAGGCAAATGTGAATAATAAGGTGTGTTTTGGGGGGGTTGTGTTGGGTTTTTTGTTTGGTTTTTTTTTTCCTTTTCTTTTTTTTTTTTTCCTCTGGACCTTGAAAATAAGGAGATGCTGTTTGCTCCTCAGCCAGTGTCCTGGCTCCATCAATTGCATCTCCCTCTAACTGTGCTAGCTTATGTAAGAGCCGTTGGACTGGGGGGGGGGGGTGTGTGTGTGTGAACCCATGCTGTGTGAGTTGCTGAGTGGTATCCGCATGCTGGGTCTTGCTGCTGACGTGGTGCTTGGGGCAATGTGATCTGCTTTCCAAAAAAACCCTGAAGACTGAAAAAAACACAGAACCACCACCCCCCCCCCCTAAAACCCAAACCAAAAAAACCCCAAGCCAAAGCCAACCAGCCACCCAAAAAAACCCCCACCAAAATCAGCCAAGACAGCAAACTATGTGCAGGTGTGATGGATGGCTATTGAAGGTTTAGCTTGTGAATAATTCAGAACTGCAGTCACATACCTTTTTTTTTCCTTTCTTTTTTTCTTGTGTGAAAGTTTTGTGGCTGATCTTTTTTTTTTTCCTGGTGAGTAGGTGATGCTTTAAAAGTGAAATGTGAAGAGGAGCTGGACTGTCTGCAGATGATTGGCATCTTTGCTGACCAGTGACAGTCAGAGCAGGACTGGAAGCATAAGGGGGGCATTGAAATCGAAGGGTGTTTTCCTTTGGATTTTGCTGTGCCATATGTTTCCTTAGAGGTAGGAAAGGAATTCTCTTACCTGGGAGCCAGGGTAGGTGTGCTGGCAAGGGGTGGTGCAATTAAGCAGTGCATTGTTGGGCATGGGAGGAGCAGGGGTTCATGTGCCATGCCTCCGAACACCACCTGGGTGATGCTACCTGTGGAAGGAGGGTTGCAGCATTTCTGAAGCTTTCCAGGGGAGAAGCTGGGTCTTGGTGCCGGGGGCACAGGACTTAGCATCCCAAGTGGCCCTGCCTTGGGGCAGGGGGTCACTGTCTTAACATGAATACTGTGCGAGTCTAGCTGGGGGAAGAGCATGTTGAGAAGACAAATGTATTTCAAAGGCAGGGCTGCTTTGTGGAAGTGCTGAAGAGTGATTAAAGGCTGCAATTAATCAAGAAACCTGCTTGTCGTCTTGGATGATGCTTAAATCTAGCCCAGCTATGACCTGGATTGTATGAAAAATGTGAACCGTCATTTGGCTTGGTGAGGCCTATCTGTCTGCATTTAATCTAAAATGCTCTTTGCTGTGTATCTGCTGTATGAGTAAATGACTGTTTAGGAGCCCCTAAATGGCAATCATGAAGCTGAAGACTTTTTTCCTCCTGATTTTGCTGATCAGAAGGTGTGCATGTTTAAAGTCGTGCTGCCAAGCTTGCTCTTGTGCAGGTGAATCGTGGTTGGTGTCATTTTTAACAGGGTGTAGGAAAGAGATGAGTCTAATGTTACAAAAATGTGTAGCGAGGGAGGTGTCTGTTTCTTTCCAAGCTCTTCCAGTGGTAATCCATGGCAATTGCAATGCTGCTAATTCTTAAATAGGGCTGTGGTCTTTTTAGGACTGCACTGAAGAACTGCTTTGCAGCCTGTTGACCTTAATAAGGGAAATATTTCTGTGGAGACACTGCCAAATTTGTGCTCAAAAATGGAAGTGCAGTCTGGCTGTGTGTCTGTGCAATATTTGTCGTCATTCATGAAACCAATGGTGCATTCTTTGGTCATCCAAAATTTTCATTGGAATCACCTTCAAAAAGGGGACTTGGTTGCTCGAGTTGAGGATTAATCCTTGCTTTTCCTCTTCTTCCCTTCCCTCTCGGTCCTGCATACGCACATGCTATAACTTCCATTGAAAATACACACAGAAATTCTCTTAAGAACAAGCTAATGTGCATAGAAATGGTTGATAAGAGTTGAGATTCTGGATTCAGTCTTCTGAGGGTTTATTGCAAACAAACAGTGAATAAAAGTGATATAAAAATGATATATAAAACCCTTGATAGGGTCCTTTTAAGGAAGTTTTCATGTTTGAAACAGTTTTGTAGCTGGGTGAAATAGTAACTGAATTGGCATCTGAACTAGAATCTCAGTGTGCTTTGAGGCTGCAGTCATCTGCTTGGCTGATAAGTGGTGTGTTGAATTTTTTTTTTTCTTTTACATCTGCACTATATATAATAAAAGTATCCCTGCCAGGCTAAGAAAGGCATATCCCTGCTTGCAGTGACCAACAAGAATAGTTCAGCACTCCAGGATGGTAAGACCTCAATTGGGTTGTTGCAGGCATTGTGAAATGCTGTGATTTTGTATGTGATGTTCTTTTAGTCCCTGGACTTAAAGGCTTTTATGTTGTTCATGTCCCATAAGCTATTAAGTGACTTGGGATTGGGGGGAATGGAGGTGGTTTGCCATCTGTCTGATAGTAGATATGTGCTTTGTTGGGACAAATGTGACTGGATTTTCCAAGCTTGCCTTCACGTCCACCTGCTAACTGCTCTGCTGCTGTCTCCTCTTGTCCTGCGCTAGGCTGGGTCCAGGCGACCACAGGCCCTTCCAGGCTGTGGTCTGCACAAGGTGTCCTGATGTCTGATGTTGATCCTTTTGGAGTTTGAGGTAGGGGGGATTGCATTTGACCAGTGGTTTTCCTTTATTCCTGCCTATGATGTTACATGTATGAATGCAGACATAGGAAAGCCAGCGCCTTTGTCCTTTGTGGAAAACAGGCAAAATGCTGTTACAAGCAAGACAAGATGATCTGGGTTTCCACAGATTAAAAATGTGACAACAGACAGAAAGCCACAGGCAAAGATATCATGTGCGAGCCTAGCAGCCCTTCTCCAAAAGGATGCTGCAAAGTTATTGGGGAGCTTTGAGATATGCCAGAGGACTGGCAAGAGGTCTTCTGTGGAGAGGAAGTGCACATCTCCTGCTTGCCTTGCTGCCCCCTTCCTAAGGTATCAGAATAGGGAGGAGATCATAAGCGTCTACTCCACTCGTCTCCCAGACACATCAAAGGTGAGCAGAAGCAAGGATTACATGCCCGTTGCCTTCAGGGGTACAGATGGAGGTATCGTAGTGTAGTTGCCCTGTGACACTGTGTGTTATGGCTAGAGCAGGGCTAATTCTAGGCCACATTATTCATGTGATTCAAAGTGAACCATGCTCACCATCCCTGCGTTGGAGTCAAAAGCAAGCATGAACTCCCTTGGTGGCTGGGATGGAGTCAGGAGATGGAGAGGTGGAAGATCCCACGATGTGTCATGCTGTCAAGTTCCATGGAAGCTGAGGGAGCAGGTGGGACTGGTTTTGTCAGAAGGGCTCAGAAGTTTCTCCAAAATATGAGCTGCCTCTCAGTGAAACGCTGATGTCAGGTATCTAATTGTCCTTTGTAATTAAATTGTAAGCAGCTGGGTTTTTTTTTCCACAGACAATTGCAGTAGAGCAACACCTGCTTGTTACAGAACCTGATGCTAGCATTTGACAGCCTTTTATTTTCCCCATTTGAGGGTGGAGTCTTTTTTGCCTAACTTTCAAAGTAGAGGCTGCAGCTGTTTGGGGCTGTTGTCACGCTCTCCTGAAGGTTGTGGCTTCAGCAGAGTACTGTGGCATAATCAGAGACAGTAGGGCAAGACTTGAGCACAGTGGGAGCACTGGACATGGATGATCTGGGTGGCAGAAGAAAGCTGAACGAGGCCCTGTGATTCAGGAGGAGAAGAGAATAGATCAGTTGCTGAACTTCGGGAAGCTCTAGCACTGACAAGAGCTGATTTCTGTGCTGCTGAAGTGACAACCCTGAGTGGTGTGACTTGCTGGACATAATAGTGTAGAAACACAGTCTATTTACCACCAGGGATTTTTAGAGATTTCCTTCGTGTTAAGGTGTGTGTTGCATGGTGAGCGTCTGAGGTCCTCTTGCTTGGTGGCTGTGGTAGGGCATCCTCAAATTTAAAGAACACATTTGGGAAAGAGACAACAAACATTTCGTGATCTTGGAGGAGGCAGAGAAATTGCCAGAGGAAGGGTGTGGTGTGCAGTGTGGACAGCTACTGTGGGACTGTGCCTGGTGGGGTGTAGGTGTGGGCACCAGTCCTTGGGGACAACCGGAGTAGGCAGTGCAGAGCTGGGCTCATGCCTGACAGTCTGGCTTGGGATGACACAGGAATGGGAGGAACAAACTCAACTGTGGATGCCAGAAGAGAGGCTGAGGCTTTGAATTGCCTTCTTAGAGCTGTCCTGCTGCCTGCAGTGTCTGGTTACCTTGTATTGTGTGCATTGCTTTGTGTGTGTTTGGGGGCTTTTTTTTAAGGCTTCCAATATGGAACTTGCTAAAATTACTTCAAATTAGGATGGCAACGTGCATATTTAACACTGTTTGAAGGAATCCTCTTCCTTATGCAAAAAGTTCCTATGCATTTCTGCTAAAGGAAAGGATTCCTGGTATGCCAGCTTGGTACCAGAAAACTTCTGGTTTGTTCCTTAACAGCTTGTTTTGCCCTGCCCCATTCCCCATGGGAGTCATCTCTGGGCTTTGGGCTTCTGGACTTTGAACTGCCATCACCGAACCAGGAAAACACTAGATTTGCTTGAGTGGATCTTTTTGGTTTGGTTAGTGAAACAAAGTAGAGTTCTTGGCCTTTAATGCATTACTTCTTTTTGGTTTGTGTGTTTTATTTTTACAGTCACTGAAATTTGTCTTTGCAGGAAATGACCTAGAAGAGAGATGCTCAGTACCAAGTGATTCTTTGTTTCATTGCATGAGAACTATTTAAAAGCTACTGACTGTGGGGGTGAGATAAAATATTAATGTAGGTTTTCCCCTCTCCAGAGTCAATTGGTTACGTGAGGACTGATTTGTGCTGTGCTTCAGCACACTGTGGACACAGATGTCATGAAACATGCTTTGCTTCCTGCTGTGTGCATGCACTTCTGGTGGCGTGATGCCTCTTCCTAAAAACTCCTAAGTGTGAAAACTTTTCCCATGTAAGTTGGGATGAGATGTATCATGTGCATGATCCGCATGCAGATATATTGCAAGGTGCTACTCCTTTTGCATCCCAGGAGAGGATAGTGGGAAATCATCAACAGTTGCCGAATCTTTGTTGCCTTTTGGTGATGTTGTGAACATGTTATTTGACATTGGGGTAGAGCTCTGAAAAAATAGGTATCAGTTTAAAAGCAAAATATGAGTGCATCTGGTAGGTAATTCTCCTGTATGCTGTGGTGTCTTGTTGCATTTGCAGTATTAAGCAGGTAACTGTGGTAGCCTAGCATGCTTTCCAATTAATGATTTGTTAATAATAGTGCAGGCTAGTTGTTTGGCTCTTGAAAACAGTTTGCCAGGGGAGAAGGGAGAAAATGTATTGAATGAAAAGTTCTGTGTTGGATTTGAATTCTTGGAAGTCATCAGAGTATAATATTTTTTTCCTCCCTCCCTCCCTGCACCATCCTGAGTAGAGGAAGAATAACCTACACAGATGAGTAAAGAAAACGGGTCTGGGGGGTGAATACAAGATGGTCAGTTACTTCCTTTTATCTCTCTCTCCTTGCTTGTGGTACTTGCGCTTGCTATACAGATGTGGACAACTGTGAGAGTAAGCAGGCTGGCTGGTGCCAATTAAGGTCACCTATTCTCAGGTGAGCTTGTGGGATGCCAATTTAAGGATGTGCTATTTAAGGGAGCACCTTGTAGGGACGAGGAGTGGGGAGGGAGTCCTTAAAGTAAGTCAGTTACAACAATCAAACTCCTGCTGCTGCAAACAACATGTGTTGGTGCTTTTGACTAGCTAAGAACATATCTGGGTCTGAGAAAGCGGTGCAGCTGGGTTGTAGGAGTCTCAGCCTGCCTCCTTGGTCCGCTATACAGCGATCTCCTTGACTACAGCAGGAGAGCTGATGGGATTCTGGTGACCACAGTGTCAGGTGCCTCATACAGAAGATGAGGAGGCCTTGGCTTTTTTAGAAGCTGTTGAGTGGATGAAGTTTTTGACCTGTAATGGGAAGATCACCTGTGTGAATGTGGCCTTCTCTCCCAGCTGCTCAGCTGGAAGAATTTGCTCTCTAGCAATTTCTTTGTTGGGAACCAGATGTAAAAACTGGGGTTGGGGGGTTCAAGACCTGTGAAACAACTGACTGGTTGGCTTTGGGAGAAATTTCATTTGGGGTGTTCAGCTGGACCATCTTTGAGGGCTTACGGTTCTGCCCCAGCAGGCTGCTGGAGGCTGAAGTCATATTGTACTTGTGGTATTTTCCTGGCTAAAGCTTGGTCCTGAATGCGCTGATTGGGTTGCCAACGTGCTCGGTGGCAGTGTGGTTTAGGACTGATGCAGGCTCCGTGGTTAGGGATGACTTGCTTGTGGCCAGTGGGTGAAGGCTGTGTTCAGACTGAACTGTGACTGCTGGAGTGCTTGCCTGCTTGAGTTGGTTGTGGTTTAAAGCAAAACCTTAATTTCAGATCTGTTTTTTTTTTCCAGTGGTCATTCTCAGGACCTCAGTGCTTCTCCAAAAGGTGTACTGAGGTACACCTACTCTACTGGTTTTTGCTGGGGCTAGGTTGGACTCCTGGGGGTGGGTGTGAAACTGGGCTAGGACCTACAGACTTTACAAGGTAACATTAATTTTGAGTTGACAGTTCAGCATGGCAAGCTCTGCATGAACCACAAGACAGCTTTCAGGTGAGTTAGGCACTTTTGTGGGGAAGTCCATTAGACTTAGAGCTTTGTGAGGATCAGGCTAAACTGAACTATGGAGGCAAGTAACCTCCAGAGCAAAACAAAGCTGCATCTCAAATCCTGTTCAGACCTGCCTGGTTTTGCCACATGCTGACTCAGAGGTAATGCTTGAATACTTCAGGAAGGAGCTGTATTGTTTTTGATCTAGGTTACACTGAATTGTGCTGATGAGATGACGGGAGACTTCTGCTGGGCTTCTGTTAGCGGGGTTTCACAAGCTTGGCTTAAATGATCTCTGTAAGGCCCTTTATGAAAGCGATACCAGGATATCTTCCCTTTTACCCGGTTTTAGGGTGATGCTTGCCAAGCATCCAGTTTAGATAAGCATTTTTATTTGTGTTACATGAGAGGGAACCCAGATATCCCAGGCCATGCTGGAAGAGGTCCCTTCTCCTTCAGCTGGTACCTATTGCTTTCTGTAGAGTTTTCAGGCTCTACCTGTTATGGTTTAACAGGAAAGAGGCAAAGGTACAACAATGGTAGGACAGGGATTTGTGGACCTCATGCTGTGAGCAATGATAAAATTAATATTGTAGGTTTTTGTCCCAACAGAATGCAAGATTGTGGCACCCTGTGCTTGAGACACGTCTCTTGAATGATCTCCAGTTTCTGTGTGGTGAATTCTTTTTAGAGCATCTTTTTTTGCATTTTTAGCAGGTGTTTTCCTCTCCAGCAATACAGAGTGAGCAGTGGCATGTGATAAGGGACAGATCCTGCCCTGTAGAAGGGTAGGGTTGTTGATGAGCTTCTGAAAAATAAATTGGCCATGGTTTCCACAGCACCAAAATCTGCAGGGTTTGGCTTGAGACAGAGGTGCTTGGTCTGATTTGCATCCCATGTATCTAGCTGCTGTTTCTGCCACGTAAAACAACACAGTGGAAAAATATTGGAGGTGAACACAGTGACTGGGTCTTGCTTGACTTTGAGACGTGTGCAATGCATTTGGTGCCTTTGTATCTATGAAAGGCTGGCAACAGAGGACTGCTGGAGCAGCTGATTTGTCCCAAACCTACCACAAAACAAGTATCCTTACAGCTAGTATGGCCCCTTGCTACATGGTCAACAAGTGGAGGGAAAGTGACCTTCCTGCAGCAGAAGAAACATGCATCTCTGTTGTGTGGCCTCTGAAACATTGTGGTGGATGCAGCAGAACTGCAAAATTGTGCAGCAGCACACACCGTGAGTGCTGCATGGTGCAGCAGCACCCAGCTGCATCTCTAGCTTCTGTTGTGGAGCTGTATTGCTGACTGTTTAATACCTTTCTTCACTCACTGTGACCTCTTTCTTAGATGAAGCAGTCAGGTATGAACGACAAGCAATTTTTCTGTGAACAGATAATGTTAGAAAGCAAGGGCTTAGCAATGTGTGGAGCTGAAATGCACAGGCACAGAATGTATGGTGTGGAGGATGGAGAGTCGGGGACCTCTGTCTGAGACTGGCTGCCTGACATTAGTCTTTTTCTGTAAGTATTCCTATTGCCTGGGTCTGAACAGTTGCATTTTCATCACTCTCATTAAAATTCTCAGATAAACCACAATCAATCAAGAATGAAGGACCCAAAAATGGGATAATGGCTGGGGATAGTGTTCCACTCTGAAAAGCAGTCATGTCTTATTGACCATCCTCATATTTGCATTTGTATCTTTCCACCCTCCCTCTGTATTTATACTGTGTAACTCACTAGTCTGTACACATGTTCTCCTCTACTACATTATGGGGAAAAACAGCATAACTGTCTGTCAAATTGCAAACCATTGCACTTTACAGGACTACATCCTCAACAGATAGTTGAGATGCCACTGTATTTATTGCAATGTGTGATAGGGAATGTTTCAAGGTACTTATGCCCAATTCATTTGTTTTTTCCTCAGAAAGGGCTGAGCAGCTGTCTCTGTGGGAACAAAGGGGACTCAGGGCACCTAAAAAAATTAGATTTCCCCTTCCTTTTGTAATTCCTCATCTCTTCTCTATCTGTGAAGTGGGGACTGGCTCACAGGAGTGATGACCTCCTTTAGCAGGGGAAGTTAGTCATGATGGGACCCATAAGGAGCTGGAGCAGAAGAGAAGGTAAGGAGGCAGCTGAGCTGCTCAGCACACATTGGGAGATCTGTATGTGGAAAGCATCTTGCAAATTGCAGACTCACCCAGGAGTTGCCCAAGGGCACAGGGACAAACTGGTGTCAGGCTGAGCTGCAGCTATGTGGTGCCAAGCTTTCACTCTATGATGGGGAGCTGTTCCTGGGCGCAAACTGGTTTTAAAGAGCACTGTAGGTTAAGGGTACAGCTGCTGACTTGGCCTCCGCTGCCTTAATGTGGGCTCTGAGCCAGCCAACCTCTGTCCCACTGTTACCCCTTCTGTGTGACTCCATCTTTCATCACCACATCACTGGGCAGCCCAACCAGGAGCAAGCAGCAAGAGCTGGGATGATCAATGCTGCCTTAAAGTAGTCCCCAAGTAGTCCTTCAGATGGGTGGCCTTCCCTGGGGAAGCCTCATCTGGGCTGTATCTTCAGGAAGCCAGCATGCAATGTCCAGAGAGGAGCAAGCAGGCAGACCTCTCTCCATGCTGCTGGGGCATCCCAGGCAGGGAGAGAGGCACAGGTCTGTGCTGCTGCAAGGATGGGAGGTTTTCTGGGTGTTTCTTCTCTTGGTCTGCGTGGTGCTTCTTACCCCCTTGCCATGTGCGGCTGTATTTTACAGGCAGAACTGCTGGATGGGGTCAAATGTGTTTGGTGGCAGGTTTCCAAACCAGGGAGTCAGCAGCAAGCACCAGGACTACTTACATGCGTTGCGTAACCAGATGAGTTTTCAGCTCCCTGTGCATTTCTCTAAATCTTCCTTTTGAACAGGCTCTTTCTTTGTCTGAGAGATTTTGATGCTCTTATTTCAGATAATGATGCATGCACTGGATATGGAAAATTCTCATGTCCAAATGACTCTGGTTTATCAAAGCAGCTAAATTTAGGAAATCTTTGAAAAAAGAGCTTCCCCCTCCTGTGATCTGACATAACGCTTCTTGGTCGCTGTTATTTTTACTTCAGAACAGCTTAAATCTATTTTGGTTGGACCCTAAGTGATGGCTACAGTGCGAAAGACGGCATTTGTTCCTGTGAAGTAAGGCAGCCATGCTGCAGCTTCAGGGCTCTGAGGGCAGTCTGCTCGCCCTGAGCTTGTGCCAGTGCTGCGTCGGGGCCCCCTGGCAGTCCTGCTCAGCTCTCTCGAGCCCTGTCTGCTTGGCAGAGGGTCTCTGGGCCTTCCCACCTTGCTCTGGGGCTCAGAGCTCTATTTAAAAAGGTATCCATAAGCCTCTGACAGCAGTTAACTTTTTCAGCATCTTGGAGGTGTAGTGAGTGGCAGGGACTTTAACACCCCCAAACAGCACCCGTCATCCAAATTCTAGGAGGATAGTGTAGGGAAGATGGTGTTTCACTGGCACCAAAGTAGGGAGACAACTGCGTGAGCAATGGGAGATTGTGTGGGAACCAGTATGCCTCTGGTTTCATGAGTCTTTAATACATGGACTTCCTTTCACTGTACCCTGTTAGGATCAGGACGGAGCCATCCCAGGCTTGAAAATGCACTGCTGGAATCATGCCCCACTGGAGCGCCTTGAGCTCTTGGTGCCAGGAATATATAACTGAAGCTTTCAGACTTTTTTACTGGTTTTGTTTTGGGGGTTTTTGTTTTTTTTTTTAAAGCCAGCTCCTTTGTTAAAGCTGGCTCTGCGGAGCTTTGAGCTCCTATTTTCGTATAGCTGACTGCTCTGCTTCAGCTGCCTTCTGACTTGTTTCCGAACATCCCACGCCTGCTTTCACATTGAGATGGGAGTGAAGGCAGACAACTGGGACATTGGGAAGAGATGTCATTGCTTGCTGGCTGCAATATCCCAGAGATCTGCTGAGCAAGAATTTACTTCTTACTGTTTTTTTTTTAAGCTTCTGGTGGACAGTTGTGCAGATACATTCAGTGGGTGAAAATGGAGGCAATGCAGAGCCTCACTCGGGAACTTTGGTCATCTCCAGGAACTTGTGCCCAGCTTCGTGACAGTGCTGGAGGGCTGTGTAGGGAATGAAGCCCTGTGTGATTTGCCCTTGCTAACAGGTCTCATCAGATCTGTGTACCTGAACCTGTACTGTCAGGGGTTTTGGGCAGGGAGTCTCACTCATGCTGGTGAAGGAGAAACCTGTGATCTAGCATTGGTGACATTTTCATGCCAGCTTTAGTAAGTGAGAAGTTTGTAATTTCTCAGAGGAGCATGCCTGTGCCTGGAGGGAGCCCTATAGACTCTGAGGTGGATTTTGGCAAGATATTAACCGATGCTTGTGTGGGCAAATAATTCAGCTCAGTAAGTAGCTGCTGTGGTCAGCTTGGAGCCTTCTTAGGATAAGATGCTGAAATAAATGATCAAGAGTTGAGTCGTGTGTGTGTTTTTTCCCAAGCAATGTATTTGTGCTTCAAAGGCTCAGCCAAAGTAAAGACTTTTTTGGATGAAAGAAAAGTTTGGGAACCTTCCTTTGGTATCAGAAAAAAAGTACCTTTCTCTGTCTTCTTTGTAACAGAACGCTACCACAAAGATTTGAAGCTGCCTATTATTTTTAACTTGTTCCTTGTCATTCTTTGAAATAAATCAGATCTTCTACAACAAAAGAAAGGCTAGCACGTTATGTACATACACACATGCACGTTTTTGAATGCATGCAGTGAAGCTAAACACAATGTTAAGAAAATGTTGCCAAACAAGGCAATACCATGCTCACAGGGGGATCTGATTAAAAAAAAAAAAAAGGTAAAAAATACCACCCCCCCCGCAAACCATTGGGCTGAAGAGGGTGTGATGAGAGCAGATGCTTGATGGGCTGGTTTGGGGAGCACAGTAGGCTGGCTCTGAATCTGTGACTTGGATTAGCACAGCACTTTGCAGGTGCTAAAAATGTGCTTCCCATTAAAAGCTGGCAGCTGCAAGTGTGGCTGGGTGTCTTTGGGCCAGGGGAAGCTGAGCAGCATAGCTGTTTGCTTACTGAATGGCTGCTTCTGCCCCTGGACAGCAGGGTGGATGCTGGCAGCATGGACCTCCTAGGGAGGTTGAGCAGCTTGAGTGCAGTTCTTGCCTGGCCTCTAGTTCATTGCCAACATGGCATGTGGGAGCTGCCCGCAAAGTTGTGGCTCTGCTGGAGACAGCATTTTCGCCACTTGCTCTGTGCTGCTTTATCCCCCGTTGCATAATGCAGCGTGATGTGGATAATCCAGTCATCATTACAGAAGGATTTAAAACTTTTTAATCGGAAGTCATTTTTGATAAAGCTTTGCCTTGCTTGGAGGACTGTTCTCTTGGCTTGTGTGTTTAAGAAAAATGCAGGAGGCTGAGGGAGGTGGGAGGGAACCAGATCATGGAGAAGGGACATGGGTGCCTCTGGCTCCCAGGCAGCTGCTGGTGAAGTCCAGAGCTGTGGGACACATTTTCACTAGCACCAAGCATGCAAAATCCTTATGTGTGCAAATAGAAGCAGCCACTAGGTCTGTGCTTTCTCTGAATTTTTGCCTCACAGAGCAAACTTTTGGTGGTGGTGAAGGGAAGGAAAGACTCTTTCTAGTCCAGTCTGGCTCATGCTCCCCCTTTAAACTGTCTTATGTCCAAAATACTGGTGGTCCTCCAGGGACTCCTGCATCTCGGAACAAATTGGGATCCTGGATGAAACACAGCAGAGGAGGGGATGCTCTTTGCTTCTCTTGTAATGGCCTTTTGGGTGAGTTTGTGTGATTGACCTTATTTCTTTGGTTGTTGCTCTGCCATTGTATTGTGCGCAGTGCACTGTCTAAAATAACGCATGATCTCTGAGTAGCTCTGTAACATGCTGTCTTCTGTTCTCCTCCTCCTTCTCCAGTGTTTTGCCCACTTCTCTGGCAGAAGCTATCTCTTGAGCTGCCACATCTGCTTCACCTCCCCTCAGAGCAATCCTGGTTGGGGCCTGAACACCAGCACTGAATGGCATTTGAAAGCGAGCATCCTGCTGGTTCCTGCTTTTCCAGTCCCAATAGTCCTCACTTTTGGGGTATCTTGACCATATGCTTAAGATCTCTTTGATCAGTAGAAGTAAATGACTGGGAAGTTTTAAGTTTATTTCTTCCCAAGACAGATCCCTCTGAGGGGATCAGTGCTGGGCACATCCAGAGGAGAGCCAGCCAGCTTGCGGTTCAGGTGGGTTGGTGAAACATTGAAGGAGAGGAGGCCACGGCCATGTTACAATGACACTGGGGAGTAAATACCTCAGTGTTATCCACCTCGTAGAAAGCTGCCTGGAGAAAACCTTGAAGGAATACAGGTTTGCAGCACAAATAGTTAGGGGGCCAGGAAGGAGCTCAGCTTTGTCCCAGAGTCCCATAGTGGAGCAGGCAGCTCCTGGGAAGGTGCAAGGGAGTGGGGGAGTGAAATGTTCTCCTGGCAATCCTGCTGCCTCCCTGGGAGGCTGATGAGTTCTTTACAGCCCCCAGGGCTCCTTCCTGTTTCAGTAGCAAACATGACGCCATAGAAGTGATTTTTAAACAGCAAAGATGGATGCTGCAGTTTATTTTTGGGCACTGAGAACCCCAGACCAGATGGCATTTAGCAGGCAATGAACTCTGCAGGAGTTAAGTAGCAAAGCTATTGTTTCTGAACGTGTGTGACTTATCATTGGAAGGCGTTCCAGTGGCAGAATAAAAAGTAGTAAGAATTGGTTTCAGCAGAGGTAGTAAAACAGTCTAATGTTAAGTCCATAAATAAGCACTTTCCCTTGGGGAAAAGGTGTTTGTAAG
The DNA here is from genome assembly GCF_000737465.1 of Haliaeetus leucocephalus. Classification (NCBI taxonomy): domain Eukaryota; kingdom Metazoa; phylum Chordata; class Aves; order Accipitriformes; family Accipitridae; genus Haliaeetus; species Haliaeetus leucocephalus. The sequence goes on along the minus strand of NW_010972576.1, from coordinate 7,013,917 downwards.
CAAAAGCTAGTTATTGCCTTGATTTACAGCTGTTAGTTGTCGCCTGATTGGATATTAGGGAATGAGAGGGTTCAGAGAAGAATGGTTAAATGATTGGAAGTACTGAGGAATCACAGGAAAAAAAAAAAATTAAAAGATTAGTTCTCATCCCCTCTGGAAAAGGGGACAAGTAAAAGCTCTTAATAGTAGAAGGACAGACAGAGCTTTGTTCTTGACCATTGAGCAGTGCAAAGCCAGCAGCTCACTCAGACTTCAGAGAGAGCAATTTTGGTAATAACAAAAATACTTTAAATCAAACAAATAGGGAAGATTTGAAACAAAAATCAGTTCTCCACCTCTGTTGGCATAGCGAAACTCAGGCTCTGAGTTCTGTGGAGTGCTGCTTGGGCACTGCCCTATGTACCAGGAATGCTTTTAGAGAAGATACCAGCCTTACCCATGAGACCCAGAAGAGAGTTGGCCACTGGTCTCAGTGCTCTGCTTCTCTGATTTCAGCCATATAGCTTCATGCAAATCTACATCACGCTGTCTCACAAGGAAGAAACACTTGACCTAAGGATGTACTCGTGAAACTTCAATGTAAAGGGAAAAAATATATACAGAGAAGCAAGTTAGATCTGATGCCCTTGTAATTAAGGAAACTTCTGTGATCCTGCAGGCTCCTACTCGGCTAAAGCCATACCTGTGGTCAGCATGTAGTGTGGTGTTAGTTATTACCAGCAGGAAGTGGGTAGCTTTGTAGGAGAAGCACCAAGGAGGCATTTTGCTCCAATTAAGCATGAGCCTAGAATAAATTGTCTGATGTACATGCATAGATCAAATTCCACAGTAAAGTGGCTTCAATAGAAAGTCATGTTAATAGGTTAAAACAGGGATTAGTTCAAGTTGGTTCAATTACCATGTAAAACATTTACTTGACTTAACATTTGAGCCTGAATGGGACTTATGGTGTTTAGATTTTGTTCCTTAGACCAGTTGATGATGGAGGGAAAAAATAAAAATAATTTGTTCCTTTGCTTAAGTGGGCTCTGTGGTTGTCCTGCTGAACAGCAAGGGTTTTAGAGTGACCAAAATAGCTTTACAGAGGACTATTGCATATGTATCTCACCTTTAATGATCTGGAAGAGAATACTTACTATGCAGGTTTGAAAATACAGCTCCCTCCAATTCCATTTGCAGAACACACTGAAGCCTTGGAATGACCCTAAGGCAACAGCAACTCATGGAGCCAAGTTAATTTTACCCAGGAAGGAGTTTATTTAATCTCAGGGAAGACTGTTGGGCAGCACATGTACATGTATGTCCTGCATGTGTTTTGGTTTGTTCTTCTTGGCTGGCGAAAAGCAGGTAAATTTAAAAAAAAAAAAAAGGTTGCTGTGGCAGAATGTAAAAGGCTACTACAAGGGGAACTGCAGGTATTTCGCTCCCAAGCTGGACTTTGCTGAACTTCCAGAAGAGGGGCTGCCTAGCCAGGATCCTACCTTCAGTCATGGCATGCGTGGACATCTTGCGGGGAAGGAGCAAGCCAACTGGGAGAAAAAACTTGTCCCAAGTGCTTTCCCAGCCTTTGTCTATCTTCAGCGCAAGGATTTGTCTCTTCGGTAATGCTTAAAGACACTTTGCCAGTTACTGGTCCAGTCTCTTCGTGAACCCTTGTGAGCTTCTTAAATCTAGAGCCTGTTGCAGCAGGGTGTTCTGCAGGCTGTGTCAGGTGCTGGACTGCTTCCTTTGGTTTTCTTCAAGTGCACCTTGCAGTACCTGCATTGAGGCTTCCTAGTTCTTGCGTTGGAGCAGGCAGAAAAATGATCAGCCAGCTCTGGGTGCAATACTGTAGCCAAACTATTGTGAGGAAAATGACTTGCAGGCTTGCCTAATTCTCTAAATTTAGCAGAGGGGAAGGCTGAGACTTGGCCCTGCCTCATCTGTTGCATAAGGCTGGAAGTCCATGAGACTAAGTCTTGTAAGCCCCGCTCCAGGAGCTGGCTTTTCACGTGGCCAGCTATTAACGTGTTGTGACCCAAATGCAAAGAGCCGGAGCCAGCAGGATGCTGACCGGTCCTGGTGGGTCCCTGCAGACTACAGTGAACCCTGCCTGTTAACTTTATCATAGTAATGGCTTTGGGAACTCTTAAACTCTTTTTTTTCCTTTAGTGGGACCTGCAGCATGCTAATCATCAGGATGAAAGAAGGCTCAGCATCTCCTCTGTGATGAGGGTGTAATAGCTTTGGAATTACTGTTTGGAAAGGTGGGCTTATGGCTGGTGGGAATTGTTGCTGTTTGGACTGGCTGCAGCTGGTGGTGTCTAGCGTTCAGGTGGATGCTCTGCATGCAGTTGTGCCTTGCTGTTACTGGGTGAGAGCAGACAGGTCGGGGCTGGCTGCAGCTTTCTCTCCAGCTGGTGCCTTGCCTTGGCAGAATGAGAAAGTGCTCATGGCAGATATGGCTGAAGGGGTGGAATTAAAAATAACCAAAAGGTAGATTCTGGGCTTGGTTGCTCAGTGACAGACCTGTTTCTATTCTGGGATGAGGATAATTCTCACTGAGCTCATTACACCATGACTCTCCCTTAAAATGCCTTGACAGTCAATTTCGTTCCAGCTAATAAGGTCCTAAAATGTTAATGAAGTAAGTCAATTTTTCATGGCTTTGTATTGCAGTCATCCGAAAGTGCTGTGTTGCAACCTGCCAATTCAAGGAGCTTTTTAGATATTAGAAGGGCAGCAAAATGTTCAGCAATTTGGAGGATGCTTTGGTTTTTATTTCAACTTTTCCCCAGTGTCCCCTTTCATTTTCCTGCCTTTATGCTGTGCTGTTTACTTGCCCTCTTTGGTCACTTACTTTCTCCAGTGCCTGCTGTGGTCACTCATGGGCAGAGGTGGCTTGCTCCCACCTTGCCTGTTGCACAGGGAGAAGAAGAATGGAGTGCCCAGAAGAACAGGTAGAGATGAAGCTGGACAAGGGAGGCTACTCATGCTGAAATACTATTTGAAATAGATTGAGTTTGATGGGACAGAGGAGAAATGGCATCATGTTCACATCCCCCCTCACCCCATCTTTTTGGAGGGGGTGGTGGTGTCAAAAGTCACAGCCTCCTCTCCTCATGGCAGGCCTCTTGCTGAGATGTCATTGTTACCAGGCATAAATGCTCTCTGCACTCAGTATTTCACCAGTTGCGGAAAGAGGAAAGAGATGTTGAATGCATTGTTTAGCCACACTGATGGTAGATCAGTTTCCCGCACTGGCTTAGGAATAAGTTAGATGTCAACCATCCTTTATTTCTCTGAGCTGCTTATGTCATACTGTCAGAATGAGACAGAAGGGCGGAAACCTTCATGGCTGCTCCTGGAGTTATTTTGATGGAGCTGTTTTGATGATCTCCTCCTGCTGTCTCCATTCTGGTTTGTGAGTATGGAGATAGGAAGTACCAAATTGTGTGGTTTGGGGAATGTGTGGGGTTTTCATTTTGCTTTTAATTGAATTCCAGTTCTAACTATAATTAACTTCTGTGTGCCTGAGAGAAAGATAATTAACTAATGTTTTGGGACAAATGTAGAGTTTTCCAAGTTTTATACTTGGAAACCTTGTACTGCCACACTGGTAAGGGATGATCTCAAATAACGCATGTTGGGGAAATTAGTAGATGAGGTGTAAATTGGCATTTTGAATAATTACCCTCCTGTAGCTGCTGAGTCAAGCATCCAAAATGCTTTCCACTCAAGTTCTCCACCCAGAGTTACGTTCCATCCAGTGCCAAAGGCTTGCCCAGAGCTTTTGCAACTGCTGAGGTGTGTCAGTGTCCTCTTCTGCTGTGACAGCAAGGGGTTAAGAGCTAGCTGACGCTCTCAAGACTTGGGGAGGGAGGAGGGTGTTTAACGCCCTTAAGCCTTCCAGTCTCTAGCTGGTGTTTGTGTGACCTCTCCCCTTCCCTGAGTGGCTAAAATTAGAGGTAGCAGTTGCCAGGTACAGCATCTATCTCCCTGTGTCTCCTGGGCAGGCCTTGCAGACCACCTTACCCTTTGGCACTGTCCCTGGCTTCCCACCAGCGTGATTAGCCTGGTAGCTCCTTGGGTAGGAGGTGAAGTGCAGGTGATCTCAGCTGCGGTGGGAAAGCTGCTTGGGCTTGAACTGAGCAGAGCACAGCTTCTGCAGGTGGTCTGGGGTTCCTGGCCTGGGGAACTCCAGCTCTAGGTCCTGAAGCTTGACCTAGACTTGTCAGCTCCAAGCTGAAAAGCACTACTGCCTGTTTCCAGAGATCCACCATGGAGGTTGTTTCATGTTTCTGCCATCTGTCATGAATTAAGAGCCTTGGGAAAACATTTTCCTGTGCAGCCAACTGGGGGAAATATTCAAGGTGAGCCATATACATGTCCACAGCCAGAGCTGTGAGGCCTAGAGATGAGGTGCTGGCTTGAGAGGCAGCTGGTGCTATGAATGCAAGGGCTGGAAAGCAATCTGGTGCTTGGGTCAGGCAGCAGCCCCAAGGCTGAGCCTGTCTCTCTGGCAGTTGTGATGCTCTGGAGTGGAGCTGAGCACCCACAGGAGACTACTCATGTGTTCAAGGAAGGTGTCACTGCTGACATTTTTGGTCTTGAACCCTTCAAAGGAGAAATGGCAAATTGGCTCCAGTTCCTTTTGCATATTTTGGAAAGCTCTGACCCTCTTTCTTGCTCTCCACATCCTTTCTCTGTGCTCTCAGCTTCTGGTCTTGGGGACTCATCTCTGCAGGTTGGTCCTTTGCCTTGCAACTGGCTTGCTTTCTCACTCTGCATTTCCAGAGCAAGCTTCACTTTCTGTTTTCAAGCCTTGCCTTTCTTTTTTAACTATATTTAATCCCAAGCTGATATGTTCCTGTGCACATGCAGTACTTGGTGGATGGCTCTGCTCACCAGCCTGCTGTTGTGATTGGTGCTTACCAACAGAGTTTTCTTCTCTGTTCCTTTTTTCCACAGTGGTCTCTCCCACTGGGGCACTTTCACAGGCTGGGGTTGTTGTTGGTTTTGTTTGCTAGTTTTAAGCTCCTTTAAGCAGGACTGCAATGTGAGGTGTGTGAAACTTTTGTTCATAATGTGGATTTCACCCTGCTCTGCTCCATTTTGTGATGTCTCTGCTTTCAGCTTCTTTATTTTTGTTACATTTGCAGCCAGGAGAATAGCATCCAGTGAGAAGAAAATGAAGTCCTAACTTGGAGGTCTCAATCCAGCCCTCTGCTCCAAGCAGGCCAGGTAGATAAGGTCGCTCAGGACTCTAGAAATAAATCAAGGAAAGTGCAGAGTTCTAACTTTCTGGGGAATGTTTTTGTGCGTGACATGCAGGCAGTGCTGTGAGGAGCATATTAAAAATTCATACCAATACAGAGCAGTATTTTCTGTGCGCAGTGCTTGAGAATAAGCTTGTGTGTCATGCACAGCAACATTTGCAGGAAGCAACTCACTCATTTCATCCAAGCAGGGAGTGGTGAAGACAAGATTTAAATGGCGTGGAGTAGAAACAGGCTTGGTGTGAGACACCATCTCCTTCCCTCTTGTTCTGCCAAGACTCCTGGCAGATTTCTCGTCTGCTGTAGAGCTGGCTGCAAAGTCCCAGTGTGTGAGGGTGTTGCCTGTGCTTGCAGCAGAGGGGGAGATCTGTGTACGTGTCTATTCAACTCATCCTGCCTTTGTGACAGGTTTGATCTAATTGTGTAAGTGCTCCAGCTGTTGAACCTCAAAACAACTAACAGCCAGGCAGAGAAGCTGTAGCTTCTCCAACCCCAATCTCTTTGCAGTTGTATGGATGAAAGGGGGTAGGACACATGCGAAGCAGAGGGGTGTCCTGGGACCTAGGGCTCTCTTGTGAGCCCTGCTTTCTGACTGCTGTTAGAAACCGAGCACGGGACACATGCTGTTGGTACGTGGGCAGTGTTGAAGTGTTCCATTTTCTACTTTTCTGAAGGCATGACTGCTGGGTGCTGTGCTGAGAGATGTCACAAGGAAGGTTTAGTCAAAGGAGGCTTGACAGAGAAGCAGTTGAGGCTGAGATGTAGAGTCTGTCTCCTGCCAACCCCACTTGCAGTGGTTGGTGTCTGAAGGCCTTCAGCACGGAGGAAAAGTGAGAAGGGATTTGGGGTAGGACAGCAAATGAGCAGTGGAGCTGCAAAAACCAGCGGGTATGTGGTTGGAGCAGCTCTGGGGCATGGGGTGGAGTGAGTGGGTCAGTGCTGAGGCAGGGCAGGATGTAGGAACAGCTTGGTTTTGGCTGTCTCATGCCCCTGTCATGAAGCATGGGCCTCAACGTCCCAAGCAGACTGGAGAGAGAGAAGCAGCACCACGGAGCGAGGACCAGGGTCCTGCTCATCCACTGCTTGCTGGTTGTCCTAATGGAGTCCAGATCCTGACAGCAGGAATGACAGCATGAAAATGAGAAACACCATCAGGCTGATACTGTGCAAATGTGTTCTCCTGGGAGCTCTGAGAGAAAGGAGGTGGCACGGCAGGCCGGAGCAGAGTCTCTCACCCCTGTGCCCTTGCTGCAGATTGTTGACACATGAACAAGGAACCTTGTGCCACTTAGCACAGCCGTTGCAGTGGGAACTGCGTGAAGGCAAATGGTCCGGGTGGGATTTTCCTCCTTGCATGCAAAACTCTTCTCTCTGTTAGGCAGCCAAGTAGGCTTACAGCTGGCCTTGTCTGGCGGCCAGCCTGGAGTAACCGAACACTACTGCAAGTACTCACTTTTCTTGCTGTCAGCCTCCCTCCTAAATCTCTGATTTGTCATGGGTATCTGGCATTTCATGGGTATTTCCTAAAGTCCAGTGAAGTGTGCTTTGCAGCACGCATGGGTCTGATCACTGGCATGGGCCCCGAGGGAGGCATCCCTCCCCAAATCATAGTAAATCAAGGACAGAAGGAATAATGTACCTAACTCTGTACTTGACCAAAAATTGTACAGTGATGCTTTTCTGTGTTCCTGGGCATATATGGCAGTAGAAATGTCTTCCTCGCACACTGAGTGGCAATACACAGTTACGCTCTGTCTGGCACATGCAGTTATCCTTGCAGGCTGCAGGCATTGGCCTGGCCTGGGAGCCCAGCATGAGCAGCTCAAAGTTGGCCGTTCCTGTGTCTGTTCTGGGATAAAACAGTGGCAGCAAAGAACATCTTGCTGACATAAAAATACCTGCTTCGGGTGAGCTGGCTAATGCTGAGAGGAAACAGGCCCTTCTGTTAGAGCTTTGGGCATGACTGAAGGTTTGTTCCTATCTTTGCCTGTGACCGCCCACGTGTAGCAGGTTTCTTTTAAATAGTGTGGGCACCATGACTCGCTTACCCCATCCGCCTGGGGGAGTTTACAAACCAGCTTGTGCTGCAGCCAAAACCAACTATGGTAGTTTCATGACAGGGTCTTGGTTTATATCTCAGCCTTAGCCTGCTGTACAGCACATTTTACCCAGTTGTGGAGACCTGTTTCTGTGCCAAAACACCAGGAGGATGGCCATGGGACAGATGCAACTCCTCTGCACTGTTTCTGCCATTGTAAATGGAGAGGCAGCAAAGGAGTTTGCGTCTAAAGCATCTGTTGTCTATTTGCAGGTGCTTTTAACCAGGCTTGGTGGGTGACTCTGCTATCACCTGAACTGGGACTTAGATGCATCTAAAAATCAGGCCTTGATCAGCAAGTATCCAGCATTAAAGGGCCTTTGCAAATAGGGCTCATACTCCTAAATCAGCTGAATAACCTTCGTGATGCAGATTTGTCTCCCAGAAGATGGGATTTTTCTTCAAAAACTCGATCGTGTTAGTCTTTAGCCTTAAGACAAAATAGTTGGGAGTTTTGGTTAAAACCTTAGTGGCTTCTGTGGAAGTTAACATTAAAACCAAGGCCACGTCAAGACTAGGATAAGCTTTGTGGTTTGTGTCTGTGCTATTGCAGGGCAGCCTTTCAGAGGGGGCAGCAGAACTGAGGTTTCCAGTAAAATTTGTGACATGCTCATAAAGGAATGTGCAATCAAAATGCAGACTGGCTAGTCTGTACACAGGGGTAGAACAAGTGCTGCACACATGGGCTGCTCTAGCTACATTTAAACTTAACAGTTAAGCAAAGCAAACACCACTGCATACCAGGCACTTCACTTTTTCTTTTGTATCAGTGCAATACTTCGTTTGATCTCTTCTTTCCCACCTTGCCACAGCCCTGAAGACTTTTATTTCTAATCTCCTGCAGCTTGAATAATTTCTGAATAGAAACATGAGGTTTCTGAAACCTCCAGGAGATTCTGGGACTGGAGAGTGTGCAACTCTCCCAGCAGTGTCTCAATGCTAGTTTGAGCTCTGAAGATGGCATATTGCAATGGGATTTGCACTGGCTTTTATTTAGCAGTGATGTGAAGCATGATTTAGATAGTTATGCCTGGTTTAGTACTGTGATGAGTTTCTGCAGCAAAGATGAGCACTTTGCAAAGACAAGGGGACGAGAATGCTATGGTGGGAAGGCAGTGGGACATCCCTTAGCTGGGAGGGGGAGCAATAGGAAGGATGCACAGGTGACCTTCTGCCTACTTGGTGTTGTGATGTATCTCATGAAGTAACTGTGAGAAAATCATGTCTTCTGGGGAGCAGTGTGTATGTCAGCAGGAAATGGGAGTGGGGCTGGAGAAGGTGTGGATGAGGCTGGGGACAGAGTGAGGTGAGCTTTATCCCAGAGGCAACCTAGAGGGGAAGGTAAAGAAAAGGAGGGTTGACTGAAGAGCTGTGGGAACGGGTTTGCCTGCAAATGAGGCATCTGTTTTACCCTGCAGCAATCTTCTCTGCCTGAGAAATCTCCATCTAAGGATTCCTGAAGTAGGGAGATGGAAATGGGAATGAAGGCTCAAGCAGACAGACCGGTCTTATTGCACTCCTCTGGTTTAAGATCTAATGGATATTAGCCCTGTCTTTAAAGCACATAATTGTGCACTGATTTTATGACACACCTGTCAGAGCTGGTGTTTTCAGTACTGTTAGCAATAATGCAGTTTGGAAGTCAACCTGGGGTTGGAAACCTGGGAATCACTAGGACACAGAGCCCTGTGGCGTACGTGCTTGATGGGATGCAATGCTGCTTTCAGTGTGCAACAGCTCACGTAATTGAGGACGCTGCCTTGCAGATTTAACTTTGAATTGCAAATACCATCACGATTCTTCTGTTTTGGGAGACATGTCTGCAAGGCTTAAAAGCTGCTCTTCCGCTTCAGGTTTGAGTGTGGGTGTGAGACAAGGGTAAATATTTAAACCAAATGTAAATTCAGATTGCAGACCATGGGGGCAAACTGGAATTACTGGCCCCAGAGGTGGGGTCTTTCTCAAGGGGAACTGTGTGTGTGTGTTCCCTGCCAGGCTCTCCCCTCTGCTTTCACGATACCAAATTATGTGTTCTTGCTTTGGAATAACCAAGAGGTTTTAAAGCTGCTTTTTCGTGAAAGTGAGAAGAGAAGCAGTGTGAGGAGGAGAGGAGGGAAGCAGCATTTGAGGGGCTTCATGTGTGATGGGGCTGACTGTTGTGCCATTGCTGCGCAGCCTGGGCAGTACTTCTTCAAAGCATGATTTCTTTTCTGGTTTTCCTGGGGTGCCTGTCAATCGCAGCTAGACACAGGGAGACATTTTTCTGATGTTCTGTGTTCAACAGCAGAGGAATTTATTGCAAGTGCGTTTCAAAATAGGGGAGTCCAAGAATCATCTATCTTGAGTGTTTTAGTGGAAGTGGGGACAGCTCATGGTGGCTGCTTGATTGATGGCTGCAGAAGTTTTGTACGGACCTGTGACTGTAGCCTGCTTACAGCCGGCCTTCCTCTGTAAAGGAAGTCACTGATCTAGCTGGCACAAGCCAGCTGTGGCCTGGTACCTCTGCCTTGGGTAGGGCTATTCGGCACCGCTGTCGACACGCTCAGTAGAAGAATTGAGCGCTTGCTGGGCATGGATGCTCCCATCCCATATTGCCTTTGAGAGCAGACCCTACCTGCCAGACTGGTATCAAGAGGTGCTTCTGGTGCTATTGGCTGTCTAAGCTGTGGCTGGACTACACCAAGGAGATGGCATGTCAATGGCCAGGGAATCTGCCCTGCTGGGGCGAGTCATGTGTGGAGTGGAGCCAGGAGGAAACTTGAGTTGCTCAGAGCAAGCTGCTGGGGAAGTGTTCCTCGGAGCTGGGCACATCGCAGCACCTGGCTTTCCCCTCTCACTGTGCTGACCTGCATCTTGCCCTGGACTACATGCTGCAAGGGTGCCAGTGGTGGGGAGCTGCCAACTTGGCACTTGAACAGCAGAGCTGACGCAACTCATTTAGCAGAGGGATACCGTGCGGTGTGAGAGCCCCCCGCTGCTACTGACTCAATACAGAGCTCGTATTGCCTCCATTAGGGAAGAGCTGATGGCTGGGAGCTGGGATCTGCATGCTCAGCAGATTATAGTGTGGTCCAGAGCCCTGACAGGACGCAGCAGCAGTCCCATGGCAGCTGTGGCAAGTGCGACCAGGGAGAGGGCTGTTACAGGATCCTCTTGAGTATTTTTACCTGCTTCTAAATATTGTTCTGGCAGCTAAGAGAAGCAGCCTGCAGCTGGCCAGCCATTGCAGAACAGCACGGTTTCTCCAACTCCTAGGTAGCTCCAGCTCAGAAGTTGCAGTACTGGAGCAACAGCTGGACAGCTGCAATGGGCAGAGTTTCTCAGGGACAGAACAGGAGGTAACATACGGGTTTAGAAAAGGTCAAGCACGCTTGTCTGTGGCTGGTTTGAGGTCCTCCCTAGAATTTGTTAGGGGAGAAATACTGAAGTGATGTAAAAATCATGTCTGTAGCAGTGCTTTCAGACCATCTTCCTTCTGGTTCATACCAAAAAAGGTGGTCTTGGCAGGGTCCTTGTAGCATCCTTCTACCTGAACTGAAAGACAGCTGCTTTTTTGGTAGCTTTGTGGGTGTGGATGGCTGTAGTATGCAGATGTGAATAATAAGGTTTGTATCTGTAGCTTTCTCTACCTGTCTGCGAGTTTCCTGCTGATGCTACAGGTCAGCTTCTTCCTCTTCATGGAGATTGAAGGTAAACTTCTGGATCCCATCTGCCCCCAAAGCCTAATTAAAACACCTACTCCTAAAACCTCCATCTCAATAGGCTCCATCTAGATGCTATGAATCCCTAAGGAGCTCTCACATCTGTGTGCGGTGATTCAAAGCAGAGACAGGAAAGATGGCAGATGTTACGTTTGTGTGCAGCAGCATGTCTCCAAGCTGTAATCACCAGGACATTCACCATGGTTACACGGATGAGACCTGCTTGGGTTGCAGGACCAGTAAGCCCTCTTACAGTGTTCACTTGCATCCATCATGGATGTCTACTTGGTGAGGGGGAGGGGAAGGGCATGCTAAAAGCAAAAATTGCAAAAACTGCTTTGCCAATGCTTAAGTGTTTTCATTGTTTTCCCTTATTCACAGGAGAACTGCTGAGTCAGCCGAGACCAGAGGGACTGACGGAGATCATCTGTCCCAAGAACGGCAGCGAGCGAGTTAATGTTGCCTTGGTTTACCCCCCAACTCCTACTGTGATCAGCCCTTGTTCCAAGTGAGACCTGAAAGCAGACCCCCATTCACCTGTCAGTAGACACCAGAAAGCCTACGTAAAACACACCCTCACTAAGTATTTTTTCTGGAAGGTAGCAGCCCCACAGCCTGGGGACTGTTCTAATTATTTGTGGATATAGACAGCCTGCTCAAAGGATCAGAGATACAGTAAAATGGGTTGAGGTGTTCCCTGAGCTGTGTTGTGGCACATGCAAGACACATAGTGGGCAGGACAGATTAGGAGATAATACAATCATAGGCAGGTTTAGGTAGGGCGGGACCTCAAGAGGTCTCTGTCCACCCCCTGCTCCAAGCAGGGCCACCCTCACAGCCAGGTGAGGTTGCTTGGGACTTTGCGTAGGTGAGGGTTGATGACTGCCAAGGATGGAGATGCCACCACCTCTCTGGACTCTAGAGTTAACGCTGCCCTCCTGGGGCAGAACTTTTTTCCTTCTGTCCTGTCTGAGTCTTCCTTATTACAGCTTGGCTTTTATTGCCCCAAAGATGCACTGCTGCCTTGTGTTCAACGTGTTCTCCACCAGATCCTAAGCCAGCTGGACTCCAGGCTATGGTGATACATGGTGTTGTCCTGTTCTAGATGTAGGGCTATGCACTTGTCCTTGTTGAATTTCACAGCACTGTTGTTGGCCCAGTCCTCCAATTTGTTGAGGTCCTTCTGGACAGAAGCCCTGCCCTCCTGTGTATCAATAGCCAATGTGTCCTTCACTCCACGGAGTGGGGATATGCTTGGAAAACAGAGCTGTGTTGTGGTGGGAACAAATGTGGAACAACACTCATAAAAACAGCCAGTGCCTTGGCTTTTTGATGCATAGGTTTTCTTGCAGAATCATAGAATCATTTAGGTTGGAAAAGACCTTCAAGATCATCGAGTCCAGCCATCAGCCATGCCCACTAAACCATGTTCTGAAATGAGAACAGAAATGCAGCCATGGCCTGCTCTCCTTGGAGTGGCGCAAGGAAATTAGGCAGGGAGCTTAGAGGAGCAAGCCAAGTATCTTGCTGGTGGCTGCTGCTGTGCTGCATGTGAATGCCTATTACTCTCACTTCAGTATCTGAAAGTAGCTTTGGATGCTGTTCTCTCTGTTCAGTACCCTCCCACCCCAAAATATGCTCATCCTGCTGGAGAATAGCTTCAGTAATGAGTGGCTGTTGAGCTGTGTGAAGGTGAAGTTGGAAGTCTCCACCTGGGGCAGGAAACAAGGTAGCCGCCCTTATCCTGAGCCACAGGTCACCACTGACTTCATTTGGTCCTCCTGGGTGCATACTTGGCTCAGCAGATTTCTAACCTCAGGTTGCAAGTTTTGTTGTACTGTGCTGTCAGGCTGTGCCTGTGCACTTGTCCTCCTGTCCTGCAGCCTGCCTTTCACAACATCTAACAACTGTGCCCCAGTTTCACAGTCACTCTGCCGACAGGAAACTTGTGTTCTCAAAAAGGCCTGTGTTACTTTTAAAGACCTCACCCTCCCTATTTAGAAGCCTAGTGAAAATTGTGCATGTTAGGTTATTCATCACAACCGCTATGAACCCTGCTGCTCGTGCTACATTACTTTTTCTTTATCCTTTCCTCTTCCAGATAAATCGTCAGTGCTGGTGCCAAAGGTTTTCCACTGGGCAGAACATGGCTGATGCTCTGCAGTGCTCCCATGTCTCCAGTTCTGGAGTTGCATGCTGACGGGGATTGATGGGACTTTGGACTGTGAAATGCTGTGGGGCGGGGGCAGCTCCCAGGTGGGGGCCTCATGGCTGGAGTGGACGCAGTCACCTGGAGGTCGGGGATAACAATGAGGCATGAAGCAAAATGATTGCTGCAGATGGCAGGGCCGCTGGCCAGAGGGAAAGCACTGGGGATAGGATTCTGTGGACCCATTGATCGTGTGTTGAAAACCCATTTGGATCTCATGATGAATGTAAAAATGTTCTTGGTACCATTTAATTCAGACCTGCTTGGAGGAAAGTCTCTTGAAATGAGCTATAGCGGGATTCCCTGGATTTGTTCCTGGACAAGTGAGTTTTGTGGCAGTTGGCCAAGACTTTGTCGGGTAAGGGGTTGATGCTGTGAAGCCTTTAAAATTGCTCCACTGCAAAACAGTTGGCTGTGTCACACACAGCAGGCTTGGGCAGTGGCTGCAGAGCGGGAGGAGAAGCAGGCTGGGAAATGTTTCCTGCCTTGTGCATTCACATACGCTGTGCCATGAAATAGTAAGGATGTATTGTAGTCACGCAGGGACAAAAGAAGGGCAGTCAGTGTGCCCCCGGCACCTGCCATTTCTTCTTTATTGCTAGCCCGCAGCAGCTCACTGTCTGCCATGTCTGGGTGCTCTGGAGTTGCCATTGCAGTACTCTCCATGCATTGTGGCCACTAGAGCAGTAGAAATTTAGATCTGGGTCCTCCTCCTAGCAAAGCCACACAGGCATTTTCGTGCAGAGATCCAGTGAAGCAGCATGTGGCTGTGTTGTACAAACCGGCCCTGATCCCCTTGGGCTGACCCTGGCAGCCATGCTTCGTGAGCAGCCATTCTCCCTGGGCCAGATGTGTGAAAGGGCAGGCTGAGCACTGGCACCACAGTGCTGGTTTCTCTCCTGACTAGGTGGTTTTGAGGACTTCTAAGATGTTGCTGTCAGTTTGTGCCCTACAGCTGAGCCCTGATAACTGGGCTGTATGAGTCCTGCTCCATGCAAATATTTGATTTAGTGTAAATCAAATAGGAGGCAGGCATTTCCAGAGCCAGGATCCCTTCATCAAATGCTGGTGGAGGTCTGAGAGATGAGGGACTTAAAATGCTTGTGTTAATGTACAGCTCTTAACCCTTCAGGCCGTGATGGCAGACCTGGGATGGGTGATACTGGTCAACAGGCAGTCCAGACCAGGATGCAGGCTGGCAGGGCCTGCAACCAGTGCAAGACAGTGACATGCATCCTGCTGGGACCTGCTGCTGTTGCACAGGTGACATTCCCCTGGCTTCTGGTCCTTCAAATACCAGCCTTGTGTGCAGGGCTGCAAATATCGCCATTGGCAGGAGCTTAACATTGGGAAATGCAGGGCAGAACCCACTCTGGTGGGAGATTGCAGAGGCCAGGTGGAAGAAATCAAGCCATTGTGCTTCACTTCAGGGGGGAAAGCTGCCAAATAAAAGCTGGCAGCTCCATCAGCTTTGCATCTCTTCAGGATATCATTCCAGCTGGGGGAAGAGCTTGGGCTCAGATTTCATGTGTTGACCTGCCACCTCTGGCAGGCAATGGGCATTTGAACCTTTCTTATGTCAGTGAGAAGCATTGATTGATTGTGCTTCTGTATTGCTGTAGATAAATTGGGGACTAGAAATTGCCTATGGCAGCTGGAGGGAGTGGAAGGGAGGTGAGATCTTTGAACGGCGTCAGGAATAGTGCTGGGAAACTCCCTTGTCCTGAGTCTTGCTGCCCATGAGACATGAAGGGCCTTGGTATAGTCAGAACTTATGTTAGAGCATTCCGTACTGTCACCTCCCATGGGCAGCCTTCTCCTCCTCTCTTCGCTGCTACTTACCTCTCTCTTTCTGTTCTCTATAGGAAGAAACTAGCAATTTGTTGCTGTGACGTTGTGTGGAAACCACATTGTAAAGAAACCACAAACTGGAATCCTTTTCCAGCCGGAGGCCTGTTTCCCAGTGCGCCCATCTGGTCTGGGATGCGTGAGCATTGGAGGAGTGAGAGGACAGAGCAGATATCTTACAGCCTGCTCTTTGGGACCGCAGCCCTCCTGCTGCAGCATGCCACTTCAGCAGGAGCACAGCATTACCTGGCCTTTGGAGGCACTCAATCTGCTGTGTGCACTGAAGCTGTAATGCCAGGAGTGTGGCAGTATGGAGATCAGTCTAGTCGGGTCTATTTAATATGAAAAGGTGATCACTCATCCGCCCACTGTTTAGTAACTGGTGTAACTGTGTTTTCATCTGTATTTTTTTTAATATGCAAAAGCCATTTAATTTTCTATGCAGTTCAAAAATGTCTCCCCTTTGCAACTGCCAGGTGGGAGATCTGTGCAGGAGAACCAAGCCAAGTGGCTGATAGTCCTTTTGATTTTGGTGTCGCTCTCTTTTAAGGATGCATCCTGGAATCCTCTGCACACAGTGTCCCTTTGCTGAGCTCGAGCCTCTTAGACCCCATTTAACATCCCTGAGCCCCAGGGATGAGGGCCCTGTATTTTTGAAGGATCTGTCATTTTTCATGAGTCCAGCCACAGGAAAGAGGGCTTGAAGGCAGTGCCCTAAAAGCAGAGATACCTGAGTTCAGAGCATGTATTATATTCCTGTTCTTGTCCCTGCCCGGAGAGTTATTGAACTGCTAGAAATGACTAAGGCCTCTGTGGAGCACCCTGTGGCCTTTACTGAAAGTGTATTGTGAAGAGGGCAGAAAGGACTGGGGCATCAATTGTCTCCCCATGGAGCTGACAGTGAATTTAACCCCTTTGGAATAGGAGGACAATCTCCTGGTACTAGATGCCTACTTCACTTGAGAGGACTGCGCTGGTTTTGCTTATTGGTTTGCAGACCCCTTGCTTATTGACCAGTTGATTTCCTACTGAAACTGGTGCAGAGCTGACAAGTTGCTTTGCACTGCAGGACTTTCAGCAGCTGCACGTGTCCTGGAGTACCTTGTGTTATGCTCTGAAGCACAACCTAGGATTGAAACCTGCATCCGTCCAAGTGAAACTCCCAGGAGAGCAGTTTTGCCTTCAGCTGGGTCTGCATAATGTGAGAAACTGCGTGTCCTTAAGCAGCAGACAAGTCTGTTGAGGTAGAGTGAGAGGGAGCCCGAGGGGTATGGTACACATCTAGCTCATCTTGGGGCTTGCAGAGGTACTTGGAGGCCTCTGGCAACTGCAGAGGGTCCTGGGTGATGGGACGCCTTTGCTTTAACTGTGCTAAAGGCAAAAAGGTCAGACAAATGGGATTGTTTCCAACCTGCCGTGAGGCCAGGATGTGTTTGACTAGTCTCCTTTCATGGCAATGCTGTTTTTTCTGCATTCTGTCTCTGCTCTGAGCTTGGGGGATTCAGCTTTAAAGTTAAACAGAAATAGAGATCAGATTGGGATTTAACCTGCCTTGTGGTCTCTCAAATCAGATCGAAGAGACTGGGGGCTGCAGAAGCACGGGTCATCTCCCTTGCAGCATCCCCTATGCTACAGTTCCACAGTGGCTGTGAAAACTCAATAGTGTATTTGGGTGCTGCTTTCCCAGGAACATAAGATGCGCTTGGCCGTGCTGTAGCACTGGAGCTTGCATGGGGCTCTGTTCTCTTCCCCTTTGTACCTCTAAAGTAGTTAAAGTTTGTCAGAGCAGTAGGGGTTCCTCACTGTGAGAAGACAAATATAGCTGTGTTAAAGGGAACTGCAAATGGTATTTAGGAGCTCACCAAGTGAGGTGAAAACCCACCAGCTCACTCCTGCAGAGCCAGATCCCGGAGCTCAGCTCCTCCCACGCCCTTTGGGTGGGATCTTGGGCTGGCATCCTTGGATCGGCAGTGCGGGGAGGTGGAGATGCTGCACTGCAGTAAGCACAAGAAGAGGCAAGCAAGTGGGCCTCAGTGTAGCACTCATTATGCACTTCATGGCTCAGTTCATGGACTGTAATTGCAGGTATTCATATAATCTACATCACCGGGCAGGACTCTGCGCACACACACATGCATGCCCAGACATACACGCACCACACCCACACTTGCCCACACATCCTCGCCAAAACAACTGAAAATAAAAGTGATCTCAGTCTCAAGGAGAGGCCTGGCTGTTTGATTTGTTTCTCCTCTTCCAGTGCCTCCTTGGGTCCTGCCTCTGGAAGGGTCTGCACCTAATTGTAGATCTGGGGTTTTCTGAATCCAGGAGCCAGAGCTTTTAGGAGCTTTTTTAGGAGCTGTTAGCAAATGACTCACAAATCATCAAGAGATTTGGCATTGAGTGAATCTGAGCATGGAGCCCCTTACTTGGATTAACATCTGTGAACCATTGCCCACTCCACCAAGGCAGGTGATTTCTGCGGAACAGCTTTTTCCCTGCTGCGTTTGGGGTGTTTTGTGAGGCCAGCTCAGTGGTTCACATTGGTACCATGTTGTTTGCTTTCTTGTAAGGCTTGGTTCCCTGCAAACCCTGGTCAAGTGCCACGTTGTTCAGAGGTGAGGGCAGTTAGACAGATGGCCCTCTGCTTGCCAACATGGGCGTTTGCAGCAGTGCCAGGAGGGAGAATTAAAAGTAGGGAGCAAGTCCCCTCCCACACAGTTCTGAGCAGCTGTGTGTGACCCCACTTCCATCACCACTCTCATCTGGAGGAAAAGACAAGACAGACCTCTGTGGCAACCCCACCAAACACAGTGATGCTGCGCAGCACGTCTAGGGGAAGGGGTGGCAGCATCTGCAACAAGATGCTGGTGTGCTGGAGTGAGGCAGGAGGCAAGACTTGAGGGTGGGTGGCTGGGCCCCAGCCACAACAAGGTGGATGAGAAAGATGCCAGGCTGTTTAGGGGCTGGCAGATGTGGAGGTGTTGGGGTGATTGCATCAGTCAGGTGGATGTCACATATATGTTGGCCTCTATCGCTGAGTAACAGGAGGGAAAACTCTTGAGGATATGCCTGGAGTGTGCTCCAGGGCTGTGGGAAGCACCAGTGGAAAACTGACCCATGGTGGACAGGGAGGCCTTCTCCCTTTGCCTTCACCTCCTGGCTGAGAAGACCCAGAGGGCTCACACGTGTCTCATGCCATCCACCCCACCCCACTTGTTGACTGGGGATTTGGGGACAAACACGTGAGGCAACTTCCCTGGGCAGGGAGGGGATGGGGGCTAGCTGAATTGCTCCAGTAGCCGGGATGTGGCTACCCGTGGGTGTCCCAGGTCCGTGTTTAGGATGCCCTGCGCAAAGTCATCCTCGTGAGGAGAGGAACGTGGAAGTGTAAATAAGGCGTCTGTCTAGTGCGGTTCTCCCATAACGCGGCCGTGACCCGACGCCCAGGAGGCTGCTCCGCAGACGCTCAGGAGGGCCGACGGCGGGAGCGTGAAGGCAGAGGTGCTGCCGCAGAGGAGCAGGGCCGAGGGCCGGCGGGAGCCAGCCAGGGCGGGCAGGGGGCGAGGCAGGCCGGGCACGCGTGGCACACACCCACGACAATTCTTTACCCCGGACGGGGAAGGTGTGAGCCGCAGCCGAGGAGCTGCTCGCGTCTCAGCACGCACAGTGCCGCCGGCGGCCCGGCGAGGGCGGAGGCGGCGGCGGCGGCGGCGGGGCCGCCCCCACCGC
>NW_010972576.1:6944098-6995061 GCF_000737465.1 Haliaeetus leucocephalus | reverse complement strand
CAGGGGGGCGCCTCCGGTGCCACGAGCCCTTCCGTCTGCGCCCGAGGCCAGGGAGGCCCCGGCGGCTGTGGTGGTGGTGGCGGCGGCGGGCCCGGGGGAGGCTGGCCCTGCCGTGTGCTTGGCCCACAAAGGCTGCGACTAACCGTTTAGAGTCGAAGTGCCGTTAGTTCTTACTCTTAAAGTATTATTCATTTTGCACAGCATTGGACATCTGTCCGTGTGTCTCAGTTAGTGGAGATTCTCGTTAATTAAGGTACTGCCAGTCAAGGTTTTGCCAGCTCTTACCGGAGAGCTAACTCTGTTGAAAGTGGGACACGCCTTCAGGTTTTGTCTCTTGGAGCTACTCTTTGGCATGACTTCAGACACGTGCGTTAGTATCCCTTTATTCTGTCTGCTTCAGTATTGATTTTCTTAGCCATCTGTAGGATATTTCACTCGGTTTGATCACGAGTGAAACAGCGTGACCTTTGCTGCATTTTGGTGCCAAAATGATGTGAAATTTTTAATGCTCTACCTTCTTGTTATGACCTTCTTAAATGACCTTCGGATTTCTCTTTCTTCTAGGGTAGGCAGCACTGTAGGATCAGTGATCAAGAAACTAATGGGAAAAACTCAACTGCCAGTTCGAATGACTTCAGTGATCCGATTTACAAAGAAATTGCTATAACCAATGGCTGTATCAACAGAATGACCAGAGATGAGCTCAGAAGTAAACTTGCAGAATTCAAGCTTGAAACCAGGTTAGGTTGATTTGTAAACCTTTTGATTTATCTTTGAGAGCGGTAGAGTCATAAGGGATGATTATTTTAAATTTTAAAAACACACCACAAAGTGAAAAGCAGACACGCCACCAAATGCCAGTTGTTTTATGTGCAATCTTGATGCAGCTTTTGTTACAGGATTAGTGCATGTGAAACTGCTTAATGTGTTATCAGAAACGTGAGCTGTCTCAACTGGTAACACAAACAAAAGAATATGTAACTGTAGGGTACTTCTCAACACTTTTTTGGTCAAGGGGGAAAGAAGAACTGCAAGGGTTCTCGGTGGTTTTGCAGACCTTCAGCATATAGAAACTCGCTTCAGAACATACGTATTGTTATTTACTGTAGCCAATACAGATCTAATCTTGGCTAAAACCTCTGTGGTGATAGGGCTTGGAATTTAATCAATGCAGAGGACAAGTTCCTTTAGATGGAGAGTTTGCTAATCTGAATAGGTGAGATAGAATAATGTGAGTAGGTGAATGTGTTATAAACTGGATTTGTGCTCACTGAGGAGGTGGAAAGGGCTAGGAATGAGAGTGGTTCCTGCTCTATCAGAAATGACCTGCAAGACCCTTTGATACTGCTGTGGCCTGACAAATCTGATATGTTGAGAAGAAGGTCAACTGGGAAAAATAAAGTGTATTGTTTCTATTGGCAGCAGTAGTTGGGAGGCAGTGGTGGTGGTGGGTAGTTAGCAAAGTGAGAAGCTACTGCTCTGGAGGAAGAGGGAATATGAAAGGTGAGAAGGAGTCTGAAAGGAGAAGTCTAGCTTTTTAGAGGAGAAGATGACTGTAGCGGAGAGGATGTTCAGAGGAAAAAAAACCAGAAGAAACAGAGATTCATTTGAACAGAATAAAAGAAAAAAAATATTGTGTGGGTGGGAAGTACAGCCTGCCACCTCCACCCTGTCTGTCTGCAGATGTTCTGGCTGCATAGTTTTTTTTGTTCCTCCTTTGGTTCATTTAATTCATTTAAATTTAGCTTCTCGGGAGGAAAAATTTTTATCATTACCTGATAAAATTTTTGGTAAAACAGGTTAGATTTGTACAGCTATTCAGCAGTTATTCTGATTTAAAAATAAAAAGCAGAATTCAAGTAGTAAATTATGTTTGTGGTTTCTTCCTAGGTTATTAATTTTCTGTTTGTGCTTTTTATTCAGTTGTAAAGGCAGAAAGCTTTAAACTTTTCTTTTAGCTAACCTAGACTTCTTTTGTTTGATATATTCAATTAAGTTGGTCAGAATATGTCTTGTGTGCAAACAAACAGTGCATCACCTCTAATGTAGTGAATTGAGCAGCTTGCCACACACCATCCTTTCCCTTAGGGTTATTTTGTTAGCAGATAATCTTCTCCTTCAACCTCTTTTATAGGTGTGATGAAGAAAAAGGTAATTTTCCACTCCAATAGCTCCCATACTGTCTCAACTTTGAATGAATTGGTCATTGAATTAAACTAGATTAATAAACCAGAGTGAAGAAGAGTTATCTGTGTTTGTAGAAGCAGCTGATGTTCTCAAATGCAGGTTTAGTAGTCTGACTCCAGTTTTTCCCTTGTGGATCAGTGGGCTGCTTTTCTGATAAGCTACAAGTAGCTCTTACGGCTTCTGCAATTTCATTTGCAATGTGTAGTTTTAAAAATAACATCCTTCAGAGAGTAAATTATGCTTGTTTATTCAGCTCTGGTTTGGTATGTGGCAGTTCTGGCACCTGCACTTGCATATTATGTTTGTATTAAAAGATGCAGTAAGTAACTTTAATCACTTGCCACTGTGAACTTACGTGTTAGCCACAAACCTCCTGAAAAGCAGGATCTTGACCAGGAAGTTGTTCTGACAACTGAAATCTCGAGTACTTTATTTTTATCAAGTTACTCGAGCTCAATTTTAAATATAAATTGAGACAAATTTAAAATGGGAGCGTTTTAGCTGGATTCTGCATTATCTGTGCCACTGATGTGGAAATACCTCAGGCATCAGTCGCTTCAGGCAGAGGGCACTGAAGTACGGGTGAAGCAGTACTGCTTCCAGGGCCAGAGATCATCTAGGAGCAATCTGCAAAGACTTGGGCTTTGCAAAGGCTCCAGCTACTGGGTCTTGCTGAACTGGAGGTGACTGCAGAGTGTCTCTGCACTGCACTTCCCAGCCCATACCCAAATACTGATATTATCTAGCTGTGTTAGTTATCGGGGGCTGTTGCAGCCTTTGCATTATCCCAGATAATGGAGCGTTAACTGTATGATAAAGTTGAATGCAGACTTCTTAAGTGCTGGTGTTCAAAATGAGGTTAATAAATGATGAACTTTCAAATGTTAAATATAGCTTCAGTTCTACAATAGTGAAATAATTAATTAAATGAGAGTGTGATCTTTGTCATTTTCCCTATCTCTTTAGAGGAGTGAAAGATGTGCTGAAAAAGAGACTGAAAAACTATTACAAGAAACAGAAGCTGATGCAGAAGGAACCCATTAATGGAGACAGCTACTATGACTACATCTGTGTTGTTGACTTTGAAGCAACATGTGAAGAAGGAAACCCACCTGAATTCATACATGAAATAATTGAGTTTCCTATTGTCTTACTAAACACGCATACCCTGGAAATAGTAAGTGATCTAATTACTGTGTCAGTATGCTGTACTTCAGCGTAACTTCCTTGCTTCATAAGGTCTTAGATTAGTTTTTAGGTAGATGTTGAACTTCATTAAAAATAGCTTTTTTTTTTTCCTTTTTTTTTTTTTCATAAAGACCTATCTTCTGTGCCTGTTGCATACAAACAAAACTTTATTCTTAAAGCATTTGGAATAGATCATGCTCCTGCTGTTGACTCCCTCTACTGATATGAGGGACTTTCAGTTTCTCAGTCATCCTCCCCTTTGTCTTTCCCTGCTTTAAGATCTACAAAGCTATTTCTAGGACTCCAGGGCTTTGTCATAAACAAGAATTAGAAAATTCTGTCGTCCTATGTGAGGTAATCTAGAAGAGACTAATGCAGAGATCTAGAAAGTGGAGTTGAGTGAACTCTGCTTCTTGGCAGGCTAGACTAATTCCGCAGTGCACCTGACAGATTGACAGGTGTGTAACCTGATTTTAGGTAGGCATTTGGCAGCCTCAAGTCCTCTGTTCCAGTACAGCTTTCTTTTAGGAAAACCTACTTGCTGTCTAACTGACACTGAGTGACTCAGAGAAACGGAGGAAGTGCATGCACCTCTGACTAATGGTTCATTTATCAAGAACTTCTAAGAGGAGGATGATTTCTAGTAGTCAGTGTGATGCTGCATTAGCGTGTAGCTGCCTGTATGACTAACGAGAGGATTGTGCAGATACCAAGATTGTTTTATTACCTTTAGAGTAGGAAGAAACAGCATGGGTTTTTCCTCTGTCCAAAAGGGTTTGTATAGCAGCAGGGATTTGGGGCTTGCTTTTTTCCATGAAACTTGCATGTAGTCTTCATTCTTGTACTGCTCAGTTTCCTAGAGTGAGGTCATAGTGTGTATCTCTGGCTGCCATCCAGAGGTGTATGACTTGCATGCAGCCTCTGAGATGTGTAGCCAGTTGCCTGCCTTGAATTACAGGTGAGCTTTTAGAGATACCACCTGAAAAACATCAGGCTTTGTTCATGCCTCTCACTTCTTTCCTTATTCATGCTCTCATTTTCCCAAATCCTCCCCTTTATTGCAGTCTGTCCTCCTCCCCTCTTACATCCACATCCTTGCTCTTTGGTGCCTACTGGCTGAGAGGACGGACATGTTCTGGTTGGAAAGCCATCCATCTGTCCCACTGGGAATCTCATGATGGCCAGTCAGGACGCTCATACTGGCTGGGGAGGTACACACTCCTTTTTTGCCTCCAGCAGGACAAGTAGCCGCTGTTGCCTTTCAGCTATAGGCAAGCCAAAGAAGTTGCTACAGTGTGCTGCTGCTGTTTGATTCTCTTATTACAGGAGGATACCTTTCAGCAATATGTAAAGCCAGAAATCAATCCCAAGCTTTCAAACTTCTGCATCAGTCTGACAGGAATCACCCAGGTAATTTGCACTTTTGTTTCTTCTGGAAAAAATATGAAAAAAAGATGTGGTGTTGATGTCTTCAGAGTGATAATTTTCATGGTAATTTTTCTGTAAGGCTTATTCTCTTAATCCTTGTGTTTTCCCTCTCTCCCAATTATGACAGAACTGACTTCACTAAGTTGGTCATTTAGGTGTTTGTAAGGGTCTGTAGGGAAAAACATTAATTTTGTAATCCATGTGTAGAAAATCTTTAGCAGAGGAAAGCACCTTTTGAATTGCATCAGTTCCTCTTCTAAGATTTTTATTCTAAAGGGTTTATAGTACTACGATGGCAATGGCTTGTGATCAAGTGACTTGAGCGGGAGCCTGGGAAGCAAGCTCAAAGGTTTTAATCCATGTTCAACAGCTGACTAACCTTGTTACCTTTATAGATGCCATTTGGAGGTTGGCTCTTTTAGTGGTGCTTTTGTGGTGGGTTTTTTTTCAGTTTGGAAAAATCCGTCCAATTGTCTGCTTAACATGTAATCTGTTTCTAAAGATTTTTGTGAAGCCAACTTAGTGAGTGCCTATATACCAATATAATTCTTACACTTCATGCTGGGTTTTTTTCTGATAAAATGTTCCTCACTTTTGTTTTTTCGGTTCTCTTAGGACATTGTTGATAAAGCTGATACATTTCCTCAAGTTTTGCAGAATGTCATAGAGTGGATGAGACAGCGAGAACTGGGAACAAAGTATAGCTATTCCATGTTGACAGATGGGTATGTCCTTATGCAACCTTCAGCACAATCTAAAACTGCAAAACAATGTTTAATCTTCGTGAGAGTGTTGCTAAAGGCAGATCATGACACTTCCGTTTTGCCATTGTATTATAATTTTAGCTTTCAGGAAAATCAGAAAAGCGGAACTAAACAATTTGAAATTAAGCTTAAATCCATTAGATGGCACTGTTTCTTTCCTAGCTTGCTTTATACAACTAAATGATGTTGAATAGACTTTTGTCCTTTTTTTGTGGTTGTAATTCTCTGTTTACATCTGGCTTTCATATAGCACATAATACCTGAATATAATGTTGTTCAATTTCAGTTCTAAGCAACTCCCATGCTCTCCTGAATCCGAGGTTTCAGAGACCTGTGGTGGTTGTGTTGTATCCTATGCGTGTTAGTGTTACTGATAATATGTCCTGCATGTTTCGGCAGAAAGCAATAATGGATTATGCTGTTTATCGAACAAGGAGGAATGGCTAGCACAGAAAGCTCTCTGCTTTGGCTTAGAGGACTTGTGGCTCTGATGGGTCCCAGCTCTGACAAGCTTTCTGTGTGAGAGGTTGACTAGTCCTTGAACCTGCTACCTGAACTTGCTCTGTCCCAAAGGCTGGGTGGAAAATCAAGTCTCATAATGACTGCAGAGTGGACAGATCTTGAGATCTGGATATATCTGTGATGCAATACTGTTCTTGTGATCTTAGCTTTGTTATATGATGAAAGATACTGTTGGAGCCTTATCTTATATAGCACTGGCCAGAGAATTTTTCCATAGGTGATGCTTGCTTTTTAGCTATGAAACATTACTTTTCTGTTAACGTCTGCTCTTCTCCTTCTCTTGGAATGAGGGATTTAAGTAGGACAGGGAGTTTTTAACATTAGCCATGTTGAAGTGAATGATGTATTTTCATGTTGCTGCGCCTGTTTGCCTGGAGCAGGTCTTCGGCTGTTCTGGATTAAAAAGGCAGTCCTGTGCTGCTCTGTTACAATGACTGTGTTGAACCAAAGAGAGATGAACCCCGAAACAAAAACGGAGTTTATGAAAAGAGTGTGTGGGATCGTAGTATGACTTCCTAACACTTCTCTCAAGTAAAACACAGATAAATATTCTAGTCTATAATATGAGTGGTTTGAAAAATAATGTATCATAGGAGATGAATGGATACACAACAAAAGCTTTTTTAACTAACCCAACTTAGCAAGTGGGAAAATTTTTTTTGGCCGTGAGACTTTTTTTCTCAAAATTCCTGACAATTTGGACGATGACTATAAATCACAGCTCTTTTCTGGTGAAGAACCTGTAACATTGAAGTGTGGTTGTATCCAGTGTGAACAGTGAAGCCATTTAGAAGCTGTCACACAAGGTTTGAAGTGTACAGTTTAGATCCATGTACACCTTAAAAATAAGGAGTTAAGATAATGTCAATCCAATTAATTTAAGGAACTGTGGTACATACTGCTATTTGGCTATTTTTTTTACCTATGATTAGGTTTCTATCTTTGGAAGCAACAGTGAATTAAAAGAAGAAAATGCTAAAGCAAAACTGGTGCAAGACTGGTTATATTACTGGGCCTAGAATGTGTCTGGAATTCCCCTCCAGGGGAATCCCCTCAGTGAAATTCCTCCAGGAAAATAGGTGCAGTGAAATCTTGTTATGTATGTGAGATTGTGTAGACAGCTGCAAGAGAGGGGAAAAAAGGCTTTATTTTAGCTTGAAGCTTACAAACTCTTTGGGTGGTTCCCTTTAGGAAGGCAGACTAGAAGTGCATAGAGTTATAGTTTCATCTTCTTTCCATAAAAGTCTGGTTCTCCTAAAATTGAGTGCAGTCTTGTTTCAATAACCTACGTTAAGTAGAGAGATGCATGCGTACCCAAGTGATCAGGAAAATTTAAGGTGTCGCTTGCTTCCCCAAGGGCTGTGTAAGCATCTATTTTATTGGTGGGTTTTGGAGTAGATGTGGTAGGTGGAGAAGTTGGCGTGCTATTTTTTATTTTAACCATTCTGGACCTGAAACCGTTCTAGTAAAAATCTTGCTCATGTCATTATTTGTTTTCCCCATGATTAACAAATTCATATTAAAAAATTCTTTACCTTGACTATAGCAAAAGAGCTTTTCCTAAACTGTTTTCCTTCTACTGATCACCAAAGAAAAGTCAGCTGTTTGTGCTATAGCTGTGCAATATGTAGAATGCAGGGCATCTGAATTATGTATTATAATGTTGTTCTCTTTTCTGTTTTGACTTTTTAAGATCTTGGGATATGAGTAAATTTTTGAACATCCAGTGCCGTATTAGCTGTATCAAATACCCTTCTTTTGCCAAAAAGTGGATCAATATTCGCAAATCGTATGGGAACTTCTATAAGGTTTGTACAAATTGTTGTTTCTCTTCCGGGAAAATCTGATTTAAAAGGCTAGAATGTCCTGTTGTGCTTGTCATCTTTACTTATGTAGTATAAAATTATAATACTCAAACTAGTTCCCTGGGGCCTGATTTTCAAATGTGCTTCATGCCCAGATCTCACTTCACTAATTGAAGATCATATCATCTACTGCATTTTGATTTTAATCTTGTTTTTAAGAATCAGGAGATGCTCCATGAGGGATTGTCTAAAAATGTCATACTGGTGCTCTTAGATCAAGCGTGTCTTGAAGTAGTTCAGCTGAAAAGACTCTGTATTGATTTTTCAATTATTTTTCCCTGTTTTCATGTAATACACTACAAAACCAATTTGCACCAGTACCCTCGGATATCTCCACTTTTGACAGTGTAATGGGGACAGAGAAAGATGAGGATGAATCTACAGTGGAATCAAATTGTCAAGATAAAAGTAATACCAAGTTCAGTGCTGGACCTTATTGCTGCTTTCTTTCACTGTCAGATTACCATAAAATGGGTTACTGGAGTTTCTAGCAAATTCCTAGCCAGTCTACACTAAACCATTTGTTTGAATGTGATTTCAGCCTAGCTGACAATCTTCTCTTGAAGGGCTTTTTCATACTAAATGTAACCTCTAGGAAAAAAGAAGTTGTTAACATTTAATGAGAGAAGAGCCTTACTTTGTGCTGGGCGAATATTACAGGGTTACTCCACTTCTCCCTCTATTATTGTGTCTTCTCTGCATGACTGTTTCTGTTGGAAACACTCTAGAGCACTGAACAGTCTTGTTAGTCCTATCAGCTTTAACCTAGACATACCTTCTTTTTCCTTCTCTGTTGAGCAGTGAGTGCTTTTTCATCAAAGGCAATGAAGACTATAACTTAGAAGGAATCACTTTCTTTTTACTTTTTGTAATTTTTTTTTGGTAGCATTTTATAGTTGTTCAGCGCTTCTGTTTAGCTATTCTGTGCTGTTGTTGAATCTGTTGTTAAGTAGTAGTAATAGATAATATGAATGACAAGGAATGTATTGTAACTTTCCTGTGGAATATCTCACAACCTGCAGGTATGTCTCTCCTGCCCAGTTTGTGGGTGTTATTATTGGAGTTGCATATGGCCAGGTTTTGGCAACTGTGTTGTCGCCATGCCACCTAGCTATTAAATCCAGTAGTATGGTGCAATATCCTGGAACTTGTCATGTCCTGTGTTCCCCCACTCCAACTATCACCACCAAGAGAGCAAACTTGGTGTGAAAAAACAAAGTTTTCCTTTAAAGTTACCCTTTTGTTTTTCTTTGACCTTTTCAAAGAGCAAATGTATATTTAGTATTTAATCAAGAGAGGACTTGAGGCTTTTGCTGGTGTAGCACTTTGCATGGGTCAGTTAAGCTTCCTTGTCTGTTCGTGCTGTTGGTCATCCATGTAAACATTGGCTGTTACAGGTGTTGCTTCTCTGTTCCTGTGGTATTCGGAGGCGTTCAGAAGCTTGATGTCAGTGAGAATCAGGAGTCTGGTGCTTCATTATTTGCTTAGCATTTAAAAGGAAAAAAAAAAATCTGATTCCTTCTGCAGTACCACTTTGGGTGGTAATTCCTTTTTTATAAGGCTTGTTAAACCTAGCTAGGCCATGGCTTCCACTGTTGCCAGCACTGGTACATCTTGAGCTGGTGCTGGTAATGGTGAGAGGCTCTTGACATTATCCTGAGTCTAGACAAGCTCCAGTTGACTATGTCTCCTCTGTAAAAATGAGAGTGTCTGTCTCACCAAGGTACTTTGAAGTTACATTGTTAGTGATCTGACAAAAGGCAACATGAAAGTAGTATGTGACTTAAGTAGACTTAAAATCTGCATGTTTCTACTGCACTGTGTTAGATTAAAAAGACTTGGTACAGAACCTAATTCTTGAATGTGCTTCACTTTCTCCATCAGGTTCCTAGGAACCAGACCAAGCTGACAATCATGCTTGAAAAGCTGGGCATGAATTATGATGGGAGACCTCACAGTGGACTTGATGATTCTAAAAACATTGCAAGGATAGCTATAAGGATGCTACAGGATGGCTGTGAACTGCGGGTGAATGAGAGAATGCATGCTGGACAGCTTATGACAGTCTCCTCCTCGGTCCCCTTAGAGGGAGCCCCTGCTCCACAGATGCCCCGCTACAGAAACTAGCAGTTTGGGGTTCTGCCTTAGGAACTGCTCTCAGATACCCACTAAAGACTGTTAAGACCTTATTAAACGGCCACCTCTGCCAACCTGTCTGCAATGCAGAATCTGAAAGCACCTTAACTAATCGTCTCTGTTGAAATAAAGAGGAGTGTGGAAGCTCTTTGCTCTTTGAAGCCTGTGTTACAGCATATTTTTATACTGATGATTTTTTGTTGTTGTTTGCAACTTTTCTAGCAGTAAGGTTGATATGCAGAATCCAGGCAAAGTGTTAAGCTTTTAAGAACATGTAATTTAAACACATGTAAAGGTTGATTGAGCCTGTGCGCTGCTGTTCCACCCCAGCCTGTGGGTGGTACTTATTCACTATGCCATACTCTAATGATATCTAGCACCTGATTATTCATTGCACACAAATAAGACATTGCTGGGAGAACTGAAATAGCAAGTGGTCGGGCTGGCCTTTCCTGATAAGGCACTCTTCTAAGGGTTCCTGTTGGTAATTTTTTTAATTTTTTTTTTTTTTTTTACAAAGTCTAGGAGAAATGGGAGCACATTCATAATTTCTAAAGCAGTAGAGAAGTACTGTGTTGTTTGGGGTTTGGGTTTTTTTTTTTCTTTAAGGGATGTGTTTGTCTGCTTCCACATCAAATAGAAGAGCTGTGTATTGAATAAAAATTCCATTAATGCAATATGATAGTAATTGTTTTTAACCTGTATTTAGAAGAGAAGGTTCTTCAGATTTTCACTTTGAGAATCGTATCTCCTATTCCTGCTACACTCATAGCTGCACTTCATTTAACGTCGCTTTTAGATACTGTCAGCCATTTGGACTTAAAAATGAGTGAAGTAAAAATAGGTTCAAAACATGCCAGATCGTCAAAATTTTGTGCTGTGTGGTTATTCCATAAAACAAAACACGAAGCTTCTAGTTCATAGTTAAAGACATGCTCAACTATTTTTGGTACCTTTCCCTACCTCTGCCACCATGAAGCTATGCCTTTATCTCAAAATCTAACATTGGAAGATTAATATGATTTTATTAGTAAAGGCCACATCTAATTATTAACAACAACTTCTGCTTTCTTCCTAGGCCCCAGGTAAGCTGATATTCAAAAGAGGCCAAAGTGCTAATTTGCTTTGTCTCCATGGGTGGTTATGAAGTACAACATTAATGTGATCAGCTTCGTATTAGAATAGCTTGTTCTGAAAAGCAGAATGATTTATTTTGGTTGCTCTTAGTCAAAAAAAGTTAGTTCGGTATCCCTGTATTATAATTCATTCATTCTTTCTGCCACTTACATTCAGGAAACAAAATACCAATTCATAATAAAGCTTTGTTCATGATATTCACTGCTTGACTAATCAAACTCCTCCCAGCTCCCCTTGCTCTTCTGACTGTTAAAGTGGATCAATGGAAACATGAAAAATTTATTTTAAATTCATGTAAGAGAGAGAAGTATTGGTTAATTCTTTGTTGCTTCACATATAGGAAGGAAGCAGTTTTCTTTCCAGAGTCACAGATTTGGACAGGTACAACTGCTTTAGAATGATGTTCATTTTTTTCTGAAAGTAAATACTTGTTCTACTTGTAGAGTTTTGTTGAACCTTACAGTTTCCTGTCTTTGATGTAATATTTGATGTATTTTCAGAAGGGTAAAATCCAAATCTCTGATATGCTTACTCTGAAAATACCGTTTATTTGTCAGCCCATATTTTATACAAATTGTTAATTATATTTCACTGTAGCGACCATAGTATCCTCTTTTCTGAAGAACCATGGTAATTTACTACTTTTGTCTCTGAGATACTGTGGTGCAGGTTTCTATGATAAAATTGAGTCTAGCTCAGCAGATGTCCCCTTGGGGTGCTGGCAGTATCACAGACTTTGTCACTAGTCTTTTATTTACAAGTCTGTAACCAGGCTCGTAGGCCAATGAAAAACTTTATTTGTTACACATTATACTACAGGTTTCATAAGAGAAGAGCTGTTGTAATTTTACCTCATTTATTTTAAGTACAAAGTTATTTATTTTTGTTAAAAAACTTCAGAGAGATACTTTGAGATAAGGGTTAAATAATAATTGTTTTCTGTTTACTGCTTGAGTAGGTTGTTGGGTTTTTTTTATTAGTGAGTTGCAGAAACCAGTAGAATCGTTCTGGATACTATGTTATCTAAGTTGGATTAATGTCAAACTGGAAGCTGTAACTATTTTCACAGAATGTTCGTTTCTGTGATTTTGAGATGAAGTGAATTTTATCAGTGTTTATTGGTTTGCTTGAAATGTAAACAAACATATTAAAATAAGTTGGTATTTATTAACATGTCAGGTACTGAAATCGCTCTAAAAAGCATGAGATGACTTCAGCAGTCTTGGGAGTCTTGGTCTCAGCATGGCTCATGATCAGTCTTCTCTGGTGGGCTAGCAACATTGCCATGGCTAGGTCGCTTGAGTCTCATGAATGGGACTAGTTCACAACACTCAGTAAAGGGATACATTTTCCTGCATGCTTTCATACTAAAGGGGAAGGAGGCATTTGAGGAGAAAACCATATGTGGTATGGTGATTTTAGTAGTGACGCTTGTGTTCAGCCAAATACTGTTTTTTTCAGATTGATCTCATTTGTTCATCCAGAGAAGCTTGCTGAGTGCATCTCTGCTGTAACAAATATTTTTATTTATTAGAGGAGTCATCCCAAGCTGGAAAAATTCATTGACAACTATGTAAGAAACAATCTCCTTTTTATGCAGAAAAAAAACATGCAGACATTATCCTGCTGATATAGTAATGAGGCCTTGTTTTGTTGTTTGGTTTTTGTCTGGTTTTTTTTCATTTCACATTTCAGGAGCTGTACTTGAGCAATTCTACAGGCAGATGGCCTTTGTAAAATGCTAACGAACTTTAAACAAAGGAGTTATGGACAAATTTCAACATAAGCGCTTTCAAGTACATTTCTTAATATGTATTTATATGAATGTGAGAGGGATTCATAGAATCTTGGGGTTGTGTTAGAGACGAGAAAAGGCTTCTCAGGCAGGTTAAAGACCAATAACTTCTGTGTCTCTGAGCAAATGTCTCTAGCTGCATGGGGAAGAAGAGGTCACAACAGTTTGTAGCCTCCCATCAACCTCCTAGTCGGGTATGGCTACAGGGGCAAGCCTCAGCAAGTCAGTTGTCCATAAAAACTGCTCCTGTCTGTGCTTGTCTCATAAGAAGGTAATTTAGTAATTTAGTTTAACAAGGTAGTTGTTGTTTTCATATTTTGTTGGAAATGAACATTGCAATGAGGAGGGGGCTGTTCCCAGCAGTGGAAATAAGTAAAAAACCTCAGTTCACCTTGAGTTGAGGTTCTCGTGCCTTTGGAGAGCTCTCAGCGCTTCACTGCAAGCCCTCACTGCTCTTTGGTGACCTTGTGGAAGCAGTGTTTTTTCACCAGAGCTTTGCTAAAGGACAACTCATTTCTCTCATCCTACAGTTCCCAAGGCTGTTTTTAAGTCCTCCCTTTCCCTTCTTCTTCCATTAGTGAACTTTTGCCTCCCCTGGAAAGAAGTTTGTGCTAGGCAAGATCTCTGTATGCTCTTTTTAATCTAGGAAAAAAACAACACAGCCCCCTTGAAAAGAAATTGGAAGCCTTACCTGTGGAGCATAGGTGTCAAGAGACCCAGTTACTGACTGGAGGATTTTGAACAGGCTAAATGTGTAGAACATCGTTCTGTTGCAACTAAGACCATTCTAGCCCCTTCTCAAGGACTTCGTATTTGACAGCCCCATGGGTAACAGTGACAGCTTACCAGAAGGATTCCTCTAATGGTGATACGCAAAGTAGCAAGGTGATGGTCAGTCCATGCTTCTGCTCTCCCTTGTATTGATTGAGCTGTGGCGTAGCTGAACAGCCATAGTAGGGAGCAGGCTAACGCTTCATTTTAGAAAACCTTCCTGCTCATCCAGTGGAGAATGGGGTGCTGATCTGCAAGTGCAGATGCAGACAAGGCTTTGGAGGATGAGAAGTCGCTTCTCTCTTGGGTTTCTTCTAGTTTGGTCTTTGCGCATTCACAGCCTCCCAACACTGACTGGCTTTTGCCCTCTTTAAATTGAAGGACTTGGTGTTGTGGGAGAAAAGCCCGAAGTAGCTTCACAGATATGCTCCTTAATTTAAAGGAGCATGACTGCTTTGCACGAAGTCGCCTGACGTGGAGGAGAGGCTTTTTCAAATGAATGACAAGAGCTTTGGACACCTCTTTATGGCAGAGGTGACTGCTGGGTGTGTTCTGATTAGGGATGTGATTGCATGGCTCAGGCAGCTGTATCCTCTTGTGGCCACTAAGTTCAGGGGTGCCCCATGGGTAGTACCGTGCCTTGCTCCTGCGATCGTAACTCAGTGTGGTCATGAGTGCATGCATTAATTATAAATCTTGTGATGCTGCTTGCAGATACATAGTAGGGGGGTTGGCTAAGTTATTGCTAATCATGTGTTTTTGCTGTTTGAAGTGAATGGTAGTAATGATCTTGCAGGTGATTCTGACCACCTTTGTTTATGTTCCCTGTTTCAGTGATGTTTTTTAAAGAGGACACGTAGCCAAACGGACCTCTGTGAGCCAGAGATGTCCCAATAAGCAGGAATTGCTTCATCGTGCTGGTGTTCAGCTTTGGGGTGGCGTGCAGGTCCTGTGCTGCAGGCTGGCCGTGAAGTGTGACACACCTTCCCAGACAGCTACATGCTCAGCAAAACACCATGCTTGGGCTTCACGTATGTTTACTTAAAACTGCAATCAGTGCGATTTGGATGTCTCCTTGCTGTGTTCCTTTCTTTATTTCATAACAATTCATAGTTTGAATTCATAAGTAGTTGAATACTTGTGCTCTAAGCAGCATGAAAGCGCTTTAGATGTAATTTAGAGACAGGTGTAGCAGCCAGCAGTATGAGACTCAAAAGTGCCTCCCTTTCTCACTTGAGAACACTTGAATGTTTTTGATTAATTTCCATTTATGCAGATATGGACTAAGATGATAGAGACCTGAAAACAAGGGAGAAGTGACATGTTATTAGACGATCTAGGGAGGGTAAGCCAGGTGTGTGCTTATACCTATCCATATAGTCTGAGTGTTTAATACAGTTGAGGAACTTTGAGAACAGGCTTTTTGGGATGCCTAATGCCACATACGGAGGGGGTAATTCACTGCTTCTGCACTAAGTTTGGCTGTATTTAAGCACAGTCTGGGGGATAGCATGGACATATATTGCTGTCCTCCACAAAGAGAGGGAAGATGGAGGCAGCCCCCCGACCTCATGTTAGTGATAGCTCTGCTCCAAATGGGAGGCTGGACAAGAGACCTCCCAACCTCCTTTCCAAACAACACTGCTCTGGTTCTGTGAAAACCAGTTAAGGGGAAAAACAAGCTGTAGATTATCCAGTAGTCTTAACTGCTGCTGGGATCACTTAGTTAACTAGGAATTTTCCATGTGTTTTTGGCCACAGACAGGGCCTTCGTACCAGCTTTGGTCTTCAGAGGACTCTGTTTCTCATTACTGTTAAAGAGTTGTACTTTCCTACCAACACAGGGTCTTGCAATGTATTCATTTGGAAAGTTAAACCATGTTCTGCTGAGAGTAATATCCATAGAGCAGGTCACCACACTTGGCAGTCTTTGGCAAACGTGCAGCCCTGTAGATAAGGGGCATTTATTTGAGCTGAGAAGCCTGGGTGGGGCATGGCTGAAAAAGAAATCAGGCATCCTTATCCGGCATCAGAGGGAATAGCTGTGGTGCCTGCAAAGACCCTCTGTTGGCACGCTGCAGGTCTTTGGGAGCAGTTTCCTTCAGCTATGCTGGTGCTTTGTTTACCTCTGTTAATCTGCAGAGCCACATGGGCATGTTTCTTCTTCAGACCCTTCTCAAAGACTTCAAATTTGCTGGTTTTGGGGCTGGCTTCTCTGGAATTTGCTGGCTCACTCCTTGTTCTTGCTTGTTTTGCTTACATGAAATAGTCCTTCCCTGACCCTGCTTGTACTGATCTTCTAACAAGCCATGTCTGGAAGCAGCTGTACTCTATGCTCTAATCTTGTCCGAGCTGCTAGCCTAACTGTTACAAACAGGTCTTACAGAAACCTTATCAGATCAGGGATTGCTGCCTTGTTAGGAGTTTGTTATAGTGTGGTGTTGCGGTTCCTGAATGCTGCAGCCATTTAACACATACTTAACAGTAGGAGGGACAGCATAAGTAAATGGAGAACCTCTCTCTTGGCTTCCTTCACAAGTCACGGCAAAAAGCTTGTGGCAAATTCTCATGGTTCAATGGTGCTTACATTCATACATGCCATCACATGCATGTCTCTGGGGCTGCTGCCACCATTAGAGATTAAAAACCGTGGCAAGGACAGGGTCATTTTGGAACTGAATGCCAGTTAATTTAGGTGTGTGATGAGTATTTGTTTCTACATTAGAGCTGCGTTGGTGAAGTGTAGCATCATGTGGAGGAGGTAGAGTGATGCTTTACTAGATTTCAGTGAGTAAGCCTGTTCAAATGACTTTGATTTTTCTGACAGATTGTAATTAGCCATCAAACATGGAAAACTTGTGTTGGCCTTGAAAGAGGAAAATAAAGTTTTTAAATTTATCTTTTTACAACTTATCTTTTTAAAGCTTGTATTTGAGGGATTGGGAAGATGAAGAGATCTACATATGATTTCAGGAAGACTGGGAAATCAGAAGCGCTTTAGAAGAAACAGTGGTGCTGAGAAAGTGGTTTTGTGCTATCGAGTACAGGAGCGTGTGACAGAATGGATTTTGTTCAGAGCAAGGCGTTCTTGTGGCAGTTGTGTAGCATTTAGCGTTGTGTAGCTGTTTAACACCTTGGAGTGTGACACTGTGGAGCTCTGGAGCACCTTGATCAGCCTTGCTGGCTGTTCTTGTGCAGCAATCCCAGCAGGGCTGCAGCTTTTAGCACAGAGCAAGATATTATCAGGCAGAGATGGTAGCAGCTCCATAGAGGAAGTCAATTGTGTTATAAACACTGCGCCTCAACATATCAGTAGGAAGTTTTCTTCCATAGTTTAGTCTGGGAGATGGTGATGTTCTTGTAAGTGTTGGATCAAGGCTTCCAAAATGAATGATCCTCAGACAATGATCTTTCACTGTGAAAACAGAATCACTGTAACAGCCTATGATTTAGCTCCCTTTCAGGCAGAAAACAGAAATGTCTTCTTCCTGTCCTCCAGCCAAGAGACCTGCCCACCTTGGTGGATACTGATTGACATAGACATGGGAATTTTTTGGTTTCTTAATGGTGTGATTTGGCACAGAGTGGATGAACCCCTCTGTGTTTGGCTGATTCTGTCTGTGTGTGAAACATTTCTGTAGAGGTTGCAGTAGTTGTGTCATACTAGATGAAACTTCTGTCCTGAACCAAGGTAGTCATGCTCAAGGCTATTGAACTTCTTCTTTCCTGAGCCAAGAGACCATAGACCTAATTCAGGTCCCTCCTGGTAGCTGTGGTAGTGAGCAAAATACTCTGTGGTGGAAACATTAGCTTTTATGTATGAGAGGTGAAGAACATAGAGCTTGGCTGTGTGCCACTGTCTATGTAGTAAGCTTGTCCGACTATGTTCATACTATATGTGAAGGGGCTTCACAGCTTAACGTCTGAGCTGGTGGCTGCAGCCACCTGGCCATTGCTGTGGGGAGCTTCCCATCTGTTCCTCTTCTTTCCTGCCATCTGCATGATCCTTTAAAAATTGCACAAAGTCTCCTCAAGCACATCCTGCAGCTCAGCCAATTCCTCATGCTTTAGAGCCCTTTGTACATACAGTCGTCTCTCTTTTAGAATACAAATGTCTTGAAACTGTGTGTCCCCTCCTGCCCCCCAATCTTTGAGTTCTGGAGCACATGCAGAATGGACTGAACTGTCTTTGTGTACTCTAGATGACCTCTGTTCCTCCATCCACACCAACTACCCTTCAGTCTGGCAGGCAACCACTGCTCTGTTCACTTGCGGGGTTTTTGGCAGGACTAAGTGTCTGTAACATACCTTGAAGTACAACTGACTGCTTTCTGTCCTCCTTTTGCTTTTCTGTTCAAGCTTTCCACTCTGTCTGGCATCAGCTGTGCTGTGCATGTCTGGGCTAAGGCTTCCCTTTTCTTTTTCCCTTTCTCCCTCTTGTTTTCTTTTCCCTATGCTGTGCTCCTGACCATGGCATTTTATCATAGTCAGCAGCCCCTCAATGTCAAGAACATAACCTCCCAAAATATGTGTAGTTGGGCTGAGCCCTATGCTTGCTTTAAGGGGAGGGACAAGCATAGTAAGTTTTATACAGAGACTGTGGTTTACAGCAAAGTTACTAGCCCTGTTTTAAAGAGGATGAAATTCAGGCATAGCATTAAATTGCTGTTCAAGTTTATGCAGTGAGTGAAGATACTCACAAGTGCTAGAAATGGAAATCAGCTGCCTTGTCTCCTCAGCTGCTGTCTCCCCAAAACCCTCTACTGTTTCTTTTCAGTAGACAACACTAGAGGAAGAGGCCGTGCAACTGCTGTCATGATTTTGGCTGAGCTTGGAGACAGGCCCTTGCCTGAGGGAATTCCACTCAAGCTCCTGGTCTCCAAAGCAGCTGGCTCTGCATCTCATCTCTGGACATACAGGATGTTATCTTCTGCAAATGCTTTCTGGAGCAATGGGACACTGCAGTCTGCCTGCCTTGGCTCTAGTGCTGAGACTTCCAAGAGCTGTGAGTGCATGCAGTCACTTGGACTGACAGCATAAAACCCTATAGACTATGTTTGTGATGACTGCTAAGAAGCATCAGCAATTGCTTTTCAGCTCTTTCATGCTACCAGGAGTTCTTGAGATTTGTAATAGACATATTGTTATGAATAGAGAAGGAATGGGAGTGTCTAGAAGCACCAGAAGGAAGGTATTAGAGGTGTATGAGAATGACAGGTGCTGATGGCACATGTGTTAGAAGGTCATCAAAATTACAGCACACCTACAGCTCCGTAGAATACCTAGATGAGATGAACAAGGGGCAGCCTAAACCAAGGCAAGACAAACCTAAAATCTCAAGGCATAGAAATATGCTGGTTTGATGAGAGAAGAATGGGATTTGGAGCAATTAGTTGTTAAGATAAGGAGACAAAAGACAGAGAGTATATCCTTAATGATTCACAGAGATAGGTAGGACAAGGTGATCCTAATCACAGGTCGCACTCCTACAGGTACAGAGAGCACATCCAAAATATGCCTATGCTTACCAACCTGAGAGTTCTGGAGGGTGGGAGAGGGTAACTGCAATCTTTTTTTTTCCATCTTATTGCGAGTAATCCTGGCAAGAGCATGGACCCTTGATGCTTGCATTCTGGACTGACCGCGTGGAATCCTGTCATAGTACTTGTGATTATATGTGAGTGTGCATGAGTGTAATCAGTTTAGGGTTTGTTAAACAAAATCTCTTTCTGTAGTCTCACCTTGAGCTTTGCTACAGTTGTTGCTGCAGTGTGGCTTCAAGAAGAGATCCATCAGTGCACAGGCAGTGCGGGAATGCAAAGTGTTCATTCTTCGTCCAGTGTCTTTGGGGGAAAGTCACCTTCTCCAGCTGTCTCTTCTCTTTCACTTATGGCTTGATTTTGCTGCTTTAAAAGCAAGCTCTGACACTGTTCTCTGCTCGTTGGTTTCCTGTGACAGGCTGTCTTACTCTTGAAAGCTTGCTGGGAACCAATAGCTGCCAGTGATTTTAGCAGCAGCACTAGAATGTCTCGCCAAGATCCTCTACTGATCCATGTTGTTGGATTTACTTTGACTTCGTGTGAATGTGAGAAGTGGTCTTGGGAGCATATATGCAGCTAAATCCTCGGGTTGCAAGGTGTCTGTGGGCCACTTAGCACACTGCTAAGGCACTGATGACTTACTGGACTGTTAGGATCCAACACAATGTAGAGGGCAATCTGGCTGTGCTTGGAGCCATCCTTCCAGGATCTACCAGTACGAGGGCAAATGAAAGGATGGCAGGGGACTGCAGTGTCCCACTACAAAACAGGTTTGGTGATCCACTCTGAAGGCTACAACCTTAAATGATGGGCCTTGAAATGGAAAAGGAGTCTGTGAGTCTTTCCAGACATAGTCTACAGAACATCTCAAGGAAGCATGATGAAGTATGCCTTTTTGGTAGGGTTTAATTGGCAAATGGAGACTAACTAGGAGGTTGTTTTCTCAAGGAGACAGAAGGATGTCTGTTCATTAGAAACGATTCCCACTTGCTGGGTTTGCCATAGATTTATAGTTTTCGCTCTAGTCCTGTTTCCAATTCTGCTTTATTTCTTCCTGTCTCAGAAGAGCTTGGCGCAAACAGCACATAATTCACTCTATCTTAAGCTCTTTAAGAATTAGACCCGTAGGGCCTGCTAGGGGAAAGAGTTAGTTACCTAAACATAGCTGTCTGGTGCCCTCTGGTATCTGAGCTGTTTGCACAAAGCTTGCAGATACCATATGGGACCTGCAGGAGTCCTCCTGTCTTCTGAAGCAGCAGCTGGAGGCCAGACTGGAGACCTGAGATATCTCCAGTAGCACTGTTGCTCATACCTGTGTATGGGCACTGGAAT
Organism: Haliaeetus leucocephalus; assembly: GCF_000737465.1. NCBI lineage: Eukaryota > Metazoa > Chordata > Aves > Accipitriformes > Accipitridae > Haliaeetus > Haliaeetus leucocephalus. The sequence goes on along the minus strand of NW_010972576.1, from coordinate 6,974,396 downwards.
GGTGCCCCTGGAGCAAGCCCGTGGCCTACTCAGCTTAAAAGGAAGAGACAAGTACTTCCAGAGAATGAATTGTCCTGTTGGTCTTTGCTGCCTCTTAATAAGACTTAGCTGGAGGTAGAAGCTGTGCTGCTGCTGTGCAGCATACAAGCTTCCCTTTGCTAGAGAGATGGGGACTTCAGGCAGCCAGGGGAGGGAATGAAATTGTGAGGCCAAGACATCATCTCCCAAACACCAGAGGCTTTGGGAAATGAGGACGTATTTCTGTTTGGCTCACTCACTAGCCTTCCCAAAAAGCATGGGCGGAAGACAGCTAGATCTGGATTTAGTTGTTTTGTTTCTGCACCTCAGTGAAAATGAATAGTGACAGCTGCTGTAGGTTTGTTAAGGTTGGGATCAACTTCTGCTCTACTGCCTGTTTGCACAGGAGTGGTGGAGGAGCTGATCTTTGTGGAAATCGATTATTTGCCAAGGTCCTCAATTGCAGACCAGGGTGCTTAGCCTTTGGCCTTTAGGAAGTCTTGTGACTGATTCAAAGTTGGGAAGAGTCTCTGAAGCACTTGCTGAAGTGAGGAAAGAGCGATGCTTATTTTTTGGTAGTGGTTTGGTGCAAGTATTTAAGCTGGGATGAAGGGATTTCAGCTTTTCAGTTTCTTAGAACAAAATGCTGCATTTGGGATGCCTTGTCTTAGTGCTTTCAGGGTTAGGTGTCACTCCCTCTCACGGCAACTTTTGCCTGCCAAACTATCTCTGTGGTTGTCTGCACAAACCACAGAGCCTGGGACTATTGCCTCCTTTCTGCTGGTAGAACATGAAAAGGCACTTCTTGCATGAGGACAGAGCTGCTTTCGGTGCAACTGCATGAGAACAAGTGGAGCAAACTAGAGTGCTAGGCAGTGAACCCAGCCTTGCAAGACACTGAGACATACATAGCTGAGTATAGGTGAAAGGGGTTGGCAGGAGAACTAGCCCTCCCCTGCAAAAAGAAGAATGCCCAAAAAAGGGGAAGAAAAAAAGAAAAAAAGGGAGTATTCTTGCACTCTATTTTCCCTTCATAAGTTTGGAGCAGCCAGCCTTTCTGGGCTGCCTTCAGCCACATCCCACCTCTTCCCAGAAAGCAGTTTTTCTGTGCTAAAGGCTGTGCCTGGTAATGGAGCTCTGCCTCTGGAAAGGGTAGTGCAAGGCTTCAAAGGGATGTGCCTGCAACACTGATAGCACAGCACTAGCATCTTCCACAAGCATGGGAGTGCTTTGTTTTGATTATTTAGCCAGAAGAGTTGGAAATGGCTGCGAGACTGCTGAAGGCAGAAAGGGACAGAGCACTGGCTGCAGACAGAGGGTCTGCAGTAGAAGTGCATCTAACGATGGACTCTCAGCACTGTCTCTGGTCTGGTCCCCCAGACAGGGAAAAAAAACCCACTGTAGAAAGAGGATAATCTCCCAGAGCAAAAGAAGAAAGAGTGGAAAATGGATACCAGCAAATACATGCATAAGCATCTGCAAAAAAAGGACAGTGACATCTACCCACACACTTCGCAGGCAGAATACTCCTTCTCCCTGGGCTGTATCTCTCTTCTGCCCATGGGTAGGACTTACAGGTACTGCAGGGAGCAGGGATACCACTCTGTCATCTGAGACATGGTACAACTCACAGGCAGGGAGCTGCAGAAGTGAAAGACTGGCAGACAGCTCCTAGGCTGAAATGTGTTTTGCAGAAACAGTTCATACGCTTCTGCATAACAAACATCTGTAAACAGAAAGGCAGTTTGCCCTCAGCCTGTTAACAGGTAGCAAGGCTAAGGTTTGCCAGAGAGTTTTTTCTTGCAATGAATAATTCAACTAGTCCTGCTGCCCTTAAATTTAGGTAATAAAGCTGCAGTCAAAGGCTTTCTGAGTTTGGCAGCTAATGCTATTGTGGGCTTGTCTCTGTGTTTGGCCTGGGGCCTGCACTATTTCACAGGTGACTTTGACCTTGTGTGACAGCAGCAGCACTACAAACTAGTCCTTTTTTACCTGGCAAATTGGGCACAAATTCTTTCACCAGCTGCCTATACCAAACTTGTAAAGCAGCCAATGTTATTCTAGAGGAGACTGAAGACAGAGTTGGGGGTGGGGGGATGCTGGCTTCAGGTTGCCATCTGAAACACCTTCGCAGAGTTCAGCCTGATGGCACTTTTTCTTCCTTGTCACCATCTTACTGTTGGTGGTGGTATTCGTTCAGGGTCCTCTGAGAGCTTAGCTGGCACCCACTTCTTGGATTCTGAATCCTTTCAAGGTTTCTGTGGGTAACATCTCCCCTCTCTTTGCCTTTTCTGATGACTGTAGGACACTCTCTGTCCACAAAGCTATAGGTTTCATTCCAGTTCATCTTAACCCCAGTACTGATTCAATACGACAGGCTCAATACGAAAAGGAGTCTTCCATGAGTGCTAAGGGACTCAGAAAACAAGATTGCACAAGATAGAAAAGAAAGGGACTTCTGAATACATAATAAGCAAATGTAATTCTAGCATAAACATAACACCCAGGTGCATCTTTGCCAGTGACTAAGTCTTTCCTGCAGTCCATGTTCCCAGGGATTTGGTGTCCACAAGAACACCCTCTCTCGCAGCTGCTGCCCTGACTTCTGCAGAGGTTGTCAGCTTTGCGATATAGCAGCCTCTCTTTCCAAATAACCACACCTCTAAGCACAGTTCTAGGTGGTGCTTATCCAGCTTCACTCCAGTTTTTGGATGAGCCAAAAAGTATCCTTGATGTTCTGGAGCTATACGTCTTTTGTCCTCAGGGGTGATTTCTCCTGCCTAGCTCACACCCAGGTGATGGGAGCAGGGGAGATGGTTGTTTTCCCTCCGCTTGGTGTTTGTAGGGTTGTATCAGAAGCACGGTGTCCAGTTTGAGGACCTCCAGAAGAAAGATGTCAACAAACTGGAGTGAGCTAGGCCCTGATTATATGTAAACAGGCCCCAAAAATAATATGTTGGCAGAAAACCACACTCCTCACCGGTAAGGTGGAAACAGTCCTTGGACAGGGTGGTTTTTGTTACAAATGGTGTATGTGTGATGGACAGAGACATGCCTTTCTCCTGAGCCACGACTGTAGGGGAGAGACAGGGTGTGGGGAAATAGTGCTGCTCCCATCTTTTGCTCAAGGTACTTCTGAGCTCTTGACACCTGGGGAAATGTCACGTCAGGCAGGGAGGGTCTGAACGCACTCAGAGGCAGAACTGAGGAAAGGGTCAAGGCAAGACATGGAACTTAACAGTTTTGCTTAGTGCCTATACCGGCCTTTTTTTAGGTGTCCAATGTGACCCCAAGTACATTTCCAAGGTCATCCAATAAGGAGTCAGAGGTGAGAAGGACCAATGGCTTCTAAGTCATGGCCAGTGCTAGTAGCCAGTGCTCCAGAAAAAGCAGGAGGCTGTGTGTAGCCATAAGCATTACCTGAGATGCTCAGGCCAATTTTAACATTTAGCCTTTCCTGAGGCTCCTAAAAAAGCACCAGAGTTTTTCCCAAGTTGCTAGTGCCTTTTTTTTTCCAGCTCTAGGTTCTTTTCTAAATTTCCCAATTTTTAATACCACAGGCTCTTGATTTGCCTGTGGACTACTGACACAGAGGATTCTTGCTTTATTAATATACAGAAGGTCTTTTGGTCTCTAGCAAGAAAAATATAAGAAAGTACTAAAGTAGCATTTAACCTACACATTACTCCAATCTTCAGGTATTTCTAGTCCCCTTAGATATACCAGTTTTGCAGAGGCATTGTGTTCTTGCTTGTTTACTTTATAAGAATCAGCTGAGGATAAATTTCCACATTGTGCATGCTCAGGATGTCAAACATCTGAAAATGACCCTGGGATGATGAGGGTCTCGTCGTGAGAAAGGTCATTGCATTTTCAATGTCTTTTTTTCCAGCTCTAACTGGAGCAAAATGTTGGCCAGGTGAGTTCAGACAATCTTTTGCAGAGAGGCAAGCACAACTAGCAGTGGGAGATGAACAACACTGATATATGTGAGGGCAGTAACCTCCAGAAAATAGGTCCCACTAGATACTTGCACCATTGTAGGCATTTTCACAATGGTTGTCCATCACTTAAGCCAGCTGCAATAGTTTCTACTTGCACTGCTGAAAACACTCTCTGTTTAAGGGTTGTGCTTAAACAGAAAATAACACCCAAGCAGGAAGCTTTGAGTTTCAGGGCTGTTGAGAAATTCAGGGCCAGTGCCTTGTCTGTGGTTGTCCAGTACTAAGTCTTCTCTTCAGGATTTCTTTTGTTGGTATTGCCACACAAGGCTGTAGGGCTCTAGATATTTTTGAACACTTTTGAGAGCCTTTTGCTGCTTGAGAAAGCCTTCCAGTTGCTGACAAGCTGCTCCTGTTCTGTGTTCTGCTTAACGTGGTCTGCTCAGAGCCAAGTGTTTGACTCAAAGGTGGTCTGTACTCTGCTTGTCCTCAGAGCAACATAGAAAAGGTCTCTGAGTGGGAAAACACAGTGAGGTCACCTTGCTCAGCGGCTCAGAGTTGAGAGTGGAGAGTGCTTACTCTGCTGGAGGCAAGTCATTGGTCTTTACAGCTTGGACACAGCATCAGCTGCATATGTAGCTCCTTCTCAGGACTCTCATGTTCTGTGATCCTAGTGCCTTATGGTGGACAGAGGCCTGACCACAGCAGCCCAGCTGTGTCCCACACTGGTATGCTTGCATGTGGTGCTGCTAGCCAGTGTTCACCTACAGCCACTGTCGCACTCTGGCAGTAGGTCATATCATCTCAGATTTGGCACCGGGACTTCCTCCCCTGCCCTATTCCTGGGAATGGGCTGAAAACTGCTGTGATGGGCTGTCTGGTTGCGAAATGGCATGGAGCAACGTGAGCATCCTAGATCTCGGGACTTCCAGCCTGGCTTTTCCGCTCTCAGGAGCCAGCAGCGACAGGGAGTCTCTCACTACCGGTTGTTCTGTGCCAAGCCACATGGAGTGTGAAGTCCTTAGAGGAGGATTCCCACTACTGGTATGTTCAGCCTTGATTTTTGCTTTGGAGGAGAAGTTGCATGGGTATTTTCTGCTGCGGCAGACTGAAAGCCTACTGCAGCAGTTCCCTCCTTTCTGCAGACTTCTGACCTTCCTAGGAGCAATGTTTGACCAAGGCAGATCTGACTGACAGAAGGACTACAGATAGCTTATTCAGCTGTCCTGTTCCTATATCACAGCATCACAGATTGAGAAACTACCCAGACCTGGTGTCCCTGTGCTGCTGGAGGGAGAAGGGAAGGAGAGCTAAGCACAAGTGACCATGCTGCATGCTTTTCTCTTCTGTTGGTCGGTTGTATAAGTATAAATTCATGGGAGGCAGTGCTTCTGTGGAAGCAGTGACTGTGGGGTTTTTTTCTCATGAATTTTGCAAATGCTGGCCCTGTTCCCATATTTGCATACTTCTCTTTCTCTCTCTCTCTTAAAGTGCACATAAGCCAAACATACAGGGACCCAATTAAACATAGGCTGCTGGCTTTTGCTCTTTTGCACAGCAAAGATGTTTTTTGAAGGAAATGTAGTATGGTCATTTAAAAAAAAAAAAACCAAAGATGTCAGACTTCAGCTAGCTTGGTACTAGTCTACTTAATGATTTGGGGGGCTGAATAATTAAAAAACATTTGCCTCCTTTGGCAGGCACTGTCTGAGAAAGCAACACCTTTGAATGGAGAGGGAGTAATTTTGCAGCCATTTTTACCTCTCCTGAGGTCACTGGCTTTCTGCACTCCAGTTTTATAGCCTTTTGGTGTACACAACTCATGACAACACTGTTTTGAATAGCAACTGTTCCTATGGTTTTCACTAGGGGAAGCTGAACTCGGAAACATCCTATTTTTAAACAGGATTTAGAAACGCAGGGGCAGGGAGTGACACAAGGTTTGATTCCCTATATGGAAGATGGTGAGGTTCTGGCTCCAGTGCGTGTCCATCAGATGACTTCATGGGGAAAATTCCATGTCTGGAAACCTTGCCAACAGGCTTAAAACCTAGTAATCATCACCAAAATGTCTACCATGGCCTTCATCTCTTGTGAATGTCTTTGCTTTGCAGCATTCCACTGCGGTCAGATTTAGGTCTATCAGCATGGACTGGGCTGGGAGCCTGTCACACACCTCTCGCTGCAAGAGCAAACCCAGAGAAGCTGTGCTGGTCCTTAGAGCTTTGTAGGACTGATCTTTCCCAGTCAGACTGCTCCTTGGTAGTCTTGGGCAGATATCCAGGCTTCCCTCTTCTCTGTCTCCTGTTAGACTTTCGTTCTGTCTGCATTCAGCCGTTTGTGCAAAAGGCTGCCTGGAGCTGCACTGCTGCTTTCTGCGAATTTCCCTTTCCTGACCTCTCAATCTGCCTGCTACTTCTTTCATCCTGAAAGTCTTTGAGATTCTCCAGGCTGGCTCAAAGGGCAGCCAGTCGGACACCTCTTTCTGTCATGGTGCTTTTGCTGTCTGTAGGAGTGTTGGCTCCTCCTCACCAAGGCCCAGCACTGTGCATCCTTTCGCATCTTTGCAGGCTGCCATCTCAACCTCACGAACTTGCTGAAGAGATACGCCGTTTCTTCCTTGCCTCTTGGGAAACCCCACCTCCCCTGACTTTCTAGGCTCCTCCCATCCTCAAGTCTTGGCACTGATTGCTGCCTGACTTATTTGGATCAGTCCTTGCCATGGAAGGGCTGTGAATCGGTGTTGGTTACCTCCATGCAAGACAATTGTTTCACTGCTTTAACAGCATCGCTGATCTGACATTGCTGGAGGCAGGAGAAAGGCAGGATGGCTGCTGCAGGCATCCTGTGTCTGCGATGGGCTCTGGTCATGTTATCTCAGAGGAAGAAATAGCAGGCATGTGTTCGCATTAGCCCATGCCATGGAGGCAGTAAGAAGGAGGGCTGTCTTCTCTCCATCTCCTCCTGGGAGAAACCAAAGAAATTTGGGATTCACACCAAGGGGGAGGACAGGTATCCTGTGAGTTCACAGCTGTCTCTGGTGGGAGGGTTAATGGTTGAGGAACAGAGACTTGCAGCAGCTGGAGAAAATACAACTACTGTCACCAGAGGAAAGGTTTGGAGCCAACAAGCAGTAATAACTCTGCCCTGGGTGAGGAGGAGCAGGCTCAGAGCCTGGCAGAGAGCCTTTCCAGACAGCGGGGTCCAAGTCCCACTGGGATTTTAAGGTCTTCAAGGCCTGGGTCCAACTTTGAAGTCCAGCTTTGGATGCTCTACCAACGCTATGAGTCAAGGAAGCCCCAGACTCCAATGCAATACCCACAGAGTCATTTTTTCCATGCTAATGGTTAAAAGCCTCCCTCACAAGTGAATGCGAGGCCTAAGTTGAGTGCCTGGGTTTCAGTGGGGAGAAAGCCATAGCTATGCCTTACACAGGCACCGCTCCCTGCAAGCCTTCAGGCCTCTCTCACGGTAAATTCAAACATCCTCGTAGGGAAGGGTTTGCTTGTGCCAAGAAAACTACAGACTTTTCACTCTTTCCTCACCCCAAACCAGGATGGAGGGTCAAAGTGAATGTGAATCAAGGCTTGGGATACTTTGGTTTGGGTTTCTCCAAATGTTTCATCACAGTTTTAAAACACTCGATGTTTGGCATTTTAAAAACCTTACGGTTTTCCTCTTAACTGAGCTATTGCTTGGCCCAGCCTTTTCTTATGAAAAGCTTGGTCCTAAGCAACTTCACATTATCTCATGGGGAGAATTTTTTGCCTCCAAGGTCTAACTGGCTCCAGCAAAATCACAGCTGATTCTGCTACCCTGTGCTTAGATGACAATTCACGGTCATCTAAGGAAGGCCTTCTCAACCTGCCTTACAAGCAACTTTGAGAAAACTTTATGTCTCTCTTTTGGCGTGTTTCCTATGGGCCTTCTGCCCAGAGTTGCCTATGCTTTACTAAATTAATTTCAGAGCAATGGGGTTTGGCTTGGCTAAGCCACAAGGTTATTTTGCAGTTTTATGACAGCTGATGTGACTGTGAGCTGCTGGCTGGCTTCTGGTCAGGGTGTGACACACATTTTTCTCCTCCTTTCCTCAGGGGAATCAGTTGGGCAGAGCTGCTTGCTGGGCGGAGGAGAAATGTGCATCTTGCCTCATCTTGAGGCGTTCTTGTCTGTGGTTGCTGCTGTGTCTTGGGCAGTGGAGTGACTTCTCGCTAGTTCCTCACTTTCCTCCACTGTGGAGCACTATGGTGGAGTAGGACAGCCGTGGTGAGCCTGGGGAACCCTGCTTTTCTTTCTCAGACCTGTGAGGGCACGCGGTGCAGACAGAAGAGTCTTCCCACTGCCATTTCCTTCAGTCTCAGTCTCCCGTCATTCCCATTTGGTGGTGCTGGGGCATCTCCACCTGCCTTTCTGGCCTTGGGTCTCCTTCCCCAGGTCCCTCCCTCCTCCTCCAGTGCGAAGGCACACCCTCTCACCAAACTGACGGCTGCTTTCCTAGTGGTTGTGTACTGGAAGGGGCAAGAGGGGAGAGCAAAGCCACTGAGGAGGAACAGGGTGGCGTTTCTCCACCTTTCCCTATCAGCCTCCTCCAGCCTCTCCCAGGCTGCCCTTCCTGTCCCTCTGCACGGCTGCCAGTCCCTCCCAGAACTTTGGCCTCTTTCCATCTCCTCTCCATAAAGGGGGAGGTATTTAGCTGTGGCCCAAGGTGTCTGTCCTGTGCAGACCACCTTGTCTCAGGAGGACGAACACATGGATGGAGTCACCCCTGTGGCCATCCCCACTCTCGCTCTAACGTCAGGGCTTGGTTCACACGTGTGGCTGGGGTCCTTGCTGGCCTCTGTCCCTTGGCTGGAGAGACCTGACACTCATGGAGAGCAAGTAGCACTGGAAGCTGTGCTGGAAGATGGTTCCCAGGTAGGCAGTTGGGCTTTCCCCTATGAAAAGTGAGGGGCTGGCCTCAAGAGCCATTCCCTGGGACAGCAGTCTCCAGGAGGCTCTGCAGGCTCTCTAGGTAGATGTGTTTGGTCGGTCTTGAAGGCAGCCTGGCCACTGGCAGGTATGCCCCACTCTTGTTTCTGTGCCATGCTCTGCTCTTTAGCTGCGTGCCAAACACTTCTTCAAGTAGCTGAAACTAGAGCAGCATCTTCCTCCCGTTCCTGGTCATACTGAAATCTGGGAAGAAAGATATTTTGGCAAATACTGTGAAATAATTTCACTTCCTAATAACACAGTGAAATACAGATATCTGCTTTTGCTGCTGCAAAGCAGGAGCCAGTTGTGGTTTGCAGAAGAGAAAATACTGCTGAGAAGGAGCGGGCCATTGTCTCTGCATGGTGCTGGCAGGAAAGGGAGACACTCGGACTCCACGGAGGAGTGGTTTGTACTGGGTATAATATCACCAGAGGTCTGTGAGGTGATGGATAGCAGACTGGATCCCATGGTAAGAGGGCTGTGGTGTGTGTGCAAAAGTGAGGGCTGTGTAAAGGGAAGTTTGAGACTGCACATCTCAATGGCAAGTGAGGGCACTTGCTTGCAATAACTCTCCAGGATTTTGAATGTGGCATGAAATTAACAATCCAAGATGCCCTGGAAAAATTAGGACGGTGGCCAGAAAACAAGGCAAGGAAAATTCTTGAGGTGCTACAAATAAATGCATATTCTGGGAAAAAAGCATGTGCATCTGCAGTTCTGAGGATGGAGCGAATTCCACAACAGTGAGCAGCTGCAGGGGACAGGCAGGCAGGTTGCCAGCCTGATGCATTATGTCCACCAGGGCCAAGATCCATGTGCCACAGAGGGAAGCCCAACTTGCTGGCTGCTGGATTTGCTGCCTGCTTTGCCCGGCCAGACAGCCTCTCTGTGCTCCTGTAGCACCCTGCAGGGTGAGCTGCCAATGGAGCAGTCAGGGGAGCAATTGCCCAGAGTGAGTCAAAGGCTCTTTTAGTTTGTGTCTAGGTATGGCAGCTCCGCTAAGTGAGGATTAAGAAGGATGATGCCTGCCCATTGTGGCATCCTCTGCAATGGCAAGGGATGGGCACAGGACTGAGGGAAGGTCGTTCAAAGAAGGGAGAAACACTCCTGGAGGTTCTGAGGTGTTTCCCAAGAGCATCACAAAGCACTGAGATATTAAATGTAAAGGTTGAGTAGCTACAGGTCCACAGGAGTGAGGGTTACGTTTGCCTCCCCACGAAGGCACACTGAGTTGCACATACCACACGATGGCCTCACCACGAGGTCCTGTGACATGTGGCCTGCAGGTTATGTCTCGCCTCTTATTAATAGCCCTGTCTTGATGTCTCTCCATGATACTCCTGCAAACAATTTTTTTCTCCTCCTTCTTCAGGCCAATTATCAGGCGAGAGGCCAGGTCCTTGAGCAGCATGGCTGTCACGTTTCTCACGTCATGGCACAGCTTGCTGCTCAGCCTGCATGGGTAGCACAAGCATCCCGATGCTTGGGTACCACTTAGCTGCAGACATCTCAGGAGAAACCTGGGGCATGGCTTGGCCCCTGATAGAAGTAAGGACGGTATGACGGGCTCCTCTATCAGTAGCGGGTTTCCAGAGGGAAATCGAGGCAGGGAGAGAAGACCGGGAGGGAATGGGACACTCGAAATGGGGGTTCCTGTCAGGGAGATTGTCAGGGGAGCACAGGGCAAGGGGGAGATGGGAGCATCAGAGAGTGGCCTGGGAGAGGCAGAGACAACCTGAGTTTCTGTCTGGCCAGGAGGGGATTTTTCTTTACCCTGCAAACCTGTCCCTGTCATAGTGTCCTTTAAGCATTCCATTTCTTTTTAGGTGTGTGCATTTTCAGTGCCAAACTATATCAAAAAAAACAGAACCGCCCTCTCTCTCTCTTTGCCTCCCCTTCAGCTTGTTCCCTTCCAACAGACAGGTAGCAGTGACCTTCACCCACTTGTTCATCTTTTCATGGAAGGATGGTAAGCCGCACATCATACGTGTCAATTTAAAAGTGTAAATAAGGCTAAGATGGGGGGTGTGTGTGTTATAGAATCTAGGTCAGACAAAGGAAATTGAACCTGCCCTTGAAAGTAGGTGATTTTTCCAGCCTCCCAATGTTAAGGCATTGGGTGGAACTCTGTTAATAATTCACACTGTAAACTTTAAATAGTGGTATCAGGTTACATTAGAAAATCAGGTGCTGCCAGCTTTTTGTTGCTAAACTAATGGACTTTGGCTCCAGTGCAAACTGTGCATTGCCTTGTCAAAAGCCTTGGGACAGAAATGGTTGTGGCTGTCTCTTCCTCCCACCAGACCGATTTGCCAAACACCCGTGGTCGTCTTGGGAGAGAGAGGCTCTGTCCTTAGACCTTGCTGATTACAAATGTTCTTGTCCTACTGCTTGGGCAGTTCTGTGCTAGAAATTATTCCACAGTGTTGCCAGGTCTGGTTTATTACAGGCTGCTCTAGGCAACTTGTAAGACCTACAGGGGAGATGGAGTTAGGTACCAAAAGGCCTTTGTGGATCAGAAATCACCTACATATGAAAGAAAGTAAACGGGGAGACCCAATTCATGCTGCTCAATTTAGAGAACTTCTTCCTGCCATACCTGCAGATGGAGATCTTGATCTTAAATTTTTGGCTGCTAATCTTGTGAGCTGGGTCAGAACCTGTGCTGGGCTCTGAAACTCAAGCTTGTAATTTCTTTTTCACCCCTTGGATATAATCAAGTTTCTCAGCTCCAGCCAGGCCATATTCTGCCAGTGATGAACTTTTGGTTAGATACTGTGGTTTGCACGTGCAGAGCTGATATAGGTAATTAGAAAATTACCCAGAATAAAACACCTGCTCCACTTTGCTGGACTGGTTCTTCCTGGGTTCGGAGGAGTAACAAGCAATAAATCCGTATGAGAGCCACTAACCTCAGCAGATCTGGCTTAGATCTCACACAGGGAACAAATTTAATACGTAAGCAAATACAGTGTCACAAAGTCATGTCTCAGAGCAGAGCTTTGACTTTAAACTGCTTTAACTTTAAATCAGCAGAAAAGCAATTTAAGATTAGGGAAGAGAAATGGAAGGGAAGGGGAGGCTATGGAATAAAGAGAAAATTGCTTCCAAGGATTCACATAGCTTTGAAGCACAAACAATAGGACAAAATTCATGTTGACATTGCAGAAAATAGCACAGTTAACTTGCATTGGATGGGTCAGAGTTTGTATTGCTGCCTGAAGGTACTGGGAAGAGGCAGGCACTTGGTATATCTAGTTCAGGTTACACGTTAGCGTGAGGTCAGCAAGCCTTTGGTGAGAATACAGGAAGCTGAAAAGTAGCTCATCACCAAAATGTTTTGTCCAGGGTGAACTTCTGGTCTCAAAGAGAGTGACACCCAAAAATACACTTTCATCTCAGTCGGTTTGGCCTTGGGTTCAAAACCAGAGGTACAAACGTGCTTCCTCAGATGATACTTTCCTTCAGCACATGGGTCAGCCAAGCTTCGGTGTGGGTGTTTGCCTCTGGCTCCGTGATCCCAGGTGGGCTGCCGGCACCTCTGCCCTTGCCTCCTGGCTGCTGTGTGGGTGGCGCAGCAGAAGATGAAGGAATGGTCTGTGGATGTAGCAAAGAGAGATGAACGTGGTGCAGCCCAGAAGGCCCATGCCAGGTGCAGGGTCTTGCTTAGTGGTTGTCTCCAACACATCAGCATTGTAGAGGGGAAGCCAGAAGCAGGGAGACCCCCAGGGTCCCATTTGCCACATGGAGTGTTGGTACGTGAACACCAGGCCTTTGTGCTGTGGGTCTTTCTGTTCACTCTTCGTCCCCTGTTTTCACTGAGTGGATGCTGAAGTGGTTTTCCAGCTCTCCAGGGGAGGAGTAATAATTTCCATGTAGGCCACTGTGCTGGGAGTGCGTGCTTAGCGCTGACTGACTGCTTCCATCTCTTCTGGGAGTGCTCTAGGCTGGCTGCGCAGAACATGTGAAGAAAGCAATTCCAGGAAAATCAGTCATCATCAGAGGAAGATACTCACAAAACTACATCTTGGCAAACTAACTGAAGCAGGGAGGGCTGCCTGGCAGGTTAGCCATGCAGTGCTAAGAAGAGAGCTACAGTCTGGCCAACTCTACAGCCCAAGGGAGCAGGAGCAGTCAAACAATGGAGCTTTTGCTAACTCTGTGGTGTGGGGCCTGTGGCACCAAGTTGAGGAGAGGTCTGTGAGCCACAATGGAGAAAACAGAAACTGTCCCAAATCTGCTGAATAAGGAAATGCCATCCCAACCATTTAGAAAAGAAAAAAAGAATGAGAAAAGAAATTGGAAGTGCTTTCAAAGTAGCACAATGCCAGAGAAAGCCAGTCCAGAAAGGTCCCAAAGATCTAATTATAGCCTGCAATCAATGCTGCTCTTATCTGTGCTGCTAATGAGCATACACGAGGCGAGCAGTTTTGCTGCTCCAGGGCTTCTTGCACTAGAAAGAGCAGCTTGGTAATAACTAGCCGCCTTGCTTGATTAGGGCTTGCTTTGCCTTCTCCCAGTTTCCCAGCCGCCGGTGTGTGCCCTCCAGAGATGTGGGAGCTGTAGCTGAGGCTGTGCAGGACAGGGTAACCAGGTCAAAGCATCAGGGAGGCTCTGGCAGATGCACATGTGGCTCCATTACTGGCACACAGAGAGCCAGATGATGAGGGGCAGGCCTCCCAAGAGGTGGAAAATGCCATCTTTCAGGATGTGCAAGAACCCCAAATCCCCAGAAACTAATTGCATGGTGGAAGAACCCCTTTCAAGTGCCAGGTTATGTCCGACAGCTTCTTCGTGCAAAGAAAAAGCAATGATTGCCCTTCTTCTTCAGGGGATGAAGAGCAGAGAATGGGGGCCAGCACCTCTGTGTTACCAAGTCAGCTGTTAAAGTGCATAGCAAAGTGTTTTCTGGCATGGGCTATGACAAGCAACTGCTTCTCCTTTCCATGCTCAACAAAGAATAGATCCTGTATCTGGTCCAGACAACACCTGCCAAGTAGAAGGAGAGGCTGCTGCCACCGTGGAGGAGTTGCCTTCATGCACAGATGGGGAGGCCAGAGGCGGTTCTCCGGCATGTTTTTTTCTAGCATTTATTTTTTCCAAACAAACAAAGCACAAGCTCTGTCTTGGCCTTGGAGGCCTTGCAGCCTTTCACTAGGTAGTGCAGAAAAGTAGGCACTGGCTGCAGTGAAAATAATGACCAGACCTGGGAAAGTCCCTGGGACCAGAAGAGGAGGGACTTCTGTGCTGGGGTCTGACCTCGGAACCAGCCTTGAACTCACTCCAGCTTTGTCAAGCTCACTCCTCTCAGAAAGCATCCTAGAAGCATATGGTCTCAATTTTCACGTGGTTCGTGACATTTCTTCCCTGCATCGCCTGAGAAAGCTATTTGGATGATTATTCATCCCCACAGTTCAGTAATTGCACCAGTTTGGAGTGGTCTGGGTCCCTGGGGCCATATTTACAGCTTGGTCTGCTGGGCCATGGAGCCACTCCATACCAAACAGTTGATCCTCTGAGAAGGGATCACTCTCTCCAATCCATGGAAATGTTTGAGTTCTGGAGATTTCCCCAGGGTTCAGATTTGCCAGTCTTTTCTTTTCTCAGGGTCTATACTGCAGCTGGGAACTCCCCTTGGTCACTGCTCACCCATTCCTCTTGCTGGGTCATCTGCACCTTGGAAAAATCTGGCTACTGATTCAGGTTCAGATTAGTTCGAGGCTCCTAGTTGTTCTCACTGCCCCCTTGGTGCAAGATGCTATAAATTGCATCCGCTCTTTTCATGTAAAACCATAGCCAAACTTCTTCCTTCTTCACATTGTTAAGGAAACAAAGGCAATCCATGGCTGGAATTTGGAAAGGGAGAAGCAGCCAAGCACGAACACAAGCAGCAGAGCTGAAAAGCAACGTCAGAGCTGAAAATACAGCTCCAAGCTAGCTTATGACCTCCCGTGTATTTCGGAAGAAAAGACCCTTTGCTTTGTTTGGCTCCAGCTAGAGCTGGGTGGAGCCTTATTTAGGGTAAGAGTTGTACACAACTGGCTCACAAGTCTTTCTGCTTGCAGCTGATCCTGGAAGTGTATTCTCTCAAGTAGGCACATTGAGTGTCAGAAACACAAATTCTCTGAGGGTGGAGCTGCAGGGTCCTGCCAGATGGGCACTTTTTCCAGACTCAGGCAGATCTCTCATTTTGTTAATTAGAAAGCTGAACTAAAGCCTTCTTTCTCCCTTACTCTTCCTAGCCATGATGGGGGAAGATGCCTGTCATCGCTGGGGGGGCTTTGCTGTAAGGAGCTGGCTGATGGCAAGAAAAGACGAATAACTGAATGTGCTGCGCCAGAATGCCGTCCTGTCTCCATTCAGTAAAGGCACTACTGAGACGGAGAAGCCCAAGAGGATCGGTCAGGACTGACCTGCAGCCCAGTCCCAGCCCCATGAAAAGCATGGCTGAAGTTGACAGGTAGCTTAGGGGTGTTCAAAGGAGCTACACCTTCTGCAGTGTGGCTGTGCAACTGCAATGTCTGGGGATCTAAGCAGTGCTTTAATGCTGAGCCTGAATTTAGCTGGATTAAGGCAGACAGAACCTGAGAGCCTGTGCTGGCTCAGCTTAGCGCGGTGTGCAGGCATGCTGGCACTCTTTCATTCCAGACATTCATCCGTGAGGCAGGATTTTTCCCAAGCTGACACACTCCAGCTGCAGATTCGATGGACTTAGCCCTTCCAGCGCACAGCAGGCAAGAGGAATGAGTGTTTCTGATGCCTAATTGTGTAATCCAGCACAAGAGACTTGTCCCAGGCCCTACAACGTGAGACCACATTATCCAGTCCACAACAGGGGTCAGAGATATCCTGGCCCTGCCACCTCCACAGGACTTGGGCTCCTCTGTCTCCTCAGTAGGAGTGTAGCCCATCCTGTAGCCTTACACATGGTATTTAGCTTCAGTGAGATGACCTGGAGCCATGGCTTCGCACATCCCGTTGTTTTGTTTGGGAAGGGGGGTTACATGGTTATTTGGAGGTTGATTAATGAATTTGGCCACCTCCAGTGTGACACCCACAAGTCAGCCTAGCAAGCCATCTTTATAAGTAGGGCTATTTTGCCAGTTCTGGCTGGTGCTGCTGCTGGACCAGGGGGAGACCATATGCGAATCACACCACTCGATTCAGCATGCTTTCTGAGACACATCCTACAAGACAGCAACAAGACAAGTTACAACAAGCACTCAGAAATAATGCCTGGTCTAATAGACATTCGCAGGTGAATAATCCAGGCTGCAGGCAAGTGAAGGACTGGCTCTACCAAGTAGCATGGGGACCAGCACAAGACCTGCTTCAGAGGATGTGCACAACATGAAGCACACCAACCTGAATAACTTTAGCACTGCTCTCTGTCTGTCAGTGGTTCTGCCTGCCTACTGGGAGGTATGTCAATGCTCTGCTCTTGGGACACTCTTGAAGAGGAGCAGACAGTGTTGCTCCTGCATTACCTGAGACCTGATCTGGCAGAGAAGGGGACGGGCAGGCTTGGGGGACCACTGCTCAGCTGCTGGCAGGTACCATGGTAGCAAGAGACATTGTCGTGGTTTAACTCCAGCCAGCAACTAAGCACCACGCAGCCGCTCACTCACTCCCCCCCATCCAGTGGGATGGGGGAGAAAATCAGGAAAAGAAGTAAAACTCCTGGGTTGAGATAAGAACGATTTAATAGAACAGAAAAGAAGAAACTAATAATGATAATGATAACACTAATAAAATGACAACAGTAGTAATAAAAGGATTGAAATGTACAAATGATGCACAGGGCAATTGCTCACCACCTGCCGACCGACACCCAGTTAGTCCCCGAGCGGCGAAAACCTGCCCCCCACTTCCCAGTTCCTAAACTAGATGGGACGTCACATGGTATGGAATACACTGTTGGCCAGTTTGGGTCAGGTGCCCTGGCTGGGCATGAGAAGCTGAAAAATCCTTGACTGTAGTCTAAACACTACTGAGCAACAGCTGAAAACATCAGTGTTATCAACATTCTTCACATACTGAACTCAAAACATAGCACTGTACCAGCTACTAGGAAGACAGCTAACTCTATCCCAGCTGAAACCAGGACATTTCAGACATGCATGACCAGATCTCATGTAACCAGCTGGTTCCCCCCCCCACATCCTTAAAAAAGCACGCTGTATTTTTAATGTAAGCTCAATAACTGGTCGTCAGTATGAATTTCTGTGCCTTCCCTGTGTGTCTTCCGCATGCATAAGCATGGGCTTTGGCGTCCTTGGCAAGGGCAAGGGGTGAGGAAGTGGGTATGGGCTGTCCTCTGCCAGGCCACCTCTGTGCTCCATGGCCATGTGGGCCAACAGGTGCCGAAGGAGCTGAACACCAGGGTCCTGTCCCCCATCCTGAGAAATTGCTCCAGGAAGAGGAGAGGAGAGGCAAGGGGCAAAGGTGGCTGGAGTGGCCAGTGTCCTGCTTCCCCATCCAGTCACCTTAAGGCCATGGGTGGACTTTTCCCAGCACAGCTGAGTTGCTCCATGTTGCCAGTGCGCCAGAGGATGATGGCCAATGCAAGCTGCTGGTCCCCTCACCCAGGGCACAACTGCATCCTACAGGCATTACTGTGGCCAAGACAAGGCCCTTGGAGATCTTCTTTCCTTGCTAGCAGATATTGCTCTGATTTCAGAGGGAGATGACTCTGCTTTCCTTTTCAAAGTGATCCTGAGTTGCCAGCTGGAGCCATTTCACATGGTGCCCAGCCCCAAAGACAGCCTTGGGCTCTGCGGGTCCTAAGCACCCTGAGACTGCCATGGGTTTCCCAGGTCTCAGAGCAGGCCAGCAAGTCATGTGTGCAGTGCCTGTATTTGTTGAGGTAAGTGGTTAAACACGAAATCCAGTTTGATGTAGGTGAGTAATGACAAAAGCTTTTTGTACCAAACTGTTAATAAATACTCAATTTCTCAATTTTAGACTAAAACAGGATACCTATTAGCAGAAATAACACTCACAAGACAGCTTGCCTGAACAAAAGCTGTGTTTCCTTGCAGTAACACCAAAACTAAAAAAAGGAAAAATGACTAAAATGCTCAGTCATCCTGCTATTAACTCTTAGTGAGTGCATCCCTGCTGGCTTTATGGCTCACTGTTTACCAGCACTGGGCTGTTATTGCAGGGCATTTAGAAGCACTGAAAGATTTGTGTGTAGATTCATTGGTTGTCTAAGAAATCTTGTTGACTACCAACTTAAAAGTTAGTACATGTCTGCTATAATTACTTGCATGGCTGTAAAGCATTCTAGTGATAATTGTTCTGGTCTCTGAAGTAAAGTTCTTCTCCTGCAGAAGCCACCATGGAGGAGTGGAGGGTTCGATGGATTTATTTATTTTTAGTTTGCCTCCTATTGTGAGTTGATGTGCTTGGAGACAGCTTCTTGGAGAAAGTAAAGCTGGGCTGTGACAGTCCTCAGCCCAAGAGGAAGACCCGTGCCAACATGTCTTACCCCAGTGACCAAGTGTGCTGTGGAATGAGGGGTGGAAGGTGCCACTCTGGGTCTTTGTCACCACATCACCTACAGCTACCCTGAGCCCTGGCTTGCAACATTATCAAGAACACGTTCAGCTGAGCTCATAGATTAATAAACACTCTGCATTTCTGATGGTCTCCCAGATGCCAATAAGCACAGCAAGTAGGAAAATGCAGGAGAAGCAACACCTGCCAGGTGTCCAGGGGAACAATGTGTGAAAGGGGAACAGTCATAAAACCCTGAGTGGGGCTGGAGAGGACTATTATATTTCTTCTTATAAAAGTGCCTGTCTCCATAGTGCTGGAGTGTCACCACACAAACACTGAGGAATTACATTCTTGCTGATAATGCTCCGGTTTTGTTCTGGCAGGGACCATAAAGATGGAAAGCAGGCACAGGAGATCATGAGTTCCCTACTGCTGAGTATTGAGTGCTGGGAAGGAAACTGGGGTCTAGTTTGCTCAGATTGACCTTTATGGGTGTCATTGGAAGGTGGGCTGTAAGTCAGTTTAGGGCTTGAGCTCTTGGCAGCAGGGTTTTCCAGCAACTGTATTGGGAGTATGGTTCTGCCCTTTACTGCAGGAGGCCTTGGTATAGCAAGTACCTTGCTATATGCAAATAGCAGCTGCTCCGCTGCCCCAGACTACACATGGGTTAGGACTTGCTAGCCCTGAAATATTTTTGTCCTGTGGCCACTTACCTTATCCCCTCACATCCATATGTCCTGAATCTGGCCAGGAGCTGGAACAAACAGGGTGCTTTTGCAAGGCTGCAATGTTGCTCAGAGCTTCTTTGATTGCTGAGGACCATGTCTTTTCCCCAGGAGAGCAGGGCAGCCCTGGGACAGGGCACAGAGTTGTGGTGGCATCTCCACTGAGGTCATCATCATTCACACGGATGAAGCCTTGAGTGTCCTCAGCTAGCTGTGATAGTGGTCCTGCTTGGAGCAGACATCTAGAGATCTCTTCCCACTTGAACCTGTCTAGGATTCATTAAATATAAAGACATCATCATAGTCTCAAGAAGGCTCACACACCAGAAATAGCTTGAAGCTATAAAAGCATTTACAGAGATATCCTGAATATTTCACCCTCTTCTTATGCTCTTTTGAGCACAATTCTCCTGGGTTATGAAGTCTGAGCCTTCCCTCCCCCCTGAGACCACATAGCAGCATTGGAGCAGAGAGAAGACCTGTGACTAATGTATCGGCTGGAAGGGCTTGCCCGTTTCCTGGTTCCAGGAGCCAAAGTACTTAACTTGGTGACTGCTCTGACTTATCTGTACCAAAGGAACATGCCAGCTGCAATTATTTTTCAGCAAAGGCACCATTTTTCTTTTTTTAAGCCTTGTGTAAATGTCAATAACAAGTCTTTAAAGACAGCTAACTGCCTGGCACGGTACCCCTCCAAGGGGGAGGATAAAGACAGGCTAGGCAGCTTCTCTGGCTGCAGCGTGGCAGAACCTTGCTGGGCCAGAGCAGCTGGTTTGAAGCTTAGCTCCATCAAAAAGAGACAAGGACATAAATATGTTTTATTGCAATAGTTTAGAGCCTGCCGAAATGCCCAGTAGGAGCAAGTCTGTGGAAATACCAGGGGAGTTTGGGAGCATCGCAACCCAGCCACATGCTGCTGGCTTTATGGCAAAGCTCTGTGCTTGGCACAGCCTCCTCCCACTGCACACAAGTGACCTTCCTGCCCCCAGACCACACACAAGCTTGCGGAAGACATTGTGAAACCAAGCTCATGCTTGAGTTTCGTGATGGTTACGCTAGCAGTGGTGGTAACAGCATCATGGTGTATAAGAGAGAAGAGAAAAGGGGAATGCCCTGCTGTAGAGCATGAGGGAGATGCTACAGAGGAACAGGAAGCCCCATGGTACGTGTCAAAAAGAAAGCACCACTTATCCTTTGCCTTGTGGACAAGAGACATGACCCCAAAGACCCAGTTTCTTAGTGAGGCTCATTTGCTGACCGTTTGTGGAGGGGAAACCAAAGAAGAAATGCTGACTGCTGCCAGGAAATGATGCACTTGGTCTTCCTCCCCTCTTATGCTACTGCTGCCCTCTGTTAGCAAGGCAAACACATCTTCCACAGGTCACTCTCCACTTCGAGCGCCTGCAAAAGCTACGTTTAACACCAAAGAAAAATTTGCTCCAGCAGCAAATCCACTATCTGGATGCATTTATACTCGCATGGTTTGGCAGAGACATTTTTCCTACCCTCTGCATCTTACCCTGCTGTGGGCAGTTTTTCACCTGAGCAATCCCCATGCTGAGTCTAGCCTCGCAAACATCTAAAGCAAGAATATGGAGTGCTCATACAGCATCTGTACAGAGACACAGACAGACGGCAGGCTGAACTGTCCTCGTTGGCTTTGAAAGCAGTCAGCTTCTCTTGGATTTCCTACATTTTTGCTCATCACCTCCTCACTTTCAGGATCGTGTGTCTTTTAGCTGTAGCTCTGCTCGCACTGTTGTCTGGTGCTCAGTTAGCAACAGAGCCTCACTTTCTGATTAAGCAGGGCCATGAGCTAAGCATATCTTGAAACATGAACTCAAGGCCCTTCTTCAATACATGAGCAGCCTCAAAGAGAACTTTTTCAGCCTGTCACCAGCCCTGCTCTGCAAGCTGGACAAGGCTAGGGACAACTCTGGAAGTCCATATTCCGCAGCAAGGACCTTCTTAGAAAGCATGAGAATGGGAAGAGAGCAGCAAACTCACCTGTGCTCTTCCTGGGATGCTTGGATCTACTTTTAACAAACTTCTTATACAGTTTTGACCCTGTTCTGCCAGGATGCAGGTGCAGAGAGCCCATACCCTGCCTTTTTCACTGCGTCCAGGACTTGCAATCCAGTATGCTCTAGATGAGGGTGCTGTGGTGGCAGTGGTTCAGCAGAGCTGCTCCCCTGTAAGACAGCATCCCTGGGCCAGTGGGCGATTGTGCTTGGCAAAGGGAGTTGGATATGGACCAGGGGAACACCTGCCCCCCTCCCCTTTACAGAGCTGTCCGTGGAGCACAGACTTGGCAAACCTGAACCTCCAAACACCTCAGCTGAGATCAACATGATATCCCAGCTTAATTATCTCTGCCAAGAGGTGGCACTGAAAACCCTCAGGATACAGAGGCTTGGGAACCTCAGAGCAAAGCCTAAGGGGGTGGGGAATGCCAGGAGCACTCTAAGAAATCTTTGTATATTAAACAGCAAGCACACAATCACACCTGCCACCAAGGGCTTTATGAATGCAGTAACTGCAGTGTATGTATCCTCTAGCAAGTAACACCTGGGCATTAGGAGAGAAACCCAAGAGCTCTCTTGGCCCTTCTAATGCTTGCACATCTCAGCAGCCCCAGATGTCAGCAGGCATAGCTTGGACTTCCTTATCTCGCAAACAGAAACCGTCATCACATGGGGTTTTTGGCCACAAAACTGTTACAGGAAATGGCTGACTGCAGTTGTCTCACTCATGAGCTTGGGCCGGTGTTCGGATGTGAAAGTAGCCACGGCCAAGCCACCCGAATCACCTGGGGATGTGCTGGGGCAGGGGGAGGAGCACAAATAGCTTTTAAAAATATTTATTTTTTTTCCCCCTGCAACCAGAAAAACAATCAGATGGCCTTTTAAAAGAGGTCTGTGTTGTATGTTTGATTAAAAGAAGAACAGTAGTAAAATATATATATATATCTGAAGCATTTTTAATGGTGCTTAACAGCTGTTGGTTAGATGTGGCACTGACAGAATTTGGGGAGAAAAGGGAGTGGCAAATGGTTGCCGAGAAAGGGAAGCCCTTTGCCTTATACTACTTCTCATGGCATAACTGCTGTCAGGCAGGGGATTACACGCAGGGTTTCTCTCCTACCCACCTGCATGTGAAAAATCACACACACATAAATTTTCACCCCCCTCAGCCTGTGCTGTTCCCTTTCCCAGGACCCCAGCACTCCTACTGCAGAGGAGCTCTCAGCTGCCTTTGGGCAGATCTGCCACCCCTGGAAGAATCCCACTACAAAGACAACGCCAGAAGGGCCTCTGGGCACAAACAGCAGTGGGTGACAGCCAACGCAGGCTCCCCTGAGCCACAGGGGAGGAAAACATCACAGACCAGCAAGAAACACCATGCAATACTCTTTTCCCGGGTGCATGCAAATTCCATACTCCTCTGTCAAGGGGAGCAGCTTCACCACTTGGTGGAAGAGCTCACACTCCACTGGGTCAGCACCCTTGGTTTTGTGATGCAAAGACTGGGGGAGGAAGCTGAGAAACCAAAAGCTTTACCTTACCCAGCTGCTGCTGAAAGCAAAACACCCTGGAAAGATAGTTCATCTTCTGAAAGCAAGAGACTCAGAAATAGCCACAGTCAGAAGGTGCTCAGTTTTATTTCTGTATAGAGCAAGGGCTAAGCTCACACTCTGTAAGGCTTTGTAGCAGGATAGGAAGTACTGCCTGCATAGTCCCTCAAGCCAGCCTACACCAAGACTGTATGTGCTTTTTCCCCCCCCCCTCCCCCCAGCTTGCTTTCTTCTCTTGTCTGTAAGTGGCAAAAGCCACCCAACTCAGAGGTTGACTGTTTGAAATGCAACACTTCCAGGGCATCACCAAGACCTCATCTTTGTGGTGAAAGCCAGGTCACATCCTGCAACTAGCCCTGGCTAGCATTTACACTAGAGTTGTTCCCTCTCTGTAAAGGGGCACCTTTCCTGCCAGTGCTTCTTATTGCAGTGACAACAGGAAAAATTAGTCTGAGGTGAAGGGTCTAACTTTCACTTGATCCTGGTATTAGAAAAGAGCCTGACCCTCCTACTGCAACAGCTCTCCTTGTATCCATCGCACCCCAGTACCCAGGCAGAGAGAAAGCATTGATCCCAGATCAAGCCAGGTAGGGGTAAGGACTGAGCCTGACCTGAAACAAATGCAGAAAAACCTGAAAAGGCTGTTTCTGGCACTGCAAGCAGGGAAAGAGTAAAGAGCAGCTCAGGAACACAGTGGTTAGTGGGGAAACTTAAGCACAAAGGCAAGGGCCTGGCTCCTCTGCTCCTTCCCACAGCTGCAGAGGCTCTGGAAGCATTTGTGTTGGCAGGAAGGCAGCAGAAATAGGCAGCTCTTTCCTGTGGCAGGCAGCAGAGTCCACTGCGGATGTGTGCTCCTCCCTGCCAATGGCCACTTGCAGGAAGCTGGTCCTGTGTCCAAATCACCTCCCCAGCCCCATGGGTGTTTAAATAAGACGACGATACACAGCCAACATTTTGTTCCACCTTTATTTTAACAATCAGATAAAAACAGGACTATAGTTTTAAAAGAGTCATTACATGGAAATTATAAAGTGCATTTTCCACTTGAATGTTGTGTACAAAAATATCTTTTAAAAAACAAACATGCAAAACAACCCACAAGGCACTTCCAGGCCTAGAGCGAGGAGAGCAACTCCTTGCTACTACGTTCACATTGGCAATGGAAAAAGGGAAAAAGGGAAAGGCCACAAGTAATATTTTTAAACCACTATTGGTCAAATAGTCAGTTCCCAGCCTAGCTTTTACTTATGGCATTGCTCTTCTAGCTTATATTTCACATTCCTCCCTAAGCACACCCCATCCACAGCCTGAAAATGAACAGGCCCATAAGGAGATACCACCATCCACAGCACCCCAGACACATGCCTTGTTTCAGCCCACAAACAGCTCTCCGTAGGCATGACAGCATGCCAGGAGAACATGACTTTTCTACAGTCAGTGTCTTATAGCATTAACACCATACACTAAAAAAAAAGAAAGGAAAAAAAAAAGATCAGTGTCACTCAGACTTGCTTTAAGTTTAAAACCAGGTTCAAGCCAAGCTAGGCAACAGTCCCTTCAAGAGATACCAGATGCAGGTTATAAGAGCTGGCTTGGGAAGCTGTTTGAACAGAGGAACCAAGCCTGATGAGTTCTGGGCTAGCAAGTAGATTTACCACCTCAACTAAGTGATCAAGCATAGTGATGACATGCATCGGTGTTGGGTTTTGAAAAAGCAGCAGTTGAAGGCTAGCTCTTGTCCCTTTCGGCATCCAACAGTGATCATCTAGGTTAGGGTAAAACAGCTTGTAAGTATTATATACAGTAGTCTCCAGAATTAAAAGCTAGGTTTAAAAAGTTAAGTAGTCTAGCCCATTGCTTCTCTCCAGCCCATCCATAGGCTATTATAGGCACCCAAAAAACTATATAAAGCTTATACACTAGAAAAAAAGATTCCCTTGACCTCTGTTTCTACAAACTATTCAGCACTCTCCCTTTGAGCTGAAGGATGAAGTTATTCTGCTCAACTAGCACACAAGAAGCTTTGTGAGGCTGTTTGGCACTGCACAAGCTGGCCACCTCACCTCAGCACAGGCCCAGAAGACAAGCCCCCTCTTTGAAGATAGGGACGGCTCACATCCGTGATTTGTTTCACATCCAGGGGCAGCGTCAGGATAACCCCACATCTCACATTCCTCACAGTTAGTTCTTTGCCCAGGTGGTGTGAGCCACTTCTTACAGACACAGAGATGCAAAGTTTGGGCATTTACAAGTCGGAATGGCAGCTACTGCTACAACAGTTAGGGAAGCCCAGCATGTTGATATTAATCCAGTATAGCCACAGCATCCTCACATGTGAGCAGTGCCATGCCACTAGCTGCCAAGCAGTCCGTGGCACAGAATAACAAACCATTAGGAGATCTTTTTTAAAAGCAACATCATTTCCAAAGCCTGTTTATCCCAACACATTGCTGGGATTGCATGTACCACCCCTTTCTCAGTCAAGGCACTTCCACCACAGTAGGTACACAACAGTCACTTTCTTATAACAGGACACAGCATAGAGTAGCCATGTGGTCCATTTGTGTTTAGCTCCTGCAACACCTGAGCACAGCCTCCTGCACAGGACTGTGGGCCCCAGCTGGACAAAACCCTGTTTTACAGTCCACAGGAGGAAGAACTGCATTTTCAGTGCCCAGCACGACCAACAGCTGACTTCATATGTCCATCACAGGGGAAAAGCATCATCAATCACTTGTGATAAAAGAAACAGGAGGGTTTTGAAGGCAGCAGTCAAGGCTGTCAACCCACAGCAGTGTTACAAGCACCACACAGCTAATCTCTATTTTTGGTAACACCAAGGGTATAATGAGAGTTTTTCAAGATCAGCTGATAAAACAACTGGTGACTAAGCATATCAGATCCTCTCCCACAGGCACATACATCTCCTAATATGGCCAGCTGTAGGGCCACATTTCCTGTTATCACAGTTGCATTTTCATTTCCAATACACCCTTTCTGCCTCCAGTAGGAAGGACCTCACACTACAAGGACACATGCAAGGAGAGGGCTCTGTTACCCGCAAGCTGACCATTCTACTACCTGACAGGCACAGGCCAGCTTTGCAAGGAGAACCCTGCAGCTGAAGTACAGCCCACTAAAAACATAATACTAGAACATATTTTGAAAAAAGCCTTTTAACACTAGGCAAGCAATACAAACCAGCCACCACTACATAGCTTGGACAGACAAGATAAGCACGGTAGTGTTTCCCTGGAGACTAGCAGCTTTATAGAAGAGGAAGGAGTAGCAGCACTTAAGAGATATATGAGCAACAGCTCCTGGTCCTTTGAGCATCTGGAGAGCCAGTTATCTGAGCTGAGGCAGGGAAGGCTGCCCTTTACGCCTGCCAGAGATGCTTCCCTGACTATAAGCCCACTGCCAGCAGAGCACATCTGGTTTTGCCAGGAGGCTTATGCAGAGCTACAGGGATCCGTACTTCTTCCACCTTTCCGTACACCTCGTGTTCAGACCAGCTTCCAGGCCTGCAGACACACCAGCAACAGTTAGTCAATCAGGACTTTGTCCTTCAGTCAATAGTAAGGCCCTAGCTTCTCATAGCCCGAATAGCTGGGCCACTCAGGAAAGAGGCCATAGGAGCACCGAGGGCTCCCAAACTGGTCAAAGGCACTGCCAAACTCAGGGCCCTGTGGGGGGTGGACAGCTTCTTGGGCAGACTTCAGTTCTGACCGTATGATCCTGTAATTTGTGCCCTTGTTGCTGTCCCAGTACACCTTCCCATTGCACTCAAAGGAGATGGCAAACTCTACTCTTTCATGGGATTGAATTCCCTCAGGCAAGCTGATGTCAAAGGAAAATGTGTCCCAATCTGACCCTCCATACGTATCCTTGACATACTGGCATGGGTAATCTACAAAGTTTTTCCAGGTGTCAAACGTCATCCTGATCTTCACAGTCTTTTCAAAAGCGAGGTTCCTCACCTTCACTGTTCCCACAACAGATCGCTCCTTTAGCATACAGTTTTCAAGGCAGACACAGTCTGCCTGGAGGCGGTTTCTGAAGTCCAGGTAGTCCACAGAGGGCTGAACAAAATCCAGGACAAAGCTGTCCCTCTCCACGGTTGTCAGGCCCACAATGTTGTCTATCAGCTCAGTGATGTTGAAAGGAATATCTAGTGGATCATCAAACTCTGAGAACACCTTCACCATCGTCAAAGCAAAGCCTCTGCTATCTGCAAACGACACCCTCTTCTTCACTTTGTTGTGTGTGAAGGAGTTTGCTGCCTCTTCTGGTCCATTCAGTGTAGTTTTGCTTCTCAGCTGGATGCACGGCCGCAACGGCTTGCTTGGCTTTGGAGCAATTTTGCAGGCACACTTCTCTCTCCGCAAGGGTGAGGAACATAGGTATAGCTGCATTGCTACATCCACAGCCATTGCTTGTTTGTGAGGAAAATAGTCTAATACTCTGGAAGATGAGAAGAAGGGTTAGTTGATGTTAGAAAAGCATTTTAATATGACTTTTGTCAGACAAATGCTACACCACTTCCCCCCTAGCCATCCCAAAGAAACTTGCTTCCATCAACTCCACAAGTCCCTCATCAAGGTTAATTAAAGGCAGGTACTTGCATGGTGTGATTTACAGACACTGTGAGAAATGTGCTACAGCAGAAGTGGCAGGACCAGAGCCTGTTGTGCCCTTGAACAAGATCTCTTCCAGTTGCTACAGGGACAGAGTAACAATTCGAAGACACACGCAGGCACTGCCCTACTAGGCTAGCAATAGCAGGCTCTAGAGCATTTCTGACCCAAAGCAAAACCCATGGCTCAGTCCTGCTGATGTCCACAAAATCAAGAGATTATCAAATTCCAGTGCTACATAAAGCAGTATTCTTGCTGTGCTCTCCTCCCTCCAGGGATGGCTCTCCCCATGGCATCAGATGGTTTTGTAGGAGCAGGGACTCAGTTTGCCACAAGCTGCTGTATGCAACTGACATCACCTTTCATAAACCCCAAGTGTCTGGTATTTTTAGAGGCTAGAAAGCACTTGTTTGGTTGAGCTACATACTTTGCTCATCACTGTCTCCTAGAACTGCTCCATCTAAAGTGGTATTGTAAGGATAGCAACAGTCTGATACAGCAGCAGGGTAGAGACTTAGGCAACATTGCTCAGCACCTACAGAGAAGCCTCTTTCTTCTCTCCACTGCACTTCATAACAGATGTCAGCTCAGACGGCCCAGCAGATTTTACCTCCAACACAGACTTCACACCTCAAGCCTCCACAGCACTTGTGCTGAGCCCCTGGGAAACACCTGTATAGCCACAGGGCTCTGCCAAACACAACTCACCTACTCAAGGTCGACCAAGCCTTCGGAAGCAAGTCTGTCCCCAAAAAGGCACAGGCCATGTGCCCCTCTACCACAGCCTCTCCTCCTCCAGCATCCAGCCCATTCCTCCAGGGATGCAGCACCACCCAACTCTGTGCACCCACTCTAGGGCAGCTCCCACTCAGCACCTTGCCAGATGTAACCCTGGAGATGCCTCTACAGCTAGGCAGCTCCCAAAACATCATACCTATCGCTCCTGGCCTTGCACTGAGGTTAGGCTGGATGCTTTTGGCAGACTCTTTGGCCTGGCTCTGGATAAACTGCTGGACAGATTTATCACACACATCCCCCTTAAGTCAGTTGCATTGCAGCTGACCTTAAACACAGAGTATTCCCTTAATAAAAATCCCCTGTTTGGCTGCAGGCCAGGCTCCAAAGCTGCTCCCACTGTGCAGAGCAGGATGAGCCAGCAGCAGTAGCAGCGGCTGCCGGCCACTTGATGTGGCAGAGCTCCGGCTGCCAAAGCCATGCACAGCCAGCTCTAGTACTTGATTGCTACCCCTGTGCCAAGAAAAAGCAAGAGCTACGCTCTCCAAATTGGTGCTTTAACTCCCCACCCTGCAACAGCAACAGAGCAGCTCTGAGCAGGCTTTCACAGCATCCATTCAGCAAGGGCATCTGTTTATTCAGAGCACATGTGCCAAAGATTGCTTCCCAACACACCCACCAACTAACTCCTTTGGTATCGCCTCCTTCAGCCTCCTTTCAGCTCAAGGGCAGCTGTAGAAGACAGACAGCAGATCCACCTGTCTGCTAACATCATTCTGCTCATCTCTACCTGGTTTTGCTAAGTTTTTATTCACACACACTTTATATAGGTCATTTCCTCCTTTAAATTAAGGCAGCCTTCAATGCTTCTCTCTTACTTGGGCCAATTTCATCCACATAGCATGTTTTCCCAGGGAAATTTATTCAGCTGAATTCCCATAACTGCCGAGACATCAGATTTCTTATTAAGCTTTGGTTACTTCACAATTTTTAGAATGAAAAGGTATGAAATATCCAGCCTGATTTGCATTACTTGGAGCTTTTTTCCAAGCTAAGAACTACAGTAAGAGCTTTTCAGACCCACGATTAGGCTGAGCTCCATGCTTTTACAAACTTTTTCAGCTCATTTGATACCCCAGACATCTCCTTCTGCACTTGAGAGCTTACTGATGCCCAACTCACAGCCCACAGAGGAAGGTTTCCCTTTTGGGGCTAGCATTGGCTGTCTTGAACGTCAGATGCTTTGAAGGTGGGATCAGGGAAATATTTTTGAGAGCTCACGCAGAAAAGCGAGCTCTAGGAAGCAAGCAGTGCAAGGCAGGCAGCCCTGTGCAGGTACAGGGGCCAATTCCTTTCCCCTTCCTCTCAAGGAGCGAACAGACTAGATTCTGTCTCTGGACATCTTCCCGCAGCTTTACCCTCTCCGGAAGAGGATGTCACCGCTCACTCTTCCCTCCTCCATTTCTAGGAAGGAGATGCAAGACAGAGCAAAGGAATTATTTACACCTACATTTATCAAAACCCTTCGATTGCCTCCATTCTGCTTCCAGCACTGTCTGTAAAGAGATAACCCTCTCGCAGAGGGCTCGACACGCAGCAGCTGCTAAGCCAGAAGTTTTTAGACGTGACACGCTGCTGGAAGAAGTGGCACTCGGGTTTTCTGCCCTCTTCTCCTCTCCGGTTCAGGAAAAGCCGAGCTGTTCCGAGGGCACGGCCCACTTGTCACCGGCACTTACCCGGGGTCCGGGCGATATGTTAGCCCCGCTGCAGCCCGTCCCCTCTGCAACCAAAAGCAGCACTGCAAACCCGGGCCACGACCCACCGCCCGGCCCCGCGGGGGCTCCAGGACACCCTCGGCGAGTCCGGCGGAGGGGCACCCCGCCGCCCCGCTCCCGGCTCACCCGGGGAGCCAAGCCAAGACGGTCCCCGCTCCCCCCGGTAGCGGCACCGTGGTCGGGGAGCGCTGGTACCGCTCCCGCGCACCCGAGGGGGCTGCGACCCCGCACCGGCGGGCACGGCAGGCACCCGGGGAAGCCAAACGCCAGCAGCGGAAGGAAGGAAGGAAGGAAGGCGCGAGCCCCACAGGGACCATACCTGGTGCAGTGCATGAGGCCAGCCCCTACACCCCCCCCCTCGGCTCGCCGCCACAGCCCAGGCAGCGCCGGACCCGGGGCCTTAAGAGCGCCCGCCCGC
>NW_010972576.1:6941665-6943883 GCF_000737465.1 Haliaeetus leucocephalus | reverse complement strand
CGGGGGGGGGGGGCGGCAGGGGTTCCCGGGGCCTTCAAACCTGAGGGACCCTCTCCTTTGTGGAGCGATCTTGCTAAGGCAGCCCCCTCCGCCTTTCCCCGAGCAAGCCTGGCTTGCGTCGGCAGAAGGTGGAATCTCCGTGTCAGGCCTTGCATGCTCCCAGTCCCTCTCTGTCCTGCGGCAACGCCTGGCTCCCGTGGCACGGTGCCGTCCCTGCCTCTCTGGGAGGGCAGAGTGGTGCTTCGTGGACGTCGCAAATAAGCAGATGGGGGCTAAACCTACAGGAACGTGTTCTTGAGGCAGAAAAGCCTTTTTGGGGTGCTGATCCTCCTCGGCTGAGCTAGTCCTGGGTGTTTGGGTGCTCAGGGACGAGCGGGGAGGAGGGTCACTCACGCAGCCACGTCTTACGTCCGTGGCTGCGGGCTGGCGCTGGGTAGAAATCTCCAGAGGATTCTCCAAAATCCTCATTCCAGACAATATTTACGGTGTGGAGTGGAAAAAATGACTTTCTCATAGAGGTGACTTAACAGTAGGAAAAAACACCTGCGGGGCCCAGCTGGCCCAGAGGCCTGCCCCACAGGAGTCCCTGTCTGGGCACACATGTGGAGCTGGGAAGGTGTTTCCAACACCCTGAAAACATCTGCCAGGCAAGCTGAGGATCTGTTGTAGACCCCCAGTGCTTTGCGTGGCCAGCTGGGCCACGGGGTCTTCCCAGCTGCCCTCCTGCAGCCGGTCCCCGTCTCTGCCCCCCAGGGCTGCTCCTGAGTCTGCTTCGGCACGGAGCCTGACATCCTCGACGATGCGAAAAGCGTGCACGGAGCTGACTGCCCCGGCAGGGAAGCAGCTTTGGGGACAAATGCTGCCTATCGGGGCAAGCAGTGGAGGCTGTAAAGCCTGCTGCAAGGTGGGGATGGTACATCTACCTTTTCCCCATGGTAATGGTGGGGATAAAAGTATTTGCCTCTTTTCGTGCCACGTCTGGCCTCTTAACTGCACAGCTGCGAGCAATGCTGCTCTCTCACCTCCCTTACAGAGCATAAAAGCAGGACTGAAGTGTCAACATTTGTTTTCAATTAACTTGTGGAAACACATAGAGCTATGGTTAAAGCCAGAGACTTCCTGCTGGAAGCTGCCAGTTCATAAACTTATTACTCTGCAAAGCAAAAGGGTTTTGTTGAGGGGGAAAAAAAGCCACATTGTTTTTTGTTTTATAAACCCTTTTTAGATAAAGGCAGTGGTAAGGTTTAAAGTTGGGGAGCAAGAGCTGAAAGATGTACCCGCTGCAGGAGTCTTGTGGACTTACAGTAGTATTTCATGTGCCAAGGGTATGGCGGGATTTCAGCACGTGCTACTTAGTGATGGGGTTTACAGCAGGCATGAGGGGAGCCATGTTCAGATTTGCCTGGGAGCAATAGACAGAGACCCAATAAGGTGGTCATGGCCCATGGGCCCTCTCCACTGCTGCCTGTCCTTCTCCAGGCAGGGTCATCGCAGCCTGGCTCAGCGCCACTGATCTTGGGACACCAGAGAGATTCAGGTGGAAGCGGTGAGCTTAATGGGACAAGCCCAAAAACTGGGAAGCCCCAACCTGACTTTTACACTTGTTGCTCTGCTCTACCGCAGGTTTCTCCTGCATGTTGCTGGCTGCTCACCACCACAGAGGTGCCGAGGGAGATGTTGGTTAGCCTCTGACCTGTGTGGGTTTTGGCCAGCCAGCCCCCAGTGCCAGGGAAGGAATGCATGTGAGGTGGCTTAGGGTGCGTTTCTGCCCTGCGATACAAGCCCTGTTTGCCATGAGTGGGGCAGGGTGTTTCACAACTGCTGCTTGGTGTTTGCCCTCAAAGCAAAGGTAGGTGGAAGTTGGGGCAGGGCGTTGTGGCAGGCTGTGGACACAGGCTGTTATCTTTGGGGAGCTGAGATAGTGGCTATATTTAGCTCTTCACTAGGCCATCGCACAGTGGTCTTTGGGATTTCCCCACAGCTTTCCACCCCTCCCACCTTCCTGAGGGATGAGGAGGAGCTTGCTCCCTCGCATGGGGAAGAGGCTCCGGGGGTATTTCTCCCTGGAGGAGCATTGCAGAACCAGTCCCATCCATGACAGACAGCTCTGGAAGGAGGGTCCCACTCTCCCATCATGTCTCACCTGGGGTTTGTTCCTGGTTCAGCTGGAGGATTTACCCCAGGGTCCCCAGGGACAGGATGTGGGGGCTTTTCCACC
>NW_010972576.1:6918913-6941655 GCF_000737465.1 Haliaeetus leucocephalus | reverse complement strand
GGTCCCCGCCCCGGCGTGGGGGGCCCCCCCGCGTGGGGGGGGGGGGGGGGGGGCAGAGCTTCTCCATCCCTCCTGCAGGGCAGACCTCCTTCCCCTGCCACAGTTCCTTAAGAGCCACCTCTACCAGCAGGCTTCCTGGTCCTGCTGCCTCCTCCAGTGCCCTGCTAGAGGCAGGAGTGGATGGAGCATCTTCTTCAGCCTATCGGGAACTGGCAAGCTGCTGCGACAGCTCGGCCTCCCTGCAGCCTGCCGCTGGCAGCCCCTGCAGGGAAAGGGAGCGGGGCCAGGGGTGTTGTGCAACATGTCCACACCGCAGCAGGCTGCGGGGCCAAGGCTCAAGGGTGAGTGTTGTAAACTGGCAGAGCAGCTGATGTAACAGCGCTGCCCAGGGAGCCACGCAGGGGCTGCCGCTGTGGGGCACCCCATCCCACACCTCGTGCCCTCTCCCAAATCAGCAGCCCCCTCCTGCTACCTTGTTCTCCCTACCACCCTGGCTCCTGGCTGCCATCCCCATCACTGCCAATGGGCATGGGGGCTCCAGCCCCCTGCACCTCCACACCTGGGAGCGCCCAGCGGCGCGGTTGAGGGGATGTCTCCATCCCGGGGCTGCTGGAAGTCCTCAGGGCGGCGGCAAAGGTGCCACGCTCCTTGTGCTCACCGCAGCAGTCTGCGGAAGCGGATGGTGCCTGCTGCGGTGGTGCGGCTGATGCTGTTGCAACGTTGGCACTTGCCAGCAATTTCCAAATCGGCAGCGCTGAGAAACTGCTGCTGATGCCTTTGAGCCAGGCCACAATGCTTGCACCAAGCAGAGGAAGGGTTTTGTTAAAAGTCCACCTGCCTGTGACAGGGCTCTGAGGGTAACTGAAGTAATTTTAATCAGATGTTGCCTCATATCAAAACGTTAAAGGAGAAACTAATTTTGGAGTAATTTTTGTCATTGAAGGTCCGTGGTCATGGAGGAAAGCCTGACTGAAACAGAGTGCTATTTTGGGCAGCACTGGGGCACTGCAGGAGAGTCAGCCAGGCCAATGCACAGCCCCAGGAGTGGTTGCAGTCAGCAGCAAGATGTGCCATTCTCCAGAAAGGAGGTATCCATGACTGAGCTGGATGTCTGTCTGGCTGTCAGTCCTACCTCATCCCTTCTAAATGTACTGGTGGGTTTCAGCCACACTAGATGGGGAAGTGGGAAGCTTACAGACCCCTTTTAAGTTTTGTGAGAATCGACAGCTGGTGGGGAGAGACCCAGTAAGCATCCTTGCTGAGCAAAAGCAGAGCAGGGCTTGGCCGCGGTAGCCCACTGGCTAGTCAGTGTCTGCACCAGCTGGCCAGCCAGCACTGACAGCCCCTTGGCCAGCTACAGTACATGTCATGGGGCTGGTCTTGGAGCAGTGGAAAAAGCTGGGATAACGAAAGTGGGAGAGAGAGACAATGTGACAGAAATATGTAGGAAACATGGCTTCTCTCACTCTATGGTTCACCATCAACTTGGTCTTAGCTGCAACTGTGTACTGAGGTCTGAAGTGTGTTGCTTGGGTGCTCCTTGTGGTCCCAGGCCCCCGTCCAGCTTCTGTAGAGTCACAGCAAACATGGCTCCACCAAAGAAGAGACTTGAGAAGTCCTGTTGGGTGATGGGATTCCCTTCTTTTATTTCCATAGGACTCAGACTCCTGTGGCCATCCCAGAAAATTAAGCAAAAAGCATTCAATGTGCCCCAGTATCAAAGGAAATCCCACTCTCGGTTAAGGCTCCTGACTGTGCTTTGGGGAGATGTGCTCCAAGGCAAAGGCCCCACTGCTTCTCCTGGCTCTGTCAAGAAATGAGGGGTTACTTCAGTACATTGGCTGCAGGCCCGAGGTAGGATATTTACTTTGGCATGGCTCCCTTTGGATCTCATATATGCTCGTGGCCAAGCACCCCGAGGAACATGTACTCTCCCTGCTGAAGACCACGGCACCTTCCTTTCCAGCCCAGTGGGCACTGAGGGGATAGTGTGGGGCCAGATGCAAAGCCTGGCCTGGTACTGTGTGTTGTAGAAAAAGACTTGATAGTATAAACTATTGGTTCTTAATAATAAAAATGCCCAGCAAGAGAGACCATGAAAATCCTGGCAAAAAAAGGGAGATTATAGGGGAGGGAATGAATGCAAGTAAGTTACTACAAATGCCCTAAGGAAAGCTGCTACCCACAGAGAAAAAAGGAATGGGCTTCCAGTGAAGGAAGAGCCCTAAGGGCAGCACAAGGAGACAAAATGACAGTAGAGCAACCAAATGACTGGCAGGCAGGAGCAACAAAGAGGTTAAGTCCTTGGCCAGGCATACAACATGCTTGTCAAAAATGTTATAGCAGTGCTAAGGTGAGACACTATATGCAGGGTACCAGTTTAAAGCAACCTCTTTGCAGAGATTGGGACCCAAGAGTGGACAAGCCCCTCCAAAAAGAGAAGGGTACCTCCTGCTTTCTCAGCATCTATGATGTTCTCTTCAGAGCTGCTCCAAGACCTTGCCTTCGTGCAGCCTACAGATTTCATTCCCATCAGTGAAGTCCTGGAAAAATCATAGCAAAAGAAAGGAGGTTGGTTGTCTGCCCCAAGATTGTGCAAAGCAGTGCGACAACTGTGTACCCATCCTTACTTTTTTTTTCTTGAGAGCATCCCTTCCCCTAGTGAACATGCACTGTGGAGATGTCATAGAATCATTTAGGTTGGAAAAGACCTTTAAGATCATCGAGTCCAACCATCAACCATGCCCACTAAACCATGTCCTGAAGTGCCTTGTCTACATGCTTTTTGAATACCTCCAGGGACTCGACCACTTCCCTGGGGAGCCTGTTCCAATACCTGACAACCCTTTCAGTAAAGAAATTTTTCCTAATATTCAGTCTAAATGTCTGGCTTGACCTCTCAGAAACTTTTCTTTGTTATGCTTTAGTTGATGCAGGGAAACACAGTGGCTGTCCGTCCCTTCTGCTGTTTGCTTGAACCCAGGAGTACCTGGTTGTGCAGATATGATGTATAGAAAAAAAAAAATTTAAAAAATGGTCTGTAAGCAGTACATGCCCTCCTACATGAAGGGAAAAAGGAGCATAAAGACACAGCCTGGACTAGCACCTCAAATCCTCCAAACTCCATGTGTGCTCTTGCAGGAGAGCGACAGCAAGGGCTGGGCTGGAGTGATGAGGGTATAAAAAGGAATCGGGGTTATTTCCATTGATACACTGATGTGATTGCAGAGGCAGAGGGATGCTCAGCTCCTCTCAGGCAGGTTGAATCAGTCCAGCTGCATTGACAGCTTGCCTTGTTTACACCATACAAGTGACCAACTGGCTGGACTTGCATCTGTCCTAGATGCACAAGTCATAGCAAAGCAATGTATATTTTAACTTTGGTGCCCTACAAAGACTGCAAACCTTATTTGGTGGGGCAGATGTCTTAGGAACTTGCATGTATCCGGGCCTGGGGACTTGGAGGGCTTATCTTTGCATGAGAGACTGTGCTTTGCCTGAAAGTCACTTGTATGCTGATGAAGGCTGAGAGACAAAAGGCCAGACTGAGGAGTGCATGTAGTTCTTGATGATAGATAAGATCCTCAGCTCTTTTCAGGGGTTCATGCCCTTCAGCGGAGCCTCTGTCAGTATCCAAGCTCTTTCTTCTGCAGCAGAGAATGGTCAGTCCCTCCATGAAGAATTTTTTCTCATCCTAAGGTTAGCGTCAATGAAAGATGGGATCCATTGCTTTCCTGACTTGCCTATCTCTGTGCATTCACTGTAGAGGGAATCTGAAAGTTAGCAGGAACAGGATGCCTGACTTTGGTACTTGCTTGAGATACCATTTAAAAGTCAACAGTAAAGGCAAGAGCTAAGTGGAGGTTGCTGGGTTTAGGAGGTCAGCTGGAGCTACTCCCATCATCAGCCTTTGCATTCTTTGAAAGCATTTTTCAAGTGTAACCTGGCCTTTTTATTTGGAATTTTAAATTTAATCCCAGGAAAAAAACCCTGGTGATATTCAAGGATTTACCCAATTATCCAGAAGCTTGAGGTTTTCTTCTTGCAGAAGCTGACTGCTAGCTGAAACCTCTCTGTGGTTCTTGTACTTCTGAAGTTGCCTGTTAAATGCAGCTGAGTAGATCACTTGAGATTCCAGGTTTGGTGCATACAAATACCTCTGCTGTCTGCAGGTAGCTTGGCATTGCCTCCTCTCCTGAGTGCTTAGGATCCTGCAGAGACAGCAGGATCTAGCAAGATCTAGCTAATCTCATCTGCACCTAGCAGGTATCAGTTATGCACAGCATTTTTGCACCAGAGCAAGGACTTCTAAACTTGGATTGGATGAGGCAGACTTTAGGAAATGTGCCGGCAAACCAGACACACACCCAGGTCAGGAATAACTCTGATGGGACCTGGAAAGCAGGCTGGTTATTCATAGGAAGCCTGGCACTGGCTCTGGTCAGGGAGGAGGAAGTCAGGCCATCAAACAGTACGTTAAGCAGCGTTCCAGTGCTGACAGCTGGGGATAGCGCATGTCCCAAGCCCATGGAGCCAGTGAGCATTTTTGGCTGTCTCCTTCATCCCTCCTCCTCCTCCTCTAGTCTTTGCTCATTTCCTATTACTGACCTGCCTGGCTTCCATGTGCATGGGATGGCACGCGGACGAGGAGGGTGCTGCCAGCCTTAAGCAGCAGTCGCTGGGATCCAGCAGTGGCTGAAAACTAACATAAAGAAAATGCACCCCTCTCCCAAAAGTAAAACAAAACAAACTGCTTGGTGTCCATCAGGTTTCCCTGGATGCCACTGCTCCTGAGCAGAAGTTAAAGTGCTGCAAGGCAGATCAAGGTGGTGCAGACACAGCAGGTGGTGAAGGAGAAGGTCCTTGGCTTGTGAGATGGGAGACCAGCCTATAGTGATCTGAACCAGGTGGCACCAGAAAAGCTGGAAAAAAGCAGCGATAGCCAGGGGCTGTAGGAAAATCAGTAAGTTGAAATAAATATAATGGTTCTGAAAGTCATCACAAGTAGGCTGGGAATTGGATTTGCTGACTTATACGCTCCCGATAAAGGAGAGACAAATCAAGAAGAGGTGCAATAGTGCATAGCAGCTGAACATCCCCTGGTGACTGCTGTATTTTAGATGACTGGTTTCTGAGAAAGGAAGTGAATGCAATATTGCTTTTTCATGTCTTGTGCAAGAGGACAGCAATGTGGGCATCAGTGTGACTCTCACATATACATGGGCACAATCCTGCACAAAGGCGTGTATGCTAGTGTTAAGAATCTGTCTGTATGGAAAGGTGTAAGAGTTCAGTGTTATGCCCTATGCTCAAACAAGCTCAAAGAGCAGAACATCATCTACTGTTGAGCTTTCCAGTTGCAGAGAAAAAAGAAACCTGGTGCCACAGATTTTGAGCTGTCTTAGGTTTTGATCTTTTTTCACCTCCAGAACTACAATGATAACTCAGGTGTTTTTTCCAAAAGCCAACTGCCGCTCAGTCTCTATTGATAGGCCATCTTTCCTACTCTTTCAAAAATGCTTTAACCCCCACTGCATTAGTCCAATTTTGTGCAGTACTGCTCCATCAAAACTAATAGTGCAATGCTGAAAAATTGCAGGCAATACCGAACTGTCTGCACTAATTATTTCCATTCGTGTAAGGGTCGCTTCAGAACACAACGTTTCTTGTGCCCTTCAGGCTCCTAGTGTGGTGACAGCCTGGAAAAGACAAAACACTGTGTTTTCTGAAGCTGGTTGCTGTAACCTTATCATCTGAGACTCACAGAGCGCTTTGGATCTCATCATCAGCACGTCCCAGAGACAGGGAGGTGCTTCATGTTTTGGAGAAGGGCTGTGTATCTAGGCTGGCTGCCCTACGGAGAGCTGACCCACCTCAAATGCTGCCAACTTTCTCAACTCCCTTTGATTGCATGGTCTTGAAATGACTTCAAGTCCAGTCTTCTGACTTGCCTTCCCTCAAGGTCATTGCTGGTTGGATCCTCCATGGGAGTCCTTACAAAGCCTAATGCAGCTCAGGTCATTGCTGCCATGAGCTGGGTTTGAGCTGTTCGACAGTTTTGGGACAACCTTTGTAGCCCTTGATCCCACAGTCGCTAGAGCTGTGGTTGTGGTGGGGTTTGCTCAGGTAAGGGATTCGCTTGGGCCCTCCAAAAGGCAGGCAGACCTAGATCTTAGCTCAATCAAATAAAATAATCAAGTACTATTTGATTAAGAGCTTAGCCTAAGCTGTTTGTGGCCTCCCTGACAGCCATGGCCTGATCCGCCTGTACAATGACACAATTTGGGCTTTGCACCATTCTCGTGCAAAGAACCACGTGCTGCACGTGCAGGACTGAGCCACCCTGGCATCCAAACTGCCTCCAAGCTTTTTAAAGCCTCCACTTAAACATGAGCTCAGGCAGCTATAAATAGCAATCAGTGGCCCCTAGTTGACCCAGGGGCTTTGATCATGGAGCTGGGTCCACATGTCAGTGGTTGGCTGCTCTCGGCCTCATCTCTCACATAAGCTGGGGGCCAAGTTCATCAGTACTCCTGGCTCATTGCTGTCCTGTAGGCTGGGTAATGGGGCAGGGGAGAGAGGGCATATGTTTCATCAGACACCCGTAAATATGAAAATACATATTTATCTATTGTATGGCAATAAATATGCCTGTACATAACTACAATATACAATTTGTAACAGAAAATATAAAGCATAAATTGCAAATTAAGACTTAAGTGCAAAGAAGACCATAGAGATTTCTAAAGTTAAAGAATATATTAAAATAAATCTCTCCTTGGGGCAGGGAGGACATTTGACACCAAGATTGCAAAAACAGGCAACGTCCCCATCTGGTGCGGACACTGCAGTGGACAGTCTGTCACGGGCCTGACCGCCACATATCATGGCACTGCTGGCGTCCAGCATTTCTTATCTGTGCGAGCATGCAACCTATTTATTGAGTGGATTTCCTTTGTTTTGCAGCCCACTCTCCCTTATGGGTGCGTTATCGCGTTATGATCGGACGATGTGGTCGTGATATGCCAAACGCATTGTGCCGCACTCCAGCTTTAATTGCCTTTTCTGGGCCATTCCAAAGTTTGAGGCTCTTAAATCATCCCCAGGGATGTGTTCCCCACCACTGGGCACTGCTGAGGCTGTACATGGAGCACTGTGCCCAGTCTGGTTCCCCGGTGTGAGAGAAATGGTGACAAGCTGCAGCCCGCTAGCAGCTGCCGAGTTGTGTGGAGCGCATGGCATATAAGGGGAGACTGAGGGAGCTGGGCTTCTTCAGCCCAGAGAGACGGCTGGCGGGGCCACAGATGCATCTTCCACTGCCTGAGAGGTAGACAGGGAATGCAGAGCCTTTCTCAGAGGTGCCTGGTGAAAGGTCAAGAGCCAAGAGGCACCTCTGATGGGATAGGTGGAAACCGCTCTGCTCCATGAGAATGGGGCAGCAGTACCTGGCCCAGAGAGGTGGTGGCATCTCCATCCTTGGGGACGATCAAGCCTCGCCTGGATGCAGCCCCAAAGATTCTGACCTGACTGTGAGTGTGGCCCTCATGCAAGAAGTGGGGAGGGGACAGACACCTCCAGAGCTCCCTTCCACATAGAGCTGTGCATGATTGTATAATTACATTATATTTCCACATTTGAAACTGTTGCCCCCGGAAAGCACCGATGGCTACTGATCCCCCTGATGCAGTCTGTGGGAGTTCATAGACCCATCTCAGGGGACCAAGGCTGTCATGAACAGGCAAAAAACCACAGTGCTTAAAATTAAGAGTATGTGGTGCAATGAGCAAATACAGCATGGGAGGCAGATAAGACATGGAGAACTCGTATATCAGTGTGGTATGAAATCCAGCATTATGTGGCTAAGAGGGGAGAAAGAACGAAAGAAAATGGTTTAGTAAAGGTCTCAAAGCACTTGCAGATAGGAAGTAGCAGATGAGCATGAGCTCACTACACTGTCTCAGAGCAAAGCCCTTCCTTTAATTAATTTATTACCAATATAAAATTGTCCTAATCTGTAGGAAGCAATCAAATATGCAAAAGCCAAGTTATCCTAATCTAAGGGAAACACATGCATCTCTTACTAATACAGAGGTATCTTATTCTGCATAAAGCAAATAAACCTATCTGTGGGCTGTGTGCAAGTGATCTGGCTCACAGACCTTTGCCCACAGTGCACAATGTGACTCTTGCACCTCTGAAGATTCCTGCTTGCCTTAGCTCCTGCCGCGGACCAGATGGGTTTGTGCTGGGTATTGCTGTTACCCACGACATGTTCAGCTGCCATCTGCGCTGTTGTCTTAAGTAAGTTTGGCTGGTTTGTTTCACCACTCACTCTGGTCTAAGACTTTCTACGTGAATGAAGATTATATCAGAGATCCTGTCATCCCATCAGCTGCTAGCATCAGACCACTCTTAATTTTTTCCATTTGTAAAGGAGGTGTACGTAAAATGTGCAACTCCCTGCCACAGAATCTTGTGGATGCTAAAAACTGATGCAAGTTCAAAAAGGGACCAGACACATTCACAGAAGAAAAAATGCCACTGTTGCACACAAAGACACTGCTGCCTTTTCAGGAAATCCTTGATCTGCAAATTGCACTGGCTGGGAAAGTAATCCAGAGAGGAATCACTACAGGCTTGTCCAGCTCTTCTCTTCCTCAGGCATCTGCCATAGCTCCCTACCAGACAGGGTGCGGGGGGAGTTGGACCACATTTGAGCTTAAGGACTCACAGTGTCACAGGTAGATTGGAATTTCTCCCTAGAAATCTTCACAGAAGGCAAAATACTATGGCAGAGGGACAGCTGCGGAGCAAAGAGCAAGGCTGCCCAACTCCTCCTCCCTACCCAAGGGCTCCCATGTAGAAATGCTCCTGGGGTTTGCAAATAGCTTGAAATCACCTGTGGGGACAGGTAGCGATGGCCATCCTGAGATGATGCTTCCCCACCCACATGCTTCAGCTGGAGAATCCGGGCAGTACTGGTAACTCCAACTACCCTGTACTGGGAGAGTTGGGACCAGCAGCAAGGGTACTGGTGAGCATCACTGGTGTAAAACACAAAGGTGCCTGCCCTGTGGCAGGGGAAATGAGTCTGCTTGATAATAAACAGGGCCATGAGAAGTTTCAGCCTGAGAGTCTGTGATTTCTGTGATCCTCTGAGCAAAAAAAGTTTATCATCCAAAAGCTGCCCTTTATGTCAACGCTGGCACCCCAACTTCTGTGCAGCTGGCTCGGTGCAGAGACAAGGAAGGGCCCAGATGTGGCCTAGTGGCGTTTGAGCTCAAGGGCTCACATGTCTAGAAAAAGCCTGATAAGACCCAGGAATTCAGGTGGTCCTGAAATAGTGATAAGGGCAGCTGGGGAATGCCTCATATGGACACATGGGCTGGGGCAGTGGGGCTTGGTATGCAAGGAGGTGACACCTGCCCCACACACTCAGTGTCACATTTCACTCCTGAGGAGACTTGCATGGGGCGAGTGAAGTGGTGTGTCTCAAAGGCACTGTGGAGACTGTCCTTTGCTTGCCCTACACAGAGCTGCAAGAAGAGAGGGCTCATTCTTCCGGGCAGTCCCCAGAGCTTGAACTGGCCTCCATGGAACCCCTAGGTGATGAGGACTGGCCCTGCCTGCTGAGCCATGCACAGCAGACTGCTTTGCCCGGTCCAGCTGCTTGCTGGTGGTGTTTCTTATTGCTTTGTAGAGTGCCAGACAGTCCTTCGAATTGTGTGGTGTGTGCCCTGTGCTTCAAATGCAAAAGCATTGCTGTCAGAATGTCATCCAAGAGGTCACCAAGCTTGGCCACTGAGGTGGGACCCCAGAAGGTGCACAGCCCTCCCTGGCCTCTCTCTGGGATGTCCCAGGCACTGTGGTGGGGCACAGCTCTCCCTGCTGCCCTTCCAAGTTCCCCAGCCTCAGCCTTTGCCTCCCTGGGTGAGGTTTTGGAGGCACAATCAGCTATAGCATTCTCATCATGGGTTGCTACTGTGCTGGCCTGGTTTAGGGAACATCACAGGAGGAGCGGAAAAGACGGTTTTCATAAGTTTCTGTGCCCCACAGGACTGCGGTAGTGCTTATCATCATCCTGTCCACAGGCAATCTCCTGGAGTTTGATCTGAAGCGTCTGACCCAAAGCCAGTGCAGACATTGGTGTCAGAGCAAGGTGTAAATTCAGGGGCAGATCAAAGTCAGGTTTCAGCTCCAAAAACTGGAGCAGCAACTGGAGGCTCCCTCATGGTTTGCCTTTCCTGTGCGAGATGAGTTTTGCTCTTACCAGAGGTTGTGACCCAATTCCTATTTCAGTGACCAGGTCTGACAGTGACCGAAGGTCATCCAAAAGAGGCCCCCGAGCTTTCCTGAGCTCTTTTACTGGGTCATCTGAGATATCTTGATCAATGGGCCCAAGTGTGAGGTAAAGCATACTCCTTTCTGGGGTAAGCTAGAGACTGCAAGAGGCAGGCATGGGCTGGCACTCAGGAGGAGCATGCTGGATAAGCCCAGTGCCAAACAAAGTGGCAGCCAACTACTGTGTGGCCATATGACTACTGGAGATTATTTTTTAACCTGTAAGTAAACCATGTCCTAACTTTGCTCTTCCTTTCATCTTGTGAAAAAGG
This sequence comes from Haliaeetus leucocephalus, assembly GCF_000737465.1. Taxonomy (NCBI): domain Eukaryota; kingdom Metazoa; phylum Chordata; class Aves; order Accipitriformes; family Accipitridae; genus Haliaeetus; species Haliaeetus leucocephalus. The sequence continues at coordinate 6,931,042 of NW_010972576.1, read as the reverse complement.
CGGTTTAATGCCTTTTAAAAGTTGTTTAATGCCTTTCAGTCTCAGCCTGGACTCAGTTTGGAGGAAAAAGCAAGCAGGTGCTCACGTTGAGTGGTTGTAGCCAACAAAGATGTGTGCTCTGTGGATATTGTTGCAAAGTCCCCTGTGTCTGTGGCAGGTGCTCTTTGGGCTGCACAGGGCTAATGTCTGATTAGTTCAATCTTAACTCCAGGCTTCAAACAAACATGGTGAGCAAATGCCTTCCAGAAGATGCATCCAGCAAGAAGCAATGTGGCTTCCCTCTCATGCCTCTGGGGAGTGCAAGGTTTCCCTTTCCCTGGCTGTCTGGACTCCCTGGGAGGTTGCTGCTGATCTGCCTTAGGCACAGGCAGCTGCGTCTTAAGCAAGTGCCTCTGTGCAGCCCTTTCCTCAGGGTCCCTGTCAGCACAGAGTTTATTTAGTCTAACGCAGACTTATCCTCTAGGCAGGCCTGGAGGATGAGAGTGGAAATGCATATTTCCCTTCTTGCAAATGCAAGAGGAACATGGGAGTCCCAGCTCTGCAGAGGTGGTTGAAAGGCTGGCGAAGAGTCCTTTCGGTTAAAGTGCCTGTTTCACATCCAGTGGAGATGCAATGTAAACACGCCGAAAATCCTCTGGCAGCAATCCTCTCCCCAAACTCATGCAGAGTTATTGGGAAACCAGCTGCAGACAGTTGCCCAGCCTTCTCCTCCTTTCTGCTCCTGGCCCGCTGTTTCCATTCTCTCTCTCTATCTCTACCCTGTAGTGGCATTCAAGAGCAAAGTGAAACAAGGGCTGAACGTAGCAGTAGAAAGCTTTGCTATCTCCACAGAAGTGCAGGAAACTGAGCACGGCCAGGGAGCAGGCTCCAAAAGCAAGAAATGGAGCATCAAGGACTTTCAGACTAAATCACCTTAACTCTGCCCAGTGCTGAGCTGATGGGAATGGTCCCTCTGCTTTGCCCGATGGCAGGACTGTGATGGTGAAACAGGGGATCTGAGAAAGCATCTTGAAGCTCCCCTGTGGTAGGTGGCACAGACTGCAGGACCCAGTGGGGTCTTTCCCTGCCTGGCTTGGGGCACCCTCTGCCCTCATTGCATGGGGAGCAGGAGGGCAGCTCTGGGGTCTGTCCTGGCTGCCAATCAGATGGAGATGGTGTGCTGTGAGTGCTGCCAGCTTCAGGGCTGAAGTCCCGGACTTTTTCTGAGAACAGCCGCTGCGCAGGGTGGTGAGCTCTGTACACGTGCCTGTGCAGCCCTGGAGCACAAAGTCAACACAGCCCCTTGCCAGGCCTTGAGCTGCAGCTGGAGAGAGGAGCCGCCAGGCTCCTGTGTCCCTCCCAGGTGGTTAGAGGGGTCAGACTCCCCCTCTGTGAAGAAGCCTTCCCCTGGCATCCTGCTGGGATGCAGCCAGGCCTTGGCAGGTGCTCGATCACCTCTCAGGTACCCTCGGGACAAACAAAGTGCTTGTGCCCTGCCAGGCTGGCGTGGCTCAGCAGTGACTGTGTAACGCCAGCCACCCCTGCAGGGGCTAAACCCCGGGTGTCTGCACTGAGACTGAGCATCTTACTTCGCCCCTTCCTCTGGAGGTAGGCAGGGCACTTGAGGAAACATCTAGTGGCTGGTTTCATGGTAGTCTTGCAAGGCCAAAAGCTGCCCAAGTCTCACTCCTGCTGTTTTACCTTTTGCTGCCAGGCTGGGGCTGTTTAAACAAGCCACAGTTATTTACCATGCCCTCTGGTCCTCATGCTGTGCTGTGCTCTGCCCTGGAGGCTGCCTGGGCTTGGGGCTCTCCCTGAGGCTGGGAGGCACTGGGAGGTGCTGGCAAACTCAGACAGACTGTGCTCCTGAGTGTGTAACCCTGCGGTTATCTCTGAAAAACCAAACAGCCTGCCAGGTTATATGTGTGTGCGGCTAATGCGGGAGGAAGTTTCACAGCCCTTGAGCTTGTCCCAGTTACCTTTCATCTCCTATAGCCTTTATCATCTCCCCAAAAGGCCTGGGACTGCCTTAACTGGAGATGGAGGCTGTGATGGTGGGTGCTAGGTTAAAAATGTCTATTTTCTTCAAGAATAAGGCAATCTACATCCTGGCATACTTTAGATATGTGGACGACTCACACATGCTGAAGATTCTGGGCTGCCCTGTCTTTACCCTGGTATCTCCACACCACACAGCCTGCTCAGGACAGCTTCTCCCCTCAACCATGTGGGATGCAATGCCAACCACACCCAGCATCTCCTGCATGACAGCATCCCATGCGCTCTCCCCATCTCCCTCCCAGCCAGCTCAGGCAGCACTGTCTGCTCATGTTGGTGTCATCTGGCCCTTGATACTTCCCAAAAAGCCACAAGGCCACAGCAAACGTGTTTGGCTGGATCAGTGCAGCTCCAGTCTGAGGAGAGCCCCATAGTCATGGTCCCAAGGCTCACACATCTTTGTTTCCCAGAAAAAAAGTAGCTGGGTCATGCATTCGTGCTAGATGCTGCAATCTGTGGCTGCCCAGAGCTTTAGTTTGCAGTAGACTTGCTGCTACAGCCAGCCCCAGGGCTTTCCAAAGGGACTGGCAGCATCAACTCACTGCAGGAAAGAGGTGCGCTGAAGGTCACAAGCCCCTGTGAAGCTCTTCCTTCCTGGTGGCAAGAGCATACCCTGAGGGTGCTTGGGGCAGGAGAAAAGCGAATGGTCTCATGGAAAGCGGAGACAGCAGCCCACATTGCCTTGTTGCTCTGTGTCTTTGGCTGATGGCACTGCAGGGAGGAAGGGAGGTCCTGCCAGGAGGTCTCCCGCCTCTACTGGGCTTGATTTTCCTGGAACTGGGATGTATTGGAGGCCTTTATTATGCTTGGGTCTAATGGTGACCTATGGCTTGCTGTTGACCTGTGGGTTTAAAAGGTTTTGAAAAAGGGACCCACAGACTGAATGGCCAGTATCAAGCAACCGCTGCTTATAGGTAATGCGGTTAAGCCAGAGTGAGCTGGGAGGAATGAAAGAGGGTGCCACCCTAAAAGAAGAAAACGAGTGCAGCGCTTTATGTCCCAGGACTTAGTGGCACAGTCCCTCCAAGGGACAAGAAAATGCTCAGCGCCAACACTCCCACATTGGTCTGAAGGGAAAATGCAGAGACCACCCGCTTCTCAAGAGGCGACTGTGCTCCGGAGGGTGGATGTCAGCACTTCCCCGTGCATTTGGGCACCTCCTGGGAGACTGCCAGTCTCTGAGAAAGGCCTTGCACACCTTAAAAATCAGCACCTCAGTAGCTTCTGGGCATCCCGCTTGAACAGACAGGTCAAATTACAGGAGATTTAAAAATCTTCCCTCAGGTTTTCCAGGGAGAGCTGGCGGGGCGTCTTACCAACAGCCACCTGAGACAAGATGAAGTTACAGTGAGCAGCAGTGAGCGTGTAGGCAAATCTTTTGCATTTATTAATTTGAAGATGATTAAAATTCTGGCAGTAAAATGAAAGAAAGACTACATGTTGGAAATTAAAACCCTACCCTGAGATGGGAGACTAGCCTCTAAAGCAGTCTTGGCAAGCCTGTTTGAATACTTCTTATATGAAAATTGAGGCAGTGTCAGAGCCATGGCTACAGGGCTCTCTCCTCTGCTTGCTTCCCAGTCTCATCCCAGCGAGTTTGCCATGGTAACATTGTCCCAGATGCTGAGCCCTGGAGATGATGTGCTAACTGCAGGGCCCGCTGGAGGTTTAGGATTGTTTTAAATAATGCAGGCTGCTTGATTAGCTGAACTAGCCTCTCTCTGCCAACACACTTGCTATGTATGGCAAACACACTCCATTTTTGGCTTCAAGTACACTTTCCATGTCATCAGTGCAAAAAATTAAGTGGACACAATATGTCATAAAGGTGAGGAGATACTCCAGACCCCTGCTTCCCCAAAACACACAAAAAAATCCCTCATTTATTTAACATTACAGGAAAGAAACCATTTAATCTACCAGCCACAAAGATAATATTAGTTTATCTTGGTTGCTGTGAGCGCTAGAAACTTGATACAGCAAGCTCCTCTGTGAGAAGGCGATTGTTTCTATTTTTGTGGGGACTGGTATTCATGGGATTAAGCAAGATGCTCTGGATGCAGCCGCAGGTCCCCGGGTGCCTGCTTTTGGGTAGTATGGCAACAGCGATGTTTTGCATGGGTCTAAAAGCCCAGTCAGTGTAAAGTGGTGTGTGGTGCAGTTTGATCTGGCAGAGAGCAAAGCTACCGTGAGTCATGAAATAAAGCCAAAATGCTCATCCTGCATGAGACTTTTGCAGCCAGTAGGATTTAGGCAGTGTTATTCCAGGGAAGAATACCAACCCTGCCTATGTCTCTTGTTCCCATCGAATCTTCCTGGAGTGCTCCTCCTCATCTTCGCTTGAGCAATTTCTCTGATTTCTCTGCTCATTCCAGACTCAAGGCAGACAGACATTCAACAGGAAAGACTAAATACAGCACCTACCAAAGCCCACTGCAAAATGTGGGTCCTACAATAGCAAACAGCTGTAGTTGCCTGGGCTGGTGCCCTTCTTGCTCCAACTGCCCACCTTCCTGGTGTCTGCTAGGTAAGGGGAACAGCTGCTGGTGACTGACTTTGGCAGCAGGGGCTGCATCGTGATGCCAGGCGGCAAGGGACTGACCCCATCCTACAGCTTTTCATCTCTTAATCCTATGGTCCAGAGACCTAGCAGGAGAGGGGAAGGTGACAAAAGTCCTCAAGCAAAACATGTGCTTGGGAAGTGACAAGATTTGTACCAAGTCCAGCCAGTATGATCACAACTGTTGGGTCTCCCAGGCTAATATCCTCAAGGTGGTCTGTGGACAGCCTGATGTTAGCATGCCATTCCTGGAACCCCACACCAAAAGGTGTCTTCTGTGCTCTTGCAGTATGAGAAGCAGACAGCAAGGCACATTTCCCATGCAGCTAATATTGTTTCCAGCACTGCCAATCAAGAAGGAAGGTATGAATGGGCTGTGATGAACAAAACCATGCATGCATCTATTTTAAAGCAGTATGGGTCTCCAGCACTTGCCATTCTCTCCCCTGGAGTGCACCGTGCCATCTGCCACAGTAAGCGCAAGTGCTGATGCTGAAGAGCAGCACCCTGCAAGGCAATGGGAGAGATTTCATGGTCAGCGCTAACCTGATCTTGTCACCTCTCTCGTTGTGTGTCAGGTTGAGGTAACTCAGTCGTTTAGCACAACATGCTCTTGCCTGCCTCTGAAGAGCTTTTGGAGGAGAAGAATTAGCCTGGAAGTATGTAGCAACTTACTGCATGGTAGCAGCAGAGATGCAAGGAGTACTCCTGTACATGAAATCCTACATCTGGGATTTGCACTGGGTTTGTGCTCAAAGCCAAGCTGATTGTGCAAGGTGAGAAGTCCCACTTCTGGCTGAAGAGTGAGGGTTGGCCACACTGCATCCCAGCACAGCACAGCACGAACAAGAAGCTGTGCAGGTATGTGCCAGCAGCAGGGATGCTCTGTTTCACAGGCACCTGGCTGCTAGCTGCAGCTCTCTGGATGCCAAGGAATGGATTAACCCTTACCATGTCTGAGACAGACCTTAGGAATAGCTAGGAAAGGAACAAAATGGAAATGCCGCTTGCAAGCAGTGTATCTGCAGCCAGGGTGTGCCCATGTCTCAGATGCTCTACACAACTATGGTCTCCCCAGTGCCAGAGGACAGCACCAAGGATTTTTAAAGGTCTGGGGTAGTTTCTACACCAGGAACAGGGTAGGGTTATTCAGCCTTGAGAGGACAGATGAGGTACAGCTGTGAGCAGCCAAGGAGGAACTGTCTTTCACCAGGTGAAGCTCTTGGGTGGCCTGTTACAAGGAAGCAAGATGAGCTGGTTTCTTCCCACAGTGCAGAGCTGAGAGGAGGAAGTGCCTGCTGTGGGATATTGAGGCTTGCAAGAGTTCAGAAAGGGATACCTTGAAGAAAAAGCCATCAAGGACTATTAGATGGAGACACCTTGTCTGGCTCAAGAAATGCTGATCACTGGAACCTGGATGAGGTTTCGGGGACGACTGCACATTTTCCCAGTTCTCTCTCTCCTCCTTAAGCATAATTTCTTTTTCTTTGTGGCTTTTTCCCCCTTGATTTTGTGGAAAGCTCCTTGGGGAACAAGAAAGGGAGGTGATGTGTGGCCCACAAGCTGTCCCAGGGTTATAATGCTTTATTGCTCACTGGCAATAAGAAAGATCTGCTGTGATAGCCTGAGAGGAGGGCAGATTGGCCTGTTTTATAGCCTCCTTTGTCTCCCAGCAGCACTCAGTACTGCCTGGAATCATTAGAGAAGTGACCCTGGCAGTGCTGGCAGAGGATGAGGTTTGCTGTTGCTTCCTGTATAAGCACCTTCACCATGCGCTTCACTTCGCAGTGGGCTGCACTGTTGTCCCAGGTCTGGAGCAATCAAAGTAGGTGAGGTTTTAATGCAAATACTGAGAGCAGGCATCAGTGACTCCAGGGCAATATCGTGAGTCAAGGAGGACATCCAGGACACCAACTGTGCTTCTGGCAGTGAGGACTGAGTGTACCCAGATCCCAACCTGCACCATGATGTTCATGGAGGGAACACACATGGGTGGGTCAGATGAGAAGCCATGATGTGTATGAGCTGGTCCCTGCTCTGGCTGAGCCTAGCAGCACTGGCCAAGTGCAGATGCAGCCTTCAGTACGTAGAGAAGGAGGAAAAATCTGCAGACTGTTGGAAATCAGAAAGCCAAATTCTTCTAAAAAATGAAATCTGGTCAAAACTGGGTGGGGAGGAGCTGTTCCGGGGGCATGTTAAAGGCAGGCTAATTTTCCAAGAAATGACGGATCAGATGTTTTCTTGAGAAGTTACATGCATCTAAAGAAGAGATGATAAAGACATTTCTTTTTCTTGGTATGCCTTACTAAGCAGCTAAAAACAGCAATGTGATGCTAACAGTAGATATCTGATGCTGGAGCAATGTTGGGCTTGCTGCTTCTGGAAGAGGAGGACCTTTTAATCATGATTTGGGTTTTCACTCTGTTAGATAATGAGTTCAGCCAAGGGACAGTGAGAATGTGTCATTGCCTACGTGTTCACTCTGTATGGTGAATGCAGAACCAGAGATGGGGTATGGGCAGGGAGGAACTTCAAGGTATTAAGTAGAAGATGGAAAAACAGAATAGAAAGGAAGACCTCTGCTATTTTTTTTCCGCGAACAGTTTTACTTCTGTTTGGGGAAGAGCAAGGTGTGGCCAGCTGGTTATTCTGGGGTAAGTTTCCTGGTCCCAGTCAGATCTGCCAGGTCCTGGACACGTAGTGTAGAAACATGTCAGTGTGAGGCGGCAGCTTGGCTGAAAGCAGGGCTGGCTGGAGGGGTGAGCAAAAGTGTGTACGACAGTGTAGCGGCTGTGAAGAGTGGAGGCCCTGTGCCAGAAAGCATGGTGGGGCACAGAGATGAGGCCAGATGAGACAATGAGGGGTCAGCTACTGCCCATGAGAGTCAACCAGACATCTGTAATGATGAATTCAATCTGCAGTCATTATAAGCGGCAGCCAACACTGCACTTTATCCAGCCACTGTGTTGCTTAATCTTTTTAGCCAATCTTACCCATCTGTGCAAGGGACACTCAGGTGCTCATGAGTGGGTTTGCCCATCTTCCCATACTCTTGGCCATAACCTGTGGCAAGGGGGGACAGCAGCACTTCAGTTTGGTTTAAATACCATGTCCAGGATAAACTCACCTCATGGACCTGCCTGGCAGGAGACACCTCAGTGGAGCAGGGTATCAAAGGACTGGAAACAATCCTTCAACATCCATATAGATGGGTGTGAATCTATGTATGTGTGTGTGTCACCAAGTGGGAGGCCCCTAATGTCCTACTAGCACAGTTGTCCCCCGGAGAGATGCTTCTGTTGGTGTGGGCTGACGGTGATTTTTGCTCCAAAGGTGGAAGGATCATAGCCCCAGAGCCAGGTCAGAGCTACCAGGGCTAGGAGACTTCCCCTGCATCATCCTATCCTGGGCTAAACCTGGGCTTGGCCTCCTAGCAGGGTCTATCACCTTGTCCCACCTCCTTGGTGAGGGTGCAGGGAAGATTTGAGTGGGGTTTGGTGGCAGCCTGTGAGGCTGGAAGGTGGGATGTGCGACAGGGGTACTGTAAGGCCGGGCGTGGGCTATGGTATCTGCGAGTGGAGGTCCTGATTTCCTTCTCCATCTTCCCCGGGTCTCACGGATAACTCAGAGCCTGGGAAGAGCAGGACGACAAGACAGGGCTTTCCTGCAGCCTTCTGCTGCTCCCCAGTGGCGGCGTGGAGAGGCATCGCAGGCAGATCCTGATGGGTGATCTTCACCCTGAGGGGAGATTACGAAGAGGCTGTGGCATCTGCAAGTGGAGGTCCTGATTTCCTTCTCTATCTTTCCCAGGTCTCACGGATAACTCTCACCGGACTGGGGAAGAGCAGTATGACAAGCATGTGGGGGAGATGCAATCACGAGCTTAGAGTTTTTTGAAAGCAAGCAAACATTTTTAGACCCTTTTGGGCACTAAAAGTACCTTCTGGATTTATTTTCCAGAGTCAGTGAAAGAGGTTGAAACCGGCTCAATTTCCTTACCCTGATAATTCACTCACTTCTTGAAAAGATTGTCCATTCCTGTTCTGTAACAAATGGCATGAGGGCAAACACATCAAGTTTCCAACCACTTCTAGGGTGATGAGAGCAGCGTAGCTCTTGCTGTTACTGCTGAGAGCAAGAAAATGTTTCCTTAGTGCATTCATGAAATTAGTCCTCCAGCTTGCCTGAATGTCATTCCTTTCAAAATTAACCCTTTTAATTAATGGAAAGAATACTATGGTAAAGGGTGCTGTTACTTTAAGTTTCTTGCCACGCTGCATCACAGCAGGTGCTAGTATTTCCTAGTTCTCCCCAGCAGTGCCTTAGGTTTGTAAACTTATTTTTCCAGGGCTGTTTGGTCTTTGGGAGGACTTGTCCACAGGTCTCGGTGTTCGTGTTCCTCCTGCCTATGCTGACGATCTTGGAGGCTGAAAGTATCACTTGTGAGACCGCTTCGTTGCTCATTAAAACACCCACCAAGGCAGATACTGCCACTGCTGCTGCTTGCTTTGGGACTGGTGCTGGGCACGTGTGCTGGCCACAAGGGTATTTCAGTTTGAAGCTGAAATAAAAACCGCCTTTATTAAAATAGTTTGGAATGCTCTGAAATTTTATTTTGAGGAACTTCAGCATTGAATAAGATGTTTTCCTAGGAAGAAATGGGTGTTTAATGAAATCCAGTTTTTCTGCTGGAATAAATTTTAGACAACAGATTGCAGGCAGTTTAATTTTGAGCATGGACACTCAGCACTCAGCACTCAGAGTCAAGTAGAACTGTACTTTCTTTATGGGAATAAGGTTGCAGTAGCTTAATAACTGGTGTGAGGCAAGGTGTCCCACTGAAAATTTTTTTCTTTACAAGCATGACAACCCTCATCTTTAGGAAAAGAGTGCTTAAAAGTCACTGTAGGTAAACAGGAATAGTTTAACACTTCTTACACGAACAATGAGAAGAGAATTTGATCAATCATATAGCAGAAAGGATACATATAATTTTATGTGAACAATATAAAATTGATCACACTAATGTGAAACAGCCTTTGGATATTTGAAAAAATTGTTTGCTGTACTAGGAATAGTTAAAGGTGAAAATGTTATTTTGCACTTATTGGGACATGGTGCTGGACTTTTATATAGCATTTTGCATGCTGTTGTTCAAGTGAGCACTGATTTACTCCCTCTCATCATTTTGGCAAGAGCTTTTTGCTATCTTCAAGCCCCCCCTTAGCTTTTGGAGGCAGAGAAAGGAGAATCTAAATGTCAGTGAGAAAAGGAGACTTCCCAGCTGATGGAATTGTAAAGAAAAACCTGAAATCTCTCCAGAACTTGGGGCAAAAAAAGCCAGTACCTCGTAGAGCAAAAGCCACTGTCTGTGCATACATATACCTGTACATTCTTCTATCTATACACATATATTTTAAATACTTTCACTTAAAATCACGCTTTTAAAAAAAATCTCCTGCATTTTAAGAGGCTGGCCACACCAGGTGTCCATCACTGCTGTCCCAGCTCCCCAAGCTAATGCTCAGGTGCACCCACTAACTTCTGGACCCTTTTCCACAGTCCCTCTGCTGCCACATGCACTTGCCAGCCAGCTGCTGCCAGGAGTTACTGCTTTGGTGGCGTGGTTACGCCATGGGGGGAGCCTGATATCAGGGGAAGGCAAAGGCCTTGCTGGAATTAAATTGAACTCAAGGACAGGTGGGCAAGGAGAGCCCACTAGACTCCCAGGACCAATGCACATTGCAACCCCCAGCCCAGAGAACTACTAGGGGCTTGCACATCCACCTGGGCAGGCTGCCATGGCCCCTTCCCAGGCTGAGGAAATGATATGGAAAGTGGGAAAAGGATCACATATGCTGGGCACCTCCCTGGGCAGCCCAGGGAGGCAGGAGGGTCCCTGCTGGGGCCTGCCCAAAGTGCTGTCCTCCTCCTTCCCATCACAGAGGTATTGCTCTTGGGGGGAGTCTCTTTGTCCCCTTCCTTGGGTTGGCTCTCACAGTGGTACAGGCTCAGTGCCTGGGTGGAGGCAGTGCTGGACATCCTGGGGAGAAAAGAGTATGCTGGGGGGGTGGCAGGGCTGGGGCAGCCCCTGGAGATGGGGCAGATCCCCAGGGACCTACCACAGCTCTCGGTGCTGGCCTGTAGGGGTGATGAGGGCATCGGGGCTTTCTGCACAGCCTGAGGGTGCCTGGATACTGCTCTGTTGTGCGTCCATCTGTCCTTTCCGCTCCCTCCCCTGACCACTAGGACCCCCTTGCCTGGTGTCCCTGCCACAGGGGTGCTCATCATCCCTGGGACCTGCACACTTCTGTTTTCTGGGAAGCGCCCTGGGAAACCAATTGCCCAGGGCCGCTGGGACCCTGCCCCAGAGAGAGAGGACAGCTGGGCGAATCTGCCCCCTGGACTGCAGCACCGGCAGGGGTGCATATGGGCACAGGGGGGTGCCTAATGCTCACGGGGCACCACATCCTGGGACAAATGGTCTCTGCGGCCATGTCATGGGCTGGGGACATCTCCCTTGTGCAACACCCTGGTCTTTCAATCTACCTGATGGTGCCTCTGCCCTGAGCTCCCAGCTGACTTGGCTGTGCCAGAGCCCTTCCTGTGCCAGTCCCATGGCTGGCATCCAGTATATCCACAGCATGCAGGAGATCACACCAAGAGCTTTCCCTTCCTGAGCAAATGCCCCTTGTACATGCCTGAACATCTCATAGACAAGACAGTTGTCTGCCTGTGAGTGTGTACCCACAGCAGTAACTGCCCGGATTCAGCTCATGTGTGGGGAGTTTCATGGGGAGGCTGGAGAGGACAAATGCATAGCATCCATGGGCAATGGATGCGCTTGAAGCACAGGCTGGTCTTTGGGGTGTACAGACACTAATGCCACCCTGTGCAGCCGGCTGGCAAGCCAAAAGCCGTGGAGGGGCAGCATGCTGCCAGCTTCCCCCGGGTGCGTGGCCAGGAGCCCTGTCGACCCCCCTGTGCCGCCGGGGCTATCTCCTCAGCTTGGGCCATGCCTCTCCGCTATGCCCGGTGGGAGAAGGCTCCTTTCCCAGGCGGCGGCAGGTGCCTTATCCTCTTGTTGTGCTGTTTTCCTCCGTCAGCCGCTGCTTTTGCTCTCCTTCTGCTCCGGGGGCTCCTTGGCAGCCCTCAAGGTCGAGGACCGGCGGCGGCCGGGCGGGCAGCTGTGCGCAGCACCAGGCCGGTGTTTTCGGGGGATACCCCCGCGTTCAAGGCTGCCGCTGCTTTCCCACGCCCGGCACAGGTGCTGCGGGACCCGGTTCTCACAACAATCCCAAGCCGATAAGGCGGCCACGCACAACGGGACGAGACGGGCCAGCGGAGCGGGGGGAGGGGGGGATGGCTTGGGGACCCTTTACATCCCCCAGCTCTTGTGGGGCGGCGGGCCCGAGCGTGCGCGGCCTGGGACCGCAGCTGCCCTGCCTGAGGCCATCCCCCCTCGCCACCAGACCCTGGCTGGAGGCTCCCCGGGTCAGCCCGGCGCAGCCCCCGCGGTAGCGGGGCGGGCC
>NW_010972576.1:6890718-6918655 GCF_000737465.1 Haliaeetus leucocephalus | reverse complement strand
CGGGACCCGCCGCGCCCGTGAGCCGGGGCCGAGGGGGGCGGGCCGGGAGGGGGGAGGGGTCCCTGCCCCATCCTGAGGGGCTGCGGTGGGCGCCCGCTGCCTCAGGGCTGCTTGCTGCCCCCTTCGCCAGCGGTGGGCTATGGGGGGGGGATGTCCCTGCCACTTAGGCTGTCCCCGTTCTCCCCAGTCCTCGGTGATGTGGGGGTTCCTGCCCTCCGTGGCATCCTTCCCACCCTGACAGCGTGGGGGGTCCTGCACCCTGAGTAGCCCTGTCCCGCTGCCTGGGGGAGGGGCTGGGGGTTCCCTGCCTTCCCTGGGTGGTGGGGAACGAGAGGCTGCAGTTCTCCCTCCAGCCCTGCACGAGGTCCTGGGGTGCCCCTGACTGGTGCCAGTCCCCCCCTCTGCGGGGCTGTGCTGGGACCCCTAAGCGGAGCAGGGAGCTGCGTGGGGTGTGTGCCGGCGAGTGCTGGCCGTGGCTGCCCAGGCTGACCAGGGGCCGGCATCCCTCTCCCGCAGCGCCCGCCAGCCCCACGTGCGTGGCCTCACGCCAGGCTGCCTGCGGTGCTGGCTGCATCCCTGTTCCCTGGCTCTGCGATGGCGAGCAGCAGTGTCCTGATGGGACGGACGAGCAGTGTGGTGAGTGAGGGGAAGCTGGCACCCATCCTCTGTCGCGGGGTGGCTTGAGGGGCTGTGCTGTGTGAGCATCGAGGGGCCCAGCTGCTCTGGGGGGGTGGTGGGGCAGGGCAGGCCAGAGGCACCTGACTCCTTGCTGGCTCTGCCAGTGGCTCCTGTGTGGCACCCTGCAGGGATGTGTGTGCCCCAGAGCTCCCGGGGGATGTCTGTGGCACGGGGACATGTCCTGGATCCCAAGCTGAGCGAGGCAGCCCCCCACCTGCCCAAGAGCCCTGTTGGAGGCTGCTGTGGGCCAGCCCCTTGGCAGAGCCCCTCAGGCATTGCCAGCACCTGCCCCGTGCCAGGATGGAGGGGACCCTTGTGGTTGTGCTGGAGCAGTAGGTCCCAGTGACCATGTGCTGTCCCTGCAGATGTTGCCTGTGGTGGGGACCCCCATGTTTGGCAGTGTGACGACGGCCGGTGTGTTTCTAGCAGCTGGCGTTGCGATGGTGCTGCTGACTGCTTGGATGGCTCTGATGAGCAGGACTGCGGTACGTAGACTCTGCTGGGGGGGCTGAGTGGGGGTGGCTGGGGGCACAGGGCAGGGTGTGAGTGCTGCTCTGTTCCCTCAGTGTGTGGGGCAAAGAAGGTGCAGTGTCCCGGCACCCACCACTGCATCCCACACTGGGAGCTGTGCGATCGGCACCAGGACTGTGAGGATGGCTGGGATGAGGAAGGGTGTCCCCAGCAGCCCTGTCTGCCTGGGCAGTGGCAGTGCAGGAACAGGGTGTGTATCATGGCCGAGTGGAAGTGCAACGGGATTGACAACTGTGGTGATTCCTCGGATGAAGATGTCTGTGGTAAGCAAGCACGCTGGATGCTCCTCAGTGGGGTGAGACCTGTCCAGGCCATGTGTGATGTAAGGGGTACTTTGCCTTCCTGGGCCCCAGCTCCCCTTGGGATGCTGGCAAGCATCCCGGGAACCTGTTGATGCTTTGCGGGGCCTCCCCATGAGTCAGGCACCCACAGCCTTCCCTGTGCCCACCTGGTATCGGTCTGCCCTCCTGACATGAGCTGTGTGCACCATAGCTCCCTGCCCTCCTGGCATGATGCGGTGCGACGAGGGGAAGTGTATCCTGGAGTCCCTGATGTGCAATGATGAGGATGACTGTGTGGACGGCACTGACGAGCCCAGCACATGCGGTGAGTTGCGTGTGGCTGCCGGCCACTGCCTGTGTGGCTGGGGCCTGGGGGAGCCACAGAGCTGTCCTGCATTGTGTCACCCCTCTGCTGTGTCCCTGCAGGTCGGAGCTGCTTCGTACGCAACGGGGGCTGTGCAGAGACATGCACTGACACGCACTGGGGAGTGCAGTGCTCCTGTGGGGCCGGCTGGGTGCTGCAGGCCGATGGGCAGAACTGTGCTGGTAAGGAGAGGTCAGGGTGTACATACTTTGGGCATGTGCAGCCTCGGCTGCCAAAAGCAGGGTCTCCCCGGAGCCGGCGCTTGCATGGGAATGCCTGGCTCAGCCCTGCTCCTGCCTGCTTGTCACACCTGGCCCCACAAAGGCTGTGTCTAGGTCATGTCCCAGAGGCAGCTGGTGCGTTTTGGGGCTGGGGCCCAGGTCCTGGTATCTAGGGAGCCTGCCTGTGGTCCCTGGGGAGCAGTGGTGATGCTGTCTGGGGGTGGCTAGCCAGCTGTGTGGCAGGCTTCTGGCTGCACCTATCCCCGCAGATGTGGATGAGTGTTCCCTGGAGTACAGCCCCTGCAGCCAGCTGTGCAGCAACACCCTGGGCGCTTTCAGCTGCGCCTGCCTCCAGGGCTACACCCTGTGGCATGGCACCACCTGCGAAGTGGCAGGTAGGGTGAGCCGGGCAGCCCGGGCTGTCCGAGGGGCTGGGCCGTAACCCCAGCTAGCCAGGTCCCCGCTCACTGGCTGACATCCCCCTCGCCCTGGCAGACAATGCGACACAGATCCTGGTGGCCGTGGGGCAGGACCTGGCCCTTCTGGATGTGCGGACCCAAGCCTACCGGCCCCTGCTCTCCACCGATACCAAACCCCGTGCCCTGGTGTATGACCTGCTCCGAGAAACCTACTACTGGCTGACAGAGGAGGGCGAGCTCCGGGCTCATCTCCCAGGGAAGGGCACGCAGCCCCTCTATGCAGGTGGGGAGGAGTGAGGGTGCTGGGTGCCATAGTGGGGCTGAGATGGGAGCTGAGAGCTGGCCTGCCGCCCCAGCCCTGCCTTTCCTGTAGAGGAAGGGGCAACATGGGTTTTGCCCCCTGGCCCAGAGCAGGGGTGGTGTGCCTTAAATTGCTCTATCTCTGCAGATGCCGGGGAGGTGAACAGCATCTCTGTGGACTGGTTCACAGGCCAGCTGTACTGGGCCAGTAGCCACCCTGCAGCCATCTGCGCGGGGCTGGGCGATGGCAGGGGCTACGTGACAGTGCTGGGGAAGGACGTGGCACCAGAGCAGCTGACAGTGCATCCGGCTGCAAGGTGAGGTGTGAGTGAGCCAGGGTTGGCCCCGGGTTCCTGGGTGAGCGATGCTGGTGCTGACCATGTCATGCCTGCTGTGGGGCTGTGGCAGCACTGGTGTTATGCTGTGAAGTGGGTGCTTAGTGCCTGCCCCCAGGTCCCTGTACTGGGTCAATCGAGGGCAGAGGGGCCGAACAGTCATTGCTGCAGCTGGTATGGATGGTTCAAACTGGCGGGAGCTTACAGTGGTGTCCATGGAGGAGCCTGTGGGGCTGAGCCTGGACCATGTGGCTGGCAGGCTGTACTGGATCAGCGAGTACAAGGAGGTAGGGATGCAGGGCAGCAGGGTTCTGCCCCCCCAGGTGCTGGGAGGCGATGAGGTGGGAGTGGGGAGGGTGGCCCTGGTTCCCCTGTGGCTACAACCAAGGCATGGGAGGGAGCACGGAGCAGTGCCCAGGTCTTGCCACACATCCCTGGGCTGGGAGGCGGAAGGCACCACTGTGAGCCCCGTGGCTGTGGGACAGTGCCAGGGTGTGGGGTGCCACATGGTGACCATGCCTTGCCTTGTCCCCAGTCCATTGAGACGCTGCAGGTGGATGGCAGTGGGCGCCACTCCTTTCCCACTGTCCTGCGGAGCCACACGGAGCCACTGGGCCTGGCTGTGTTTGAGAGCCGGTTCTTCTGGACTGATGGCACAGAGCTGGTGTCGGCCACCCGGGTGTCTCCCCAGGAGCATGCAGTGTTGCTCCGTGCCCCTGTCTCGGCTTTCACTGTCCTGCATGCACTGCAGCAGCCTCCCCGTAAGTACCCTGCTGGGCGCCTGCACCAGTGCAGGGCTGGCAGCATCACTGCTGCTTCCCTGGGTGCTGGGGGAGGCTGTGCTGGGTCCTGGAGCTCACTGGGTCCTGCCTGATGGCTCTCCAGGCCCTGTGATGAGGGGTTGTGGGAGAGGGGATCTATGAACCTGTAGGAAAGCAGCCGAGTCCCATGGCTTCAGGTAGACCTGAGCCCTCCTACCTCATGTGATACTGCTACCCTGCCTGGGGTAGCCAGCCCGCATCCAGCCCCAGGACAGCCTGTGTTTTTGGGGGATCAGGAGAGGCATGGGCGGTCACGGCTGCCTGAGCTCTTAATGTCCCCTTGCTTCCAGGAGACACTGCTGCGTGTGCTCCGGGCCTGTGCAGTCACCTTTGCCTTCTGTCCCCTGTGCACCCTCGGGGCTACAAGTGTGCATGTCCGGAGGGCCTTTTCCTCCTGCCCTCAGGGAAGTGCACAGGTAAGCAGTGTCTGCAAGGTGGGCTTGGCTGCCGGGGCTGGGACACATCACTGTGGGAGTCAGAGGGAAGGCCGTAAGGGGCTGTGGCTTTGGGATGAGGTTCCCAGCACACACCAGTGCTGTTACGTTTCTGCCTTGGTTTATGCTGGTGACCCCATCCAGTGCCCCTGGAGCCATGCTCACACACTGCCCTTGCACCCTGCAGAGCTGTCCATCGTGTATGCATCGGGGAAGGCCATCTCCCTGGTGCAGGTGGGCCCTGGAGCACACAGCAAACGGGTGCAGGAGTGGCAGGAGCCTCTCCATCTGCAAGACGTGGACTGGCAGAGGTCGGTGCTCTACGGGACAGATGACCATGGGACGCTGCTGCGTGTTGTGGGGCACCCTGGTAGGAGAGAGGCTGTTGCAACTGGGCTGCCAGGTGAGACCCTATGAGGTGATGGAGGGCGTGCTCCCTGAGGCCTGAGGATCTCCTGGGTGCAGAGCCCCGCAGTCCCATGGTGCCCACGCTGGGGCTGTGCTGAGAGACTGGGCAGCTGTGCCCTAGTTTTAGGGGCAGGAGGGACTAGGCAGAGGAGTGGGGTCATGGCACAGCCTTGTAACTGCTTGCCTGCCTACTCTTGCCAAGTCTGCTCTGTCCGTGTGGACATCCGCTCGGGGGACCTGTACTGGCTCGCGTGTAACCGGAGGGACATCGGAGTGATCCAGGCATCTGACATGTCCCCACGCATCCTGCACCATGCTCGCAGCAGCATCCAGCACCTCTTCTTGGACTGGCAGCGGGGTGCTCTGTACTGGTTAGCCCGTGGGCAGCCCCTGCAGCAGCTGAGCCTGGCTGGGGGTGCTCCGTGGGATGCCTGGAATGAGACCTGGCCTGGAGACCTGCCTGCAGCCATGGATAGCAGAGGCTTCAGCCTGCTCTGGAGCTCAGTCCTGGGTGAGTCCTGGGAGCAGGGAGAGCGGAGGTGGTTGCTATAGGCAGGAGTGACAAGCCATGCCCTACGTGCAGTAGCTCCCTGCCTGGGCAGTAGGGTGCTCTTGGGGCAGACTCTGTCCCATGGCTCAGCCCCTGGCCTCAGCCATGAGGTCCCTGCCATAGCTGTGGGTTATGGGGGCACAGGGTGGGCCATGCGGTGGGCCACAAGGGGTGCCTGTGGGCCCCAGGGTCCTACACCATCCCTCTGCCTCGCAGGCCTACGGGCACTGAGTCTGACGAAGCAGCAAGCAGTCACGCTGGCACCCAGCTGGTCCCACGGCCTTGTGGCTGCCTTTGAACCATACCTGGTGTCAGCAAACGGGACGGCTCTGCTGCTGTGGGACCGGAGGACACTGGCCCTTGTGCTGTCCATGCCGGCAGCAAGCGTGCAGGGAGTGGTGGCCTTCGTAGGCTCGGAGCTGCAGGCTGGTAAGAGTGGCCACGGCTCTGTGCCTGGCCCTGGTGCTGTACCTGATGGGGCTGGGTGGCCCGTGGTGCTCTGAGCTGGGGCAGGGTGCCTGGCTGCTGGTGGCTATGTGGGGTGCTCTTGGAGGTGCCTGGAGTGTGGGGATGGCACAGCCCCAAATCCAGGCTCATGTTCCTGTGCCTCTGCCAGTGCCACCAAGCAAGGAGTCTGCCCTGCCGCTCCCTCCACCTGTGACCACCACTATGAAGACAACCACAAGTACCACTGCTGCTCAGCCCACTACCTCCACCACAAGACCTACACCAAGCAAGACCACCGCTGTGCCCACCACTACTCGTGCACCAACCGGCAAGGCTACCACATCACCAACCACCACCAGCCAGTCCACATCAACCAAGACCACCCCAGCACCAACCACTGCCCGGACCGCGCCAACCAAGACCACCACTGTGCAACCAGCTGCCACCACCACCACTCGGTCCTTGACAACCAAGACCACTACTCCATGGCCAACTACTATCACCCAGTGTCCAACCAGTCCTGCACGGGTAGTGCCGCATACCCCACCCCTCCCATCCAGCCCTGCACGCCCCCTGACCCCAGTCCTCCATCTCTCCTGTCCTCGCACGCATGTGCCCTGCCGTGATGGCACCGAGTGCGTGGACCAGGAGTACATGTGTGATGGGGAGAAGGACTGTGCAGATGGGTCTGATGAGGACGGGTGTGCCCAGCTCTGTGACACCCCAGGTAGGAGCCGTTCTTCAGTCCCCTGTGCAGCTGGGTTGCCCTGTGCCAGGGCTGCTGGCCGCTTCCTGGTGGGGTTGGTGGGGTGGGGCCCTGGGAAGGTCTGAGTGTGTCCTGGGCTCTGGTGCTTGTGATGTGGCATACTGGTTTCTTCTGAGCTTGGTGCTGGGCTGGAGGTGCTGTCAGAAGGGGATAGGGCTGGCCCTGCTGCTCGTGGTGACCTAGATGTGGCTGAGTTGAGACTGCCTCACTGGTCTTGCTTGGGACCTAGGCTGCTGGAGATGCACTGACTAGGAGGGACCAAGCCCTTTCGCTGTAGCATGGGGCCATTCTAGGTCACTGGGGGGCTAGCAGAGAGTCTGGGCACCCTGGCTGCCTACTGCAGGCTTAGCAAGGAGCCTTGTCTCCCCAGGGGCCTTCCACTGTGTGAGCGGAGCCATATGCATCGGGGCTGCGGAGCACTGCGATGGGGTGCCACAGTGCCCTGATGCCTCGGATGAGACAGGCTGCTGGAGCCCCACGCAGGAGTGCACCCTGCGCTGTGACGCTGCTACCCGCTGCATCCCTGAGAGCTGGCTGTGTGATGGCCACGCCGACTGCCTGGACCACACCGATGAGCAGGGCTGTGGTGAGACCCTGGGGCTGGATGGGACAGGGGCTTCTGGGGGTTGCCTGTCCCACAGGTGGGTGCACCAAGTTTCCTGTGGGTCTAGGAGCAGGCACTGCCTGGGGCAACCTGCTGAGCAGCTGGAGGGGCCATACCCTGCTCAGTGCCATGCCTGCGCTGGTGGGAAGGGGATGGGGATGGGAACAGTGCCACCGCTCAGCCCTGGACCTGCCCGCAGTGCCGAAGGAGTGCGGTCCTGCTGAGTTCCCCTGCCAGAGTGGGCAATGCGTGGCCCTGGCCCTGCGCTGTGATGGCGACCACGACTGCCGGGATGGCTCGGATGAGGAGGGCTGCGCTGTGCCCCGGCCGCTGCTCTGCCGTACGGGTGAGGTGGCGTGTCCCCGCAGCAGGGAGTGTGTGCCGGAGGCCTGGCGCTGTGATGGTGCCACCGACTGTGGGGATGGCACAGACGAGCAGGTGAGTGGGGTGGTGGGGACACAGCCTGTCCCCGCTCACTCCCAGGAGTGCTGGTGGCCCTGTTCACCTTCTGCTTTTTGTAGGGCTGTCCCTGGGAGGAAAGGCTGTGTGGGGACCAGCAGTGGGGCTGCTCCCATGGCCATAAGTGCATCCCTGATGTCTGGCGCTGCGACAGAGAAAGTGACTGCACAGACGGCAGCGATGAGGCTGGCTGTGAGCAACACCCTGCTTTTATCCCCTCTGTGTCTCACCCAGGGGCGGTTGGTGGGTGCCCAGCACAGAGGGAGGTGGGGACGTGTCTGTACAGAGGCGAAAGGCCCTGTGTGCTTCTTGCTTCTTCCAAGCATTTGTGGTGGTTCCAGGCCCCAGGTAGCTGTTGTTCCTATAGGGCTGGTGGCCTTGGGATTGGGATAACCTGAAGCCAGGCTACAGGCACAGCTCTGAAGGTGGCTGCAGTGAGCCCTGGGCACCTTGCGGGAGCAGCTGAATCTGCCCCAGCTGAGCAAAAGGAGCTGGTGGATGAGGCTCAGGGCAGGTTTCCCTACATGTCCCTGCAGGCCAGCCTGCTCCCTGCCAGAGTCACGAGTACCCATGTGGGCTGAGGGCCTGCCTGAATGCATCCCTGGTGTGCGATGGCCAGCAGGACTGCACAGATGGCTCGGATGAGGGGGGGAACTGCTCTGTGCCCTGCCAGCGGTCCTGCGCTCATCTCTGCTACCCCTCGCCCCAGGGCCCTGTGAGTGCCAGCAGTCCTGGTCCAGGGGCTTACCCTGCCATGCTGCCCTGGTTCAGCTGCAGGAGGGAGCCTCATGTGTCCCCAAGGCAGGACCCTGACAGCCCCTTTCCCCGCAGCGGTGCTGGTGTGACCCAGGCTATCGGCTGGCCGAGGACAGTCTGTCCTGCGTGGACATAGACGAGTGCATGGAGTGGGGTGAGAGAGCCTGCAGCCAGACGTGCCTCAATGCCCCAGGGTCCTACAGCTGTGGCTGTCTCCCTGGCTACCTGCTGGAGCCTGACGGACGTGTCTGCAAACTCACTGGTAAGCCCTGTGACGGTCAAGCAGCACCAAAGGTCCATGGCACTCCAGGGTACACCAGGAGCCGGTGGGTACCTGCCCCCCGTGCCTGCTGCCCATGAGCCTTGTAGTCCCATGAATGGTCCTGTCCCCTCTGCCATGTGGCCTCCCGGGCCTCACTCAGCTGTGAGCTGCTGCTTGCCAGCCCATGGCTGATTGGAAGATCCACCTGCACTAGCTAAGGAACGTGCTGTGCGGCAGGGCCGAGTCCCAGCAGGCTCCAATGCCTGTGAGCGCCATGATTCCTGCCTGTGTGTGCTGGGGCCACCAGCACTGAGCAGAGTCTGGGTGCCTGTGTTGCCCCAGGACCAGAGCCCATGTTGCTCGTGGCCGTGCAGTCAGAGGTGTTGTCCTATGGCCTGCGGAGTGGGCGTGAGGAGGTGCTACTGGCTACTGACAAGGATCGCATTGTCTTCTCACTCGACTATGACCTGGTGGAGAGGAAAGTCTTCTGGATGGACTTGGCCACAGAAAGCATCCGCTGGCAGGACCTCGACTCGGGCAAGAAAGGCACACTGGTGAAAGGTGGGCTGTGACAGTGTGGGGTTAGCAGGGCTGGCCCCTCTGTGGTTGTGCAATCTCCAGGTTGCAGTGGGTGCCAGGCTCTGTCCCCTTGTGTGGAGAGGTGCTGGTGGGAGCAGGGTTGGGTGGAGCCAGACCTCTTGGGATGGAGGGGACCTGGGCAGGGAGCATTGTGCCAAAGGGCCATGCAGCTGTCACCCCACGGGTGCTGACTCTTGAGTGCATTGCAGGTGTGAGATCAGACTGTGTAGCAGTGGACTGGCTTGGGAGGAACTTGTACTGGACAGATGGGGCAGCAGGGCAGGTGCTGGCCACTCGCCTGGGGGCTGCCTGGCGAGGGATACCAGAGTACACTGTGGTGATGGATGGAGACCTGGACCAGCCCCACTCCCTGGTGCTCCAGCCTCTGGCAGGGTAAGTCTGGGACAAGAGGATATGGGGACCTCCTTGCCATCCCTGCCCTGCCCTGCTTTCCTCCACAGAGGCAGGTGGACAGGCTGGGGAAGAGTTGGGATGGCCTCACCTGGGTGCTGTTGGGGATGTGCAAGTGGGGAAGAAGGCACCTGCCCCTGCCCTGGGTGGAGCTCTCAGTGCATCCCTGATGGGATGGGAAGCTCCATGCTGCTCCTCTGGGCTGCCCTGGTACTGGGACGATACTGTGCCAGGTCTGTGGGCCAGCACCTCTCTTCCCACCAGGCTGTTGTACTGGTCAGAGGTGGGGAGCCACCCACGGCTGATGGAGGCCACCATGGATGGGAGTCGGCGGCATGTGCTGCTGGCCCAGGGGCTGGGTTGGCCCACAGCACTGGCCCTCGACCTCCCCACCTGGAGAATCTTCTGGCTGGATGAGAAGCTGGGTAGCATTGGTTCTGCACATCTGGATGGCACCAGTGTGAAGGTCTGTGGTGTGGCTCTGGTGATGGGTTCCTGATGGGAGCCAGGGTGGGTGCTCACAGCCTCTCTGCCAGGTCCTGCAGCTGGGCTGGGTCCGGAGCCCCTTCGCAGCGGCGGTGTGCGAGGGGCAGCTCTACTGGTCGGAGAGGAAGGCATGGTCCGTGCAGCAAGTGGACAAGGCCAGTGGCAAGAACAGAACCGTGCTGCTCAAGCGACACGGGCAGCCCCATGGCCTCCAGGTACCTACCTGGGGGAGCCCTGAACCATGCTGTGCCAGCTCTGCTGGGGGTGCCACCCTGCACGGCCCCGCCATCCTCTGAGTGCAGAGCTACTGGGAGCTGTACCCCCATCCTGGTGGTCTTTGGGCAGCAGTCCTTGCGGTCAAGGGTCTCTGGTCCTCTTGGAGCATCTCTGCCCCACCATTCTGCCCCCAGCTGGGCCGCGTCCGGGCCTTGGCAGCATGGCGTGGTGTCAGTCATGCTGGGCACTGGCAGGGCTGTGAGGCTGAGCCTGCCCTTCCCACAGGTGATGCACCCAGCCCTGCGCCCGGTAGCCCCTAACCCGTGTGTGTCACGCGGCTGCTCCCACCTGTGCCTGCTGAGTGCCAGGCATGCCGGGCAGTGCCGGTGCCCTGCCAGGCTGATCCTGGCCGCTGATGAGACCACCTGCCTGCCCCTCCGCGATTCGGCCTTTGCCCTCCTGGTGTCACCGGCAGCCGTGGCACAGGTACTGTCCTCCTGAGCAGGCCCTGAGGGCTGCTGTCCTCGCTGTCATCAGGGGAGTGGGGTCCCTGTCCTAGCGCTGCCTCCTTCCTCCAGGTCTACCTGAAGGACCTGCCTGCAATGGCTGGATCCCAAGGCCTTCCCCCACACCAAGCCCTGCCCTTGGCCAAGGTGGGCCGCCTGACAGCCATCGACTACACAGTGAAAGACAAGAGCCTGTACTTTGCGGAGGTGGGGGGTGACTCCATTGGGCTGCTGCGCCTGAAGGACTGGGGCCGGCTGTCCTGGAAGCAGGCGGTGGCTGTGGAGGGCACGGTGACGTCCTTGGCCCTGGACTGGCTGAGTGGGAACCTGTATTGGATCGGGGGGCAGCCGCCCAGCATCCGTGTGGCAGCTCCGGGGGGGCAGTGGACCCTGGTGCTGCTCAGCCAGGGGCTGCAGGGCGCTGCCTGGCTGGCGCTGTGTCCTCATGCTTCCACCATGTGCTTTGTCACGGCAGCAGGCAGCCACCGGCCCAGCGCCGCAGTGGAGTGCGCGGCTATGGATGGCACTGGCCGCAGAGTGGTCTGGAGGAGAGCCCGGGCTCCCACTGGCCTCGCCTTTGGGGGTGCCGGCACCCGGCTGTACTGGGCAGACCGTGGTGAGTGTGGGCTGAGCCAGGGCACTGCTGGGGGTGTAGCAGTGGTTCAGGCACTCGGTCCGCAGGGCACAGCCTAGCACAGCCCCAAGGTGCAGCCCGGAGCCCTCCGTGCTCCCACATCTGATGTCCCCGCGTCTCTGCCCTGCAGAGAGAGGTGCCATCAGCAGCATTGAGCTGGACGGATCCCACTTCCGGGTGGTGCGGGAAGGGCTGCATGGCCTCTCGCTCTTTGCCATCGGAGAAGGCTTTCTGCTCTGGAGCACGACCTCAACCAATGGTGAGTCCATTTGCTGTGCTTTGTCCAGCTCCTCCTACTGCACCAGGACACAGGGGTGTCTGCTAGTCTCCATGGGGTGCTGCCTGCCCCTCCCCGGGATGAAGGGCAGGCTGGGGGACCCCACCTCCTGTTCTGGGCACCCTTGCGAGAGGAGATGGAGCAGTGCTGACCCCATGTGTCTCCCAGGCTCCAGCAAGATCTGGCACAGCCGGCTGGAGCGGGCTGAGAGCTGGTGGTTCCCAATGGAACAGGAGTTGGTAGCCATAAGGATTTACAGCCAGTTCTCACAGGAAGGTGGGTCTGGGGCTGCCCTAGGCTGGGGCGCTGGGGGGGGGCTGAGCCATGCCCCGTGGTGGCCATGCTAACCCATGCTGTTTTGGCAGGCACCAACAGCTGTGCAAAGAGCAATGGGGGCTGTGCCCAGCTCTGCCTGCCCAACCCTGCAGGGCGGCTGTGCCGCTGCTCCCCTGGCTACCACCTGGTGCGTGGGGTGGCATGCATGCCTGCATTGCCCTGCCCGGCCCCACTCCAGGCCTGCCCTGACCTCCAGAGCTGCATCTCCGAAGAGCAGGTCTGCAATGGGCACCCTGACTGCGTTGACAGCTCCGATGAGTCTGGCTGTGAGTGCCTGCCCGTGGCAGGGGCGTGCAAGGGTCCTGGCTGCGCACGGGGTGGGGAGCCTGCCCAGTCTCCCCCAGTTTGGGAAGGGGGGTCTCACCTGGGTTTCTGCTGACCTATGCCCATCCCTCCAGGCCCCTCTGTGGAGGTGGGGACACAGGTCCCCACAGTGGCACCACCCAGAATGTCCCATGTGGAAGAACAGAAACCAGCCTTACCTACAGCTGCACCCAAGCCTCAGCAGCCCGGCACCAGCCTGCCCGCAGGCCCTGGCCCCCAGGAGCATGGAGAGCCCTTCGTCGTACACCCCAGCACTGAGGAGGTGCTGGGGGCTGTGCCATGCAGCAGTGAGACATGTAACCTGCGCGGGGACTGCGCTATCGAGGCTGGGCGAGTGACATGCCACTGCGCCCTGGGCTATCGTGGCAACTACTGTGAGGAGGCAGAGGTGAAGCCTGTTGCAGGACCTATTGCCCTGGGGGTGGCTGTTCTCCTGCTGCTCACTGTTGCTGCTGTGGGGGCCCTGGCCTACATGCGGAGGCGGGACAGGCGGAGGAGGTGAGCTCTGGGGCTGGGCTGGGCCAGGTACAACTGGGGATGGAGAGGGACACGGTCTCCCCGCCCAGGGACAGCCGTGGTGTCCTGGGGCACTCCTGGGCTATGTGGAAAGCTCCGATCACCCTGGCAGGCTGTTACCAGGGATTTATGGCAGGACCTTGGGATCTGCCCCATCGCTAGGAGATGGCCATGCCATCCTCAGTGTACTTTTTTTCCTCCCCAGGACCTCAAGCACTGCCTCCACCCGAGTGCTGACCTTGTACCACCGTGAAAGCGATCCTGAGGAAGAGGATGGTGAGGAGGAAGAGCTTCCACCCAAGAGCGATACCTTTGTGAATGAAGCTTACGATGGGAAAGAGGTGAGTAGCATCTGGAGCAGGCCCTGGTAGGGACCCCCCTGCCACTGTGGGGTGCCCCAAAGACACCCCCCCCCGGCCCCCATATGCAGATCCTTCCCCAGGCCCAGCGCTGGCATGGTGCCCACTCCTGAGGCAAGCTCTGCCCTCCTGCTGGGGAAGAGGGGCAAGACCTGGGGGTGCCTAGAGTCTGGCTGGTACAGGGGCTGTGCCCCTCCATCTGTGGCTGGAGCCCCTCTGCCAAGATGTGGGGTGGGCCCAGGGAGGCTGGCTCAGACTCATCCTTGATGCACCTGTCTGTGATCTCTGCAGGAGCTGCCAGCCCCGCTGAGGAAGGGACCATCTTGCCCTGACACTGTATTTTCATAAAGGAATGTTGTGCAGCATCTCTGGTGCTATTGTGGTTTGTGTCTGGGCTGGGAAGGGGAGGTTGGTTTGCTCTTCCCAGATCTCTAAGCTCTAGGGAACTTACAGTCCAGAGCAAAAAGCTTTGGGAGGCTTTTTGGGAAGTCTCCAGCTCCAACACATTCTCTCAGCCACCTGAATTTGATCTCCCCCTGAATCACACAGGGCATCCTGTACCATCCCTTAATCACACTTAGGGCATCTCAATCCACTGTCCCTCTGCAGCAAGGCTTAGCTTGCTGACCAGGGTGCTTTGGGCTCTCCTGGGGTAGAAATCTGGCCAAATAGCTCTGCAAGGAAGATGGTTCAGCTCTTGCCTATGCAGGGTGCCAAGCAGCATTTTATAGTGCAGTTCTGACCTCCTGAGTGTCTCTTACAAACCAGTGAGACCAGTTTTACTGCCTCACACCAAGCTAATGATGAAAGGGGAAATATATGCTATTTTTTTCCCTGTCATCTCTCTTTTTTTTTTTTTTCCTCTCCCCCCCCCCCCCCCCTGAAGGGGCTGTTCTCAGGGAATGAGAAACCTCTTCCAGAGCTGATTTTGACCATGGGGGAAAAGTCCTTGAGGAAGGTGCTATAAAAGCTACCTGTACCCTTTTACAGACCTTTCATCCCTGCTTCAGGCAAAGCATGGGGGAGCTGGGTTAACCTTGCACACTGGCTGTCAGCCCAGCCTGCCTGGCAGAAAGCCCATAACCATCCCACAGCACAGACCCATTCCTCTTCATTTATTTTGCTGTTTGCACAGCCCTGAGTTGAGCAGAGACATGTGGGAGGTGCTCTCCTCCCCTATTTCCAGCCCTGAAGGCTACAAGGTGCTAACCTATACCATGCTCACGTGGGAACACCGGAGCTGCCTTTGCCTAAGCTTGCTGTGCAGTGCAGCAGGATGAGCTAAAAGCTGCATGGAGGCACTGGAGCCATGGCTGGTCCTCAACTCAGCATGGCTTTGGCACAGTTGTGGGGCCCGGAGCACAGCAGGCTTTTGAGGAGGTTGCAGAGATTCAAGCCAGGTCCTTGGTTTTGTTTCCAGCCTGCCCTGAGGGTACCCCAAGAGAATGGCACAGCTTGGAGGGGCAGGAGACAGCGCTGCTCTTAGTGTCAGGCAGGCGGGCTGGCCTGTGCCCACTGCTGTCCCTGTGCTGGGGCTACAAGTCGGAGTCACAAGGCAGGGTGCTCCTCTGGTGCTGTCCATCTCGCTCATCCTCCAGGATGTCCCAGGGACTGCGGTAAGCCCCAGTGGTGGAGCACGGCCCAGCCTCCAGCACAGGGCTGGGGGGCAGTTTGGGGGCCCTGCGCTGCTTGCAGCAGTGGTGGAAGCTGAGGGTGAGGGCCAGCCCCCCCAAGATCTCCAGGCAGCTTCCCAAGTAGCTCAGCACCAAGCTGTAGCCTACAACCAGCGTGCTGCTAGCGGGTGCAGGCAGTGCCCACAGCTTGTGGGTGTACCAGGAGGCAGGCACGAGGCTCAGCAGCCCTGAGAGGAGCAGCACAAGCCCTGCCACACCAGCCAGCAGGTGCTGTGGCTCCTTCTGCCAGCAGCGAACCCCCAGGGCAGCCATCACCAAGCCCAGGAAGGTGAGCACCAGCGAGGTAGGCATCAGCCCTTGGGCCACTCGCACAGGCACCTGCTCAAAGTAGCCCAGGTCATCAGCCTGCCCACAGTGGCGGTTGTGGCTGCTCTGCCGCTCACTGCACATGTCCCAGATGCCCTGCTCTAAGACGAGGTCAACGGGCTGGTTGGGTATGAGGCTCACCTGCCTCCAGCTGGGTGCCAGCGTGCCTGTGAGTGTCAGCAGGAGCCCGCAGGGGCACAGCACCAGCCCCACGATCATCGCTGTCGGCGTCCGCATGCTGGAGAGGTGGGTGAAGCAGGCTCCAGGGTGCTTCTGCTTGCCAGAGGCAGGGACGTCCGTGGGGGTTCTGGGAGAAAGCAGAGGCTTACCGCTGCTGCCTGTCACCTGGGCAGAAGAGGTGGCGCTGGTGCCCCTGGGCTGCTCGGTGCAGGCAGGGATAACCCACAGTCAGGCAGTAGTCCCAGGGCCCCCCGAAGCCAGCGCAGGCCACCGTCCTGGCTGTGCCCAGGACTGTGGGGAGGTGCCAGCGGCAGAAGGAAGTGCAGGCAGGGAGGAGCCCGGCACAGGTAGGGCTGGCTGGCACCCAGCCCTGAGTGCTGCTGCAGGGGCAGCACCTGCCAGGGGTGCAGGAGCCTGCGGGAACCGCCGAAGCTCTGGCGTCCCCTCTCCCCTTGCAGGTAGGGGGGCGGGGGTGCTGGGGGCAGTCAGCCATCCCCGGGCTGCTGCAGATGGCACTGGGATGTCTCAGCGTCACCGCTTGGGAGGGCTTGGCAGTGCTTGGTCCCTACTCCTCCCTTCTGGGGAAGCACAGGACCCTGTTATGGCTTGCTTAAACTGGCTGCGAACTTATTTTACTATCTACTGAATTAATTTATGAAAAATCATTAATTAAGATGAAATGCTAGTGGCTCTCACAGTTGGTAAGGACGCCGTGGTCCTCCCCAGGCCCAGGAGACCTTCCCAACCCCTGGTCTTCATCTTCTTGCTGTTCATCCCAGCAAGCATCTCGTCCTTCAGGGACAGCTCCTGAGCTTGGCCCTGCTCTTCCCTTCCCATGCTGTGCTCAGAGGCCACCCGCAGGCACAGCAGTCTGGATCTCAGCGGGTGAAGCCCCTGGGATGTCCACCGAGATAGGTATGGGAAGTCACCACATTTGAAGAACCTCTATGTGAGGTTTTGAGCCCCAAAATGCACTGGTCTTGGGCCTCTCCAAATTTCCCTGAATTTCTGCCAGTCACGCTGAGCCCAAAAGAGGGCAGCATCCTCTGTGGATTAATTTGGGATGAGCAACCCCGGCTGATCTAGAGGGCTGCATGTGTGTACCTCAGCACCTTTGCATTGCTGGATTGGTGGCCTCGGCCACCTGGAGGGCTGGGTGGGTCTGTGCTGGACCAGCTGCTGGACCGGCTCCCTTCCCCACTCCTCTGTCCCACCCCTATTGCTCAAGTGCCCCTGAAGCCCTTCTGCTCTGTGGGTGCCAGATCATTTTAGGGATTGGATTGCAGAGCTGTTGATCACTGGATCTCAGCCCAGCTGGAAGGCAGGGGTGGGTTGGACTCAGCCAGAGGCTCATGTCCCCAGCTGTGTCTGCAGGGCATCAATGCTGACAGCCAGCTGTGCATAGGTCCAGACTGGGGACACCTGGCTTTGTCGTATACAGGTAGTAATTTGCTAAAATTTGGTACTCCTCAGCTGAGAAACTAAGCTAGGGATTGCTGTTTCTCTTTCTGTCCCATTAACTTTTTTAACTTTTACCCCACTCCAACCATTGACTCCATGCCAAGCCACCCATTACTGCCCTTGGAACTGTGGGTCCAACCAAAACACTAAATGCTGCCTGCCTGATGTGTTGCCTGAGGCTGCCTTCTGCCATGGGACCCCTGCCCCTGACAGGAGCAGGAGCTGAAAGTCTGAAATCTCTTAGTCCTGACTCTCGCAGGAGGCTGTATTTTCCTTTCCATGTGGACACGAGGTGGAGGTTGGCTCTGAGAAGACATAGTCCTCCCGGGGGAGAGGGAGGCAGAGAGAAAGGGCTGGTAGTGACCTGGGGGGCTATGTATGAGGGCTCATCAGTGCCATTTGGCTTCTGAGCTCAGGAGATTTTTACTAAGGTGACAAAACACAGCTCAGTGGCAATGCTGGCAGATAAAGCAGTGGTGACCTGCGGAGTAGCCAGGCCATGCTATAGCTGTGAGCAGGTGGGAGCAAGACCTGAGCTCTGTGTTGCTGGCAAGGGCTTGGCCCCCCCCCATCCCAGATGTGCAGGCAGGGCATGCGCTAGCCCTGCTGGAAAGGGGGAAATTCTGCATCTTGTCAGATTTGCCCACGTTTTTCCCAGACAGGCCAAGAAACCTAGAGGCCTGCTGCTCAGGATGCGAGGGGTGCCACAGGTACCCCCACCCTGGGCTTTGCAGTGCCTGCCCTAGGGTGCCTCTTGTCTGCTCCCCCAGCGATGCTCTGCCCCTCTTGCCCTCGCTCTCACAGGCTTGGCTTTGGGAGGTGGCCACTGCTTGGATCTGCAGCAGCAAGTAGAAGCTGGGTGCTGGGAGCATCACAATTAAGCAGCAGTGTCAGATTTAACAACCCGGGCCCTTCCGATTTATTAATAATGCCGAGGAGGATGCATCTGCCCTTCGGGCAGGAGCCCAGGCTTCTGATTGTGGGGCAACAATAAGCAGATTAGGTGATGTGGCCCTGGTGCTGGATGACCTGCTCTGAGTAAGCTCACGGAAGGAAACAGGATTAACAGAGCTGTTTCCCGATACCACAAAGTTATAGATTGTTCATTTCTTCCCTTTTACTTTCTAATGAGGTTGTATGAAAAGCAATTCAAAGCAGAGCCTGGCCCTTTCCAAGCTCTGGGGAAGCATTTAAAGCCATCTGGTCACAGAGATAAAATGGTCTGGCTGAAACTGCCTTCCTTCCCATGTTTCCCTAGCTGCTGGGTGGGGAGAGCCACCTTACTTGGTGTTTCCTACTTCTCCAAGGCTGTGACTTAGTTTTTGCTATCTTGGCAAAGTCATCTCTAAGAACGTGATGGAAACCGTACCCAGACCTGGTTGAGCTGGCTTGCATTTTCTTATTATTTTTTAAACATATACACACACACCCCCCTTTGTAAATTGGAGGAGCAGCAGAAGGCCTTGAGCTAACTGGAACTGGAAAAGATCCAGGGCAGGATGGTCAGAGCTTGAGCTTGATTCCAAGAAAAAAAAAAAAAACAAAAAAAACCCGAAACACGATGAGCTATTGAGTGCCGGGTTGCTGCTTCCAGCCTCAGATACCCTGCGCCACTGAAGTCTGGGAATGCATTCAGGACACCATTGCTGTGTTCAGTCTGTCCCCTGCCTCCCTAGGTATCTGCTTCTAGCCACTGGTGGTGATGGTACCCCAGACTGGACAAGTACTAGTGTCTCTTATGTGACAGTAGCTCAGTGTAGGGTCAGTGTGGATAGCACTAGTGGCTAGTTGGGTTGCTGGCTGGGGTTAAACCACGACAACCATTATCACACCGACTGAGCAGAGCTTGGTGTAATAACTGGGCCTTGCCTGATGCCAGAAATGGCCACAGCTGGGGAACAAATACACATAACAGTCTCCAAAGATGCTTCTGTGATCCTCAGTTTGATCTAGATTCTGGGGTCCAGCAGAGGTTTCAAAAAGTGGCTCTGGAGAGGAGAAGAGCTTCCCTGCATGAAGGCAGCTCTTGCCCCTATGCTGTCTGCTGAGCTCGTGACACTGAGACTGGGGCAGGGGGACAGGATGTATTTGCGAGGGGGTTACTCTGACCCCTTTCCTCTCACTGCTGTGGGGCTTGTCCTCAGCAGCAGCAGGATCTCTCAGTGTCCTGTTTGCAGTACAGGGAAGAGCCAGGGCCAGGGCTGTTTAGCAGGAGCCTGCAGCTGGTAATTCCTGTTTACGTCCCACTGACCCTGGGGCTTCGCCTGTGTCACATATGGCAAGATCTCCCCCATGCCACCACGCTGCCTGTATGTCACACAAGTTATATTGTACCTGACTGCTTCTCGGGTTCAAAGTGCCCATGCTGGATGCTGAGCCATGTGGCAGATAGGTCTGCAGACATGGCAAATAGCAGCACATGTGCTCTGCCTCTCTGGGTTGCCCTATGTCTGGCAGGTGCCTAGCAGGCACAACACTTGACCCTGGCTGTGTATCCTTCGCTGACTCTCTCTCTCGCTTTAACAGAGTTTGCTTTGCAGAGCTTGGCAGCCCCCTGTGTCCTGCCTGCTGTAGGAGATGGGGACTGCCTGAGAGCAGCGCCCGGGGGCACTTGAGGGGTTGCAATTTCCTCTGGTCTAGCCCCTAGCCACCTGTGTTTGCCCTTCTGTTGAAACCCTGAATCCCTGCAGGCGGGGAGCAAAGCAGGATGGCTCAAACAGCCCATGCTGGGTTTTTTAGCATTAGACCTGGTTGTCTAAGTCTCTCCTCAGTCTCCTCCCCACAGGAAAGTCTTATTAGGCAGGTGCCCAGGTTGAAGGACTTGGTTCTGACTATTCTATTTTGCTGCTTTTTCTTCTAGAACTTGGAGCGGGGGAGTTTCTAAGAGTGCAAAATGAATGATCCCCATTGATGACTCCTTGCTTTCAAGCATGGCCCAGGGAGCGTGTGAGTAGCCGGGACACGTTCTGCATTGTGCAAACAGCTGCAGTTGTGATGGGCTTCTCTCAGACTAGCTCTCAGCTTCCTCCCTGGACACATACACTACTGTCTTTGTGCCCCCCCGGAAGGTCAAGGACGAGCCCCCAAGCAAGACAGGGTCTGCGGTCTTCCTTGCTAGCTGAATGTGGAACAGAAGTCTGTGTGTCCTCCCAGGAGCGCAGACAGCAGTGGTCGGCACCCAGCATGCAGCTCCATGTCCCAGCTCTCCAGCCTTTGGGGGCGTGACTTCTGCAAGCAGATTTATTAGCCTTCCATTTGCCCATTGACCTGCCACCCTCCAGACTGGCCACGGTGGTGACAGCAGCCCCAAGGATGCACTTTTGAGGGATTATTGGAGACCAGGGAATGGGTTGGGTATGCAAGGGCTTGCAAGCTCTGTGCTGGCAGGTCCCACTCCGGGGCTGTGACCCAGCAGTGGCTTATCATACTCAGGCCTGAGGCCCATAGGAATCTCGACTGTTTCCCCTGCTCAAAACTCAGCGTGAGGGAGCTGTATACACGTGTGCAATCCAGGGGCAGCATCCTGTAACGCCTGCAGAGAGCAGTAAATCCATCAGTGAGCGCTGAGGTTGTTCCCACTTTGTTTCTGCAGCCCAGCTGTGACTCTCTCTGAACACTATTCAGACTAGATCCTGGGAATGAGTTGTTGAAAGCCTTATTAGATGCCCCCCAGGTATTCACTCATCCATTAAACTCCCTCACTTTCAAACTGCTGCACTTGACCTTGCCAGATTGCCCGGTGCTGCTTCTGAGACTCTGCTTTCAGTTCAGAGAATTATATAAAAAGCATTTTTGCAGCTATTTATTTTTGACTCAGTCCTGAAATGGTTGAGAGTGGTTTGGACACAAAGCTCTCGTGCTGGGTTTTGGAGGTGCAGCCCTTTTCAGACAGGGAGAAGAGAGCAGTTAAAGCTGGGTCTGGCTGTGGAAACTGCATGTTTGTCCAGTTCCTGGGCCACAGAGCCTGGGAGCTAAAGGGCAATGCCAATGCCCGTGGGTGCAGAACATGTTGCAACTGGCAAAGCAAAAGCAGTTCTTCATTATGGGGTTCATCTGGTTACTGTAAATGTGACTCATCTGCATGTACTTTGATCTCTCGTTGGGCTGAAAGGCCTGAAACCAAAGCGCAGATGGCTTATGACTGTGCCTTTATGTATGTTCTAGCAGTTCAGTCAGCTCTGTGGGTCAAACTACTGGATGTGTGGCCAAGGCCACAGGAGAAAAGACCTGCTTAAACCTTTCCTCTTGAGAAAGCCCTGGGCAGGAGACAGCTCTGTCCCATGCCTGTTCTGGGGACTGAGAAACAGTGCGACTTCTAGTCTATGGGAATTTTATTCTGATAGTGGACAGGATGAGAACATCGGTGGGGTGAGACTTCCGTCTTGACGATAGGAAGTTCCCCCACTGTATTTGTGAACTATGTGGACATTTCGGATAGAAGGATAGCTGCATCTCACTCCCATGTTACTTACTGGTGAACAGGCTGCCCAGTTTTACTTCACAGGAGGATCCTGCCCCTTTGGGGGAAAGCACAGGACTCTTCCAGGTTAGTCAGAGAAATCTTGCAAATGAAAGGAAAATAATTTTCTCCCTGGCAAGGTGTCAGATCCACATAGTACAGCCTACCTTCAGTGTGCCTGATACTATCAACAGGTACTTTTAAGGCAGTCAGTACATCAGCAGAGACAAAGCTAATTGATTTTGGCATGGAAAGGCCAGTGAAATCACCAGCCACAGAGAATGTGAAGCATAGGTACAAGCAAAGCAGGATTAGTCTTGGGTACCTTGTACCTTCCCTTTTATACCAAGGTAAAAAACCCTACCCCTCTAGACCTGTGCCCTGCAGTTCTGCCAGCATCTGCTTCTTTCTAGCCTTGTGTCTGCTTGTAGAGGATAACAGGCAACCTCTGCAAATCCCAAAGCAGTGTATGCTGCCTGGACCTGTCATTTGAATGTTCAAACCCACATGGTTGGCTGAAAAACCACTGACCTACAGGCTGAGGTGTGGGGAGAGTGTGTGAGGGGGAATACCACCATTCACCATGGTTCTTATCCTCTCATAATAAAAATTCACTGGGTAAACAGCATCACTGGCAGCCCTATCTAGAGGACTTTTTTGCTGCTGAATTGAAAAGGCTGCCGCTAAATCATCAGGGTGAGAAAGTTCTTATGAAATGCCACAGAAGTCCTCTCTTTTCCTAAAATGCCAGGCTGCTTCAAAGCTCCAGGAGACTGCTTGACTCCTAGAAGGATGCCCAGTGTGCCACAGCCTGTATGAAGCGGCTGGTAGGACTTGCTGCTCACATGAGGTACAGGATTGCCTGCCGGTTGGCCCCGGGATGTACTGGGTGCCCTCACTCAGAGACCGTGGGGGCTTAATACTGGTGACAGTAGGAAGTTGTCATATGGGTGGGTAGGATTTTGGATACCTGAGAAAGTACGGAGGGCTGCAGGATGGTGGTCTTGCCTCCAGGATGAGGTGGCCTGATCACTGTTGCCCTGGGAGATAGGAGAGGTTTCCACTGGTGGCATTGGCCTGTGCCTCGCTCAGTGGGACTTTCTCACTAATCTGGCTGTGGTGGCCAGGTGTTTGTGCCTGGCTGTAGGGCTGCCCTTCCCTGGGGGTGTCCAGGGCAGGTTGCCTATTCACTAGCCACAGCATCCTTCAGGAATCAGCTCCCTCTCAAAGCAGGCATAAGCTGTGGGCCACATGGAGACTTAGTACCCCACACTATTCCCAGCATGGTGGAGTTTCATTAAGGCTAAGCTGTAATGAGAGCAGCTGGCCCTGGCTAGCTGCTTGTCCCCATCACCCTTGCCTCTGCCAGCCACTTGGGCAGGAAGGAGAGGGCAGGTAGACACAGAACTCATGGGTAGAGTAAAGCTAGGGTGAACTATCTCTATCCCCTAAGTATGAACCCCTCTGTGGCACTGATTTGGTCCCTGACACTTATTCAGTGATGGAAATAGAGTTGTAAACATCCTTAAAGCATGTGACATGTCTTCCTCTCCACCAACAGAGGAAGGCTTCCTTCCAGCATGTTCCCTGCCTGGTTTGTGGCCTGTGTCATCCTGCACCTCATTCTTTCCTTGGGTCGGATTGATCCAATTTCAAAGCATTTCACACCTGACTTGATTGAATTTCATCTGACTGATGTCAAATCCTGTCTCTGCCAGGTCTTTAAGGTCACCTGATGAATCTACTTTCTGGCATTCCTCTGGTCTCATTTTCTTTAACATTATCCACAATATTTCTAAGGCAGCGTAGCGCAGCTTCTAGCCCATAACATGGAAGCATTGAATAATACCAAAGCCAGGACCATTTTCCTGCTGGTCCTTTCTGTATATGTCCTTCTAGTCTGACCATGAGCCATGAATAGCTCTTGTCACCAGATCAAGGTGCTATTTTTGCACCAATTTTACATCTGTCCTTCATCTAGATGGTATTCCCCTTTCTGACAAGAAGTCTGAATGTGATAACACAAAGTCCTCTATAGAGGTCAAAATTATCACATCTGCTGCTTCCCCTTTTTCTGCCAAATCTTTGAGAGAAGAAATTTAAATGGTTTGGGATAAAATAGTTCTTAAGAAATCCCAGTTGTCCACTTCTCAGCCCCCATGTTAGCCCCTTGGTGCTTCTGAATTAATCCTCTGCACAGGTCGATTTTCCAGGCACTGAATTATGGATCTATAACTTGACTTCAAGCCTTTTAAACAGGATGCTATGCTCATTCTGTGCCATTTCCTTAGTTCTGCTCCAGCCCTGCAGCAGTTCTTGGAGAGCATGTCTTGGGAACTGGAGACGGCTCCTCCTCTGATAATGAGTGTTGCTGTAGCTCATACACATTTCATCTAGCTGAAAGTTCGTGAACCTCTTCTTTCGCAATCCTGGCCCATTTCCCAACCCCTTTTCTGTTCATTGTCATGGCTCAATGCCGGGGCAAGGGTTTGGCTGTAGGTGCCTAAGAGAGAGACTGCAAAGTCTCAGCTAGTTATCTTTTTATCTTGGTGGTTTGTGGAAGGTAATTGATCCCTTCAGTGAGTTATTCACCTCTAGATTCAACTTTTAAGTGAAAGCTAAATGCAAGAAAGGCAGTGGTCATCAGTTTCTTCCATTTGCCTTCCTCAAATGACAGTGATGGTGTCACCTGCCCCTTGGTCCTTCCTCTTCACGCCTACAGTTTCTTTATGTCCATCACTAGCTTTTCAGCACATAAGCCATCTTCTCACTGATAAGCAATCATTAGCAAGGCAAACCCTGGGCACAGAGCTAGCCCATTCAGTCTAAGGCCACCTGCAAACATTTGAGCTTTGCTAATTCTCAGATCTTTCCTCTGCTCTTCTCTTTTCCTCTCCTCTCCCTTTTATAAAAAGCTGCTTGCAAGGAATTGCCCTGCAGCACTGGGATTTCAGCCTGGACATTAGGAAAAAAATCTCCCCCAAGAGCAGAGGCAGCCCTGGGACAGGTCCTCAGAGTGGTGGTGGCTTATCACCCTTGGGGGTTGCTGAGTGATGGTTAGACAAAGCTGTCTGGCCTTCATCGCTGTGGCCAATAGTCTTGCTCCAAGAGGGAGGCTGGACCAGAGACTGTGGAGGGCTCTTCCAGACAATGCTGCCATGGGTCTGCAAAAGAAAATATTCAATATGTACCAAAGGTGGGTTACTCTCCTGCATCAGGACCACATCTGCATTGCACTTGGACACAACAGTCCTTTCTTTTTCTTTGGCTCAGTGTTAGTGCCCTGCGAAGTGGCCCTATGTTACTTATGTGTACAACAGAAACACAGTGCATATGGAAGAGCTGACCTTGCACTCCTCCCTCAGGCCTGCCACTGCATTTGAAATAGCCTTACTGAAATGTCTGAACTTGCAAGCTTGTTGCTGAGCTTCCTGAGCACCAGAATTTGGGATTTAATAGCTAGGGCTGGGAATGCTTGCGTCCTTTCCCATGGCCAGGACTGCCCTGGGTGCTAGTGCCTGTTCTGTTGTTTTGCTGTCCTTGCTGCTACAGCAGTAATTAGGATAAGGTATAATTACAAAGTTTGCCCTGGGACATATGTAAGGCCACTGAGCTGCATTGCAAAGTCCTCTGTGTTTTCTGCTCCTTTTCATTCTGTGACAAATGCCTGACCTCTGGTTTAAAGTGAGAAGCTAGTGGCGATGTAGGTATGAGCTGGCACTGAGTTTCTTGCTCTCTCCTTCATCCTCCAGACCTTGCCACTCATCTGGCCCCTTCAAAGTAACCTGTTGGTACTCAAGATGTCAAATATTCTTGGCAGTTGTAAAGGCAAATACATTATTGAGCTTAGATGCCTAGCAGAGAAAACAAGGCCAAGGAGGAATCTGGAGATGTGTCCTGAAGGCCAGCAGGAGATGGAAGAAAAGGTGCTCCCATCTTTTGGAGACACCCAGGATCATCCAGGCAGCACCAGTGAGACCTTATCTCTTGCTGCCTGGCACAGAGGACTCACCGGACATGTTTTTGGAAAGTGGGCAGGAGGTATCACATACAGATGGCTCAGCCTGGCTCTTCTAAGCCTTTCATACCAGTGCCTGCATTTGGAGGATGGAGCAAGGGGCTTGTCCCAAATCTGGCAGCAAAGAAGACCCAATTTTTCCAGGAAGTTCACGACAGACCTTGGAAAATAGTGGCAGTTTACAGTTTGGTCCCTGGATAAACTTGTGCATGTCTTTGCTAACTACCACCCATACTCTTCCCTTGGCCCTCTGATTCACCAAGACATACCTTGTTTTTGCATGCCAGCAATGCCTCAGGAGCTGTGCAGTTATCAGAAGACAATGAATCACCTAAAACATCCACTAACTCATTCTGTAGGACCTCCTACTACTCACAGCACAAATTCTACCTCTCAGCTGCTCTGAAAATTTTCTACCCACAATATATGCAGCCACTCCCAGTCGCATTTTGGCCCATCTCAGTGAGGGACGCAGGCCCACATAGTTAGAAGACAAGGTAGCTGTAAACCTCACACAGGGACAAAGGCTTTCCTTTCTTTTCAGACAGAGACTGG
Organism: Haliaeetus leucocephalus; assembly: GCF_000737465.1. Lineage (NCBI taxonomy): Eukaryota > Metazoa > Chordata > Aves > Accipitriformes > Accipitridae > Haliaeetus > Haliaeetus leucocephalus. Next base: position 6,892,702 of record NW_010972576.1, on the reverse strand, counting down.
CACCAGGGGAGGGGAACCTCAGTCCATCCCACCCCTACCAGTTTAACGCCAGTGCCAGCAATAGATGCCCAGAGCCTGGAGAGAGATCACAGGTCAGCAGGAGAGCACCTGAAGAGCAACACAAAGGGATTCAAGCCACACCAGCCAGTAAGTCAGCTTCATCAGGGGCTCAACTTAAATGCCTCAATGCAAACACACGTAGCATAGGGAGGAGTTAGAGACGTGCACGCACCTGCAGGGCTATGATCTTATTGGCATCATGGAGATGTTGGTGGGATGGCTCCTATGACTGGAGTGTTGGAATGTAAGGATACAGGCTCTTTAGGAAGGACAGGCAGGGGAGATGAGGAGGGGGTGTCACCCTCTATGTCAATGACCAGCTGGAGTGTATGGAGCTCTGCCTGGGGATGGATGAGGAGCTGACCAAGAGCCTATAGGACAGGAATAAAGGGAGGACAGGGTCAGGTGACGTTATAGTGGGGGTCTGCTACAGGCCGCCTGACCAGGAGGACCAAGTAGATGAGGCCCTCTATAGACAGATAGGAGCAGCCTCATGTTCACAAGCCCTGGTCCTCATGGGGGACTTCAGCCACCCCAATATCTGTTGGAGGGACAACATAGCAGGGCATAAGCAATCCAGGAGGTTCCTGGAATGCATTGATAGTAACTTCCTTCTCCACGTGATAGAGGAGCCAACGAGGAGAGGTGCTGTGCTGGACCTTGTTCTCACCAACAAGGAGGGGCTGGTGGGGAATGTGAAGCTCAAGGGCAGCCTTGGCTGCAGTGACCATGAAATTGTGGTGTTAAGCTCCTTAGGGAAGCAAGGAGGGCACAGAGCAAGCTCACTACCCTTCAGGACTTCAGGAGAGCAGACTTTGGCCTCTTCAGGGATCTGCTTGGTAGTGTACTATGGAATAAAGCCCTGGAGGGAAGAGGGGCCCAAGAAAGCTGGTTAATATTCAAGAATCACTTACTCCAAGCTCAGGAGCAATGCACCCCAACAAGGAAGAAGTCAGGCAAAAAAGCCAGGAGGCCTGCATTGATGAACAAGGCGCTCCTAGACAAACTCAAATACAAAAAAATGAAGTCTACAGAGGGTGGAAGCAAAGATGGGTAGCCTGGGAGGAATACAGAGAAATTGTCTGAGCAGCCAGCAATCAGGTTAGGAAACCTAAAGTCCTGATAGAATTAAATGTGGCCAGGGACATCAAGGGCAACAAGAAAAGCTTCTATAGGTACATCGGTGATAAAAGGAAGACTAGGGAAAATGTGGGCCCTCTCTGGGAGGAAAGGGGAGACCTAGTTACCTGAGACACGGAGGAGTCTGAGGTACTCAATAATTCGTTTGCCTCAGTCTTCACCAGCAAGTGCTCCAGCAACACTGCTCAACGCACAGACGGCAAAGGCAGGGACTGGGAGAATGAAGAACCGCCCACTGTAGGAGAAGATCAGGTTCGAGACCATCTAAGGAACCTGAAGGTGCACAAGTCCATGGGACCTGATGAGATGCATCCACGGGTCCTGAAGGAACTGGCAGATGAAGTGGCTAAGCCACTATCCATCATATTTGAGAAGCTGTGGAAATCCAGTGAAGTTCCCACTGACTGGAAAAGGGGAAACATACCCCTCTTTTTAAAAAGGGAAAAAAGGAAGACCCAGAGAACTACAGGCCAGTCAGTCTCACCTCTGTGCCTGGCAGGATCATGGAGCAAATCCTCCTGGAAACTATGCTAAGGCACATGGAAATTAGGGAGGTCATTGGTGACAGCCAACGTGGCTTCACTAAGGGCAAATTATGCCTGACAAATCTGGTGGCCTTCTACGATGGGGTTACAGCGTTGGTGGATAAGGGAAGAGCAACCGACATTATCTACCTGGACTTGTGCAAAGTGTTTGACACTGTTCCACACTTGTGTCTAAATTGGAGAGACAAGGATTTGACAGATGGACCACTTGGTGGATAAGGAATTGGCTGGTGGTCGCA
>NW_010972576.1:6874997-6889791 GCF_000737465.1 Haliaeetus leucocephalus | reverse complement strand
TCCCTGCCCATGGCAGGGGTGTTGGAACTACATGATCTTTAAGGTCCCTTCTAACTCAAACGATTCTATGATTCCACCCATCCCTGCTGCTTGTTTTTAGAGAAGGTGGGGTTTTTTATGGCAGTGGTTCCTTTTTGGTTCTGAGTTTGTCTGGCATTACACCAGACAGAATTTCACGCAGTGACTGATGCCTCCAGCCCAATAATGTGCCAGCAGGCTTGTCTTGGCAGGGCTGACCTTTCAGACAGATGTTCAACTTGATGTCAGCTGCAGCTGCAAAGCCAAACAGGATCAAGTTCTCATCCTGTTTTTTTTTTTTTTCTACCTTGGCTGGAGGTGCTCCTAGACTGCTCCATAAATCATTGCCCAGTGGTAAAATACCAAGCGGGACTGGGTTTGTCTGATGCTGCTCTTGAGAGGTCAAATCTTATCTTAGCAAAAACAGCCCCTGGGAAAGGTGATAGCACAGAAACATACTGTATACCTTCCCAGCCCTCCATGGTTTTTTTTCTGCACTGTTCCAAGAGCCAGTTTGTACTGGTGCCAAGGTACTATGCCTGTTGCACGTTACAGCCTGGCACAGTACCTTGCCATTTCAGCATTCCTGGCAGTGATCAGACTGGTGTCTCCTGTCCCTGCCCTGTTTTGGTGTCAGTGAAATTCTCATCATGCTCTGCATGAGCCTTCTCCATAGGTGATACCCACCCTGGAACAGATGGTATTGTACTCTGCTTGTAAACCAGTCTTCTCATCAACGTTATTCTGACATGCAGTGCCTTGTCTCATCCCTGCATGCTGTTTGTTGTCAGCTGCTACTTTGTTTAGGCTGTGAATATGTTCCACAGGGGAGCACCAGCAGCCTGGTGCAGTGCATAGGAGGAAGAAAGAGGAGACGACTGAGGGACAGTACAAGAAAGGTTGATAAATCCATGGATGCTGAAGAGGGAATGAGTGTGGACTGCCTTTCCAGCACAAGAACTAGGATCTAGAAAGTGTTGAATAAAGCTAGTAACGGGTTCAAAATAAGCAATAAGAGATGGTACTTCCCCCAGCCCAGCAGAGAACTGCAGAATCACTTGCTGCAGGATGTTGCAGAGGGGCTCTTGCAATTTCTAGGGGCTGCAGGGGAAACTAGAGTTATTCATGGAAGAGTCTGGGAATGCTAAATCCAAAGACACCAACTTTGGCCCAAGAAGCCCTGCAAGCTTGCTGGAGACTAGGAGACCTTCAGATGCCTGTACTTTTTGGCCACTGCTGGAGACATGATTATGGCCTTCATGCACCTTGGGTGTTCTTAGGTAGGAACGTTACTGCGGGCCCTGGAAGAGGCACAGCACTATTATCAAGTGGTTGCACTCTGAGAAATAGGAAGATTTGGTAATTTGGGGTGTGTAGCATAAACCCTTAGGAGTCCTGTGTGGGTTTCAAGTGGGGGATCTGGTCAGCATAGCTGTATCTTCTTGTATCCTCATGTCTCTTTGGACTGTATCCTTATCCATCACACACTCCGTGCCGGAAAGCCTGTAAGGTGTTACAGAACTCAGGTCCCACGTGGCTTTTTGGAGGTGCATCCTCCAGCCAGCCTGGACTACAACATTCAACCAGTTCGTTCTGTCACCTCATTAGGGGTAGTGTCTCCCCACTTAGTGGCTGTCCAGCATCATCAACTGGCTCAGCACAACTGATTCCAGTGGCATAAGTGTGCCCTCCTGTGAAGGGTTAGAGTTTCACAGAATCACAGAATGGTTGAGGTTGGAAAGGACCTCTGGTGGTCATCTAGTCCAATTCTCCCAGTCAAGCACGGCCACCTAGAGCAGGCTGCCCAGGACCATGTCCATCAGCTTTGGAATACCTCCAAAGATGGAGATTCCACAGCCTCTCTGGGCAACCTGTGCCAGTGCTCTGTCACCCTTGCAGCAAAGCTGCCTTCCAGACAGTTGGGCCCCATCATGGATCAGAGTTTCTCCAAGGATGGAGACTGTGCAACTTCTCTGGGCTACCTGTGCCAGTGCTCAGTCACTCTCACGTTAAAAAAGTGTTTCCTGATGTTCAGACGGAACCTCCTGTGTTTCAGTTTGTGCCCATTGTCTCTGGTCCTGACACTGGGCACCACTGAAAAGAGCCTGGCTCCACCTTCTTTACGCTCTCCCTTCAGGTATTTGTATACATGAATAAGATCCCCCCCCGAGTCTTTCATTCTCTAGGCTGAACAAGCCCAGCTCTCGCAGCCTTTCCTCATAGCAGAGGTGTTTCCAGTCCCTTCATCATCTTCATGGCCCTTTGCGGGACTTTCTCCAGTATGTCCATGTCTCTCTTGTACTGGGGAGCCCAGAACTGGACACAATACTCCAGCTGTGGCCTCACCAGTGCTGAGCAGAGGGAAGGATCACCTCCCCCCACCTGCTGGCAGCACTCCTCCTAATGCAGCCCAGGATACCATTAACCTTTCGTGTGAGGGCACATTGCTGGCTCGTGTTCCACTTGGTGTCCACCAGGTCCCCGAGGTCCTTTTCTGCCAAGCTGCTTTCCATCTGAGTGGCCCACAGCATGTACTGGTGCCTAGGGCTGTTTCTCCCCAGGTGCATGACTTTCTGCTTCTCTTTGTTGAACTTCATGAAGTCATTGCACTTCATTTGCTGTCAGCCCACTTCCCCAGCCTGTCCAGGTCCTTCTGGATGGCAGCACAACTCTCTGGCATATCAGCCAGTCCTCCCAGTTTTGTGTCATCAGCAAACTTCCTGAAGGCACAGTCTGCCCCATCATCCATATCATTAATGAAGATATCGAACAGGATCAGACCCAATCTTGACCACTGGGGTACACCACTAGTGACTGGCCTCCAACTAGACTTCCTGCCGCTAATTGCCACCCTCCAGGCCTGGCCATTAGGCCAGCTTTCAATCCACCTCACTCTCTGGATTTAGGAAAGCTAAAGCCCAACTGGAATTGAATCTGGACAGGGATGCTCAGACAGTGTTTCTGTATTCCCCCCAGGTTACCTACCCTTGCTTCTGCCCTCTGTATGCTTCCTTTCTGTGTCTGAGTTTGGCCAGGAGCTCTTTGTTCATCCATGCAGACCTCCTGGCTTTTTTGCCTAGGTACGTATTTGTTGGGATGGAGCTTGGAGGAGGTGATCCTTGAATATTAACTGGCTGGTTTTGCTTGCCCTCCCCCTCCTCTGTGCTCTGCTTCCCTTCAGGGCCCTATCCCATGGGACTCTTGCAAGCAGATCTTGGAAGAAGCCAAAGTCTGCTCTCCTGAAGTCCTCAGTTGTGAGCTTGCTTCTCACCCTCCTTCTCCGCCTCAGGATCCTGAACTCCACTATCTCATGGTCACTGAAGCAAAGGCTGCTTTCACACCTGCAACGAGCCCCTCCTTGTTGATGAGTATGAGGTCCAGGAGAGTACCTCTTCTTGTTGGCTCCTCTGTCACTTGGAAGAGCAATTTATGATCAATGCACTCTGCAAACCTCCTGGATTGCTTATGTCCTGCTGTGTTGTTCCTCCAGTAAATATCAGGGTGGTTGAAGTTCCCCATGAGGACACCAGGGCCTGTGAACATGGGGCTGCTTCTTTCTGTAGAGGCCCTCATCCACTTCTTCTTCCTGGTCAGGTGGCCTGTAGCGGACACCCACTATAATAACACCACCTGTACCTATTCTCCCTTTAGTTAGTCCTAGTCCATAAGCTCTCAGCTGGTTCCTTATCCGTCCCCAGACAGACCTCCACGCGCTCCAGCTGCTGTCTCACATGAAGGGCAACTGCCCCTTCTCATCTTCCCATCCTGTCCTTCCTGAAGAGCCTGTATCCCTTCCTTGCAACACTCCAGTCATGGGAACTATCCCACCACAAGATCGCAGCCCTGCAACTGCACACAGAACTCTAGTTCCTCGTGTTTATTCCCTGTACTGCATGCATTAGTGTACAGACATGTTAGAAAGACTCCCCAGCATGTTTAGCTCCTGGAGAGGGTTTGGGGGATTTCTCCACAATGGTGCCTTGTAGGCAATTCCTTGCTTACATGCAAGTGCTGATGGTGACCCTGCTTAAGGCCCATTTTGTTGATTTTGTGATCTCTTCCTGTCACACCACCCTTTGCTCAGCCATCCTACCTGTCTTGTCACTCCCTCACAGGACTGCTGGCTCCTTTCTCTTTCCCTTGTCATTCCTAGTTCAGAAGGTGGCTTTGAAATATAAGGGATGTGATCATACAGAAACTCTGACGTTTCCTCCCAGACATGCCTATGCTCCTGGGTGTGTCAGCCGACACTAAGTGTGCCCATTAGCTAATTGAGTATTGCTGTTTTCTTAAATTGCGTAGATGTAATTTGCATTCAGTTGTCTCCATTTTCCTGTGAGGTACTGCTGACTGCAACCTTTTAGGAGCAACAGGCCTCCAGCAAGCAGATAGGTCACTGTCTTGCATCTTCCTGCAACTGAGAGAGCACAAACTGGGCATAAGAAGCTTCATCCTCAGCCCGGGCACCTTGCAGGTATGTTTCTAAGGGTGGCACAGTCCTGCTGGAGGCTGAGTGGCTGATGACTGCATTTAAACAGCCCTGCTGCAGGTGAGATGGTGTTTATGTTCTCTCTCTGGGCTAACTCCAGTAAAATGTTGATATATGTGCCTTTTTCACTTCCCAGTTGGCATGGAGAATTCTCATTTCAAAAATGTCCTAGGAGGCATGTCTGCTGAATCTCTTGTAAATACAGCTCAGCTCTGAAATCCACTGACTTTCCCCAAAATAAGCCCCCCTTTGGGATTTCTCAGGCTAGGTGCAGCCTAGAGTGGGGTGTTCTCTGCACTTGTTGCTCCCTGACAGCCAGGCCAAGTTCTTCAGCTGCTCTCCTCTAAGTAAGTGCAGATGCTTAGGCTGTGTCAGCACAGATGCTAGTTCTGCTAAGTGGATAAGTTTCTGCAGGGAAATCTGGTCGTGAATGTAGCCCTGGGAAGGGGGATGGTCTCTTTTGGAGTGAGAAGTGACCCTGAGGTTGATACCACGTTGATCCCTCTCCATAGGTAGCTTCAGACTCCAAATGACCTCCAAAAATTGCACCACCTTTATGTAAACCTAGGGCTCAGGTGGTTGTGTTCCCTTCAGCTCTGTGCAGGTCTGTGCACTTTGGGGTCCTCTCAGGCTTGTCTCTGCAGGGCAGTAGAGGTCGGCTGCCCTGAACTCCCCCAGGCATCACCCCTGCGGTCATTGGGGCTGCCTTGCCTTCATGTTGAAAGAGTCCTTTCTTCCAAAGCGTGAGGGCTGCTGTCCTTGTCTTCCACAGCCTCCCTGCCCATCTGCTTCCCAGCCCACGTGAGCCTGTGTGCCTACAGCTGTGCTGCCCAGGCCTTGGGTTTGGCTCTTGCCCTTTTCTCCCCCTCGCTTGAGTCAGACGACCCGGTCCTGGGGTCCGGTCTTGGGCCTTGTTTCCTACCAGCCCTGTGTGCTGGCGCTGCCCATGGAGGGGCATGGAGATGGAGTCTTGTTGTGATCTGCTTTTAAATTTTCAAGAAAGGCATTCCTGCCTTTCTGAGTCCTCTTTGCAGTGGCCCAGGAGGCAAATTACTTTGGTGCATTGCACAATTTGCAGAGAAAAGCCAAATGTGGCAGTACCCCCAGGGATTTTACCAACTCAAACCTACTCTACCCTCTTCTCAGTGGCTTCACCTTCTCTTTCTTGATCACGCAGGATTTCAGCCTGCACTTTCCCAACATCCTTCCAGCAGCCTTGGGCTGACATGTACTACTGGGGCCAGTTTGGCAGGTAAATGGGAACAGATGGTCTGAGAAGGAGCTGTGAGAGCTGCTCAGTATGGACATAGATCCCTGCTACTTGGGAGAAGGTGCTTTTGGTTGATGTTCTGCCCATAGTGTGGGAGCAGAGACAATACAAGATCACCAGGACCTGCCAGCTGCCCTGTGGCAGGTCACCTGGAAATGTGGAGCTCAGCTTCTTGCTTTGGACGTCAATGTTCCCAAGCTGAGTTCAAAGGTCTCCAGGGCCAGAGTTTTTGCCTGCATGAGGGCAATGCTGTGCTGCTTGCAGGTCTGGAGAGGCCCAGGGAGCCAAATAACAGTGTGTGACACTGAAAAGCAGCAAAGTTTAAGGATATTTGCTGGCTGAGCTCATGGAGGCTTCCAAAGCCTCTCTTGGGAAGCACCCTCCTCTGCCTGTGCTGTGTCCTTCTGTACACTCATCTCCTAGCTGCACTTTCTGGGGCATTGGTTTTGTTTCCCTTTTGTTTACTGGCTGTAGAGGAGTCCTTGGGTGCTATCAGCATCTCTTCCTGTTTGGGCTAACCCAAGTGTTTTGCCTTGTTTTCATACTTTTCCTATCAACACATGTACCCTGGGGCATGGAGAACTCCCCCCTGCTTTCCAGCCCTTGCAGTCACCACTGGGGGCAGCTCATAGGTCCTAGGGCTTTTAGCATGCAATATAACCAGTGATCAGGGAAATTTCTTCCCCACAGGAGTCTGTGGAGATGGGGACCAGGTCACAGCACTCGGTAGGTATCCTATAGGTACACGCACCTCTGGTCCTCTGAGGCTCTCCCAAGTGGTCCAGCTGGACCAACCCCCAGCAGGGAGGCATGGCAAGAGCCGGCATGTTCTTCTGCTGGTGCTCATCCTTTGAGGGAACTGTGTTCGGAGGCTTCCTGCCTTCTCTGAGTCATGTCAAAATCAGTCCCAAATATTCTCTTTGAAGCTCTTCACGCAGCGCTGAAGCGATCTTGCCTTCAAAGCAGTTGCTGGAGACAGACAGGCTGCTTAAAAGACAGTTGAGCACTCTCACATCATGTTCAGGCTGTATTAAAATTTTACTGTGCTGTTTTGCACCTCAGATGAATCAGTTGCTCCTGAAAAGCATCAGGGGCTGGGGGGGGAGGGGCGGGATGTGTGCGAGGAAGGGGCTTTTTGAAAGGGATTATTAATGCACAGAGATGTTTTGGTGTCTGAGAGAGGTCCTGAAAGGCAGCTCTGTGCTTTTTTTCTCTATGCTCATTAACAGTGAAGCATGTAGCTGCTGAAGAGCCGAGCAGAGCGAGAGGAGGACATGGCTGCTGCTCAGGCGGGGATGAGCTGGGGAGAGGATCTGGGAACAGAGGGAGGTGGGTGCTGACTGTCTCCCTGAGAGGCAGTTTCAGGTTACAAGTTCAATGCCTGCCTCCCTTTGGGAGGCTGCAATACGGCAAGTTGTTTCTTGATGCGCAAACAATTAAAAAGAGGGCGTGGGGTAGGGGGGAGATGGAGAAAGCAAACACCTCCTCCGGGATCTGGCTGCCTCTGCAGCTGCTCACCTAAGGCACCTCTTGCGGAGAGAGTTTCACACAGGAAAAATTGTGCTGGGGGCATCATATTACTTGCAGGATGGAGTTTGGAAGCATGAGATCTGCCTTCAGCCTCTGGATATAAAGGTGTTCCTCCCTCTTTTGTCTGGGCATAGAGTGGGTCTCTTGGGTCATACCAGGGGTTACAGTTGTCTTTTTGCTGGTCCCCAGGGTTGCCCTGTAATACTGGAGAGAGGGCTATGAGGGGAGGCAAGGGGGCAGGGGTGCCTTTACTTCCCCTCCTAGCAGCATCCTTGGACATGGGGAACACCTTTCCTGTGGTGTCCACCTGCACCGGGGGAGAGGCCAGTTCCCTGAAGTCTCCATTTTCTCTAGTTTTGTCACTGTCCTGTGAGTTCTGCAGACTCGTGTTGGGTCCCTCAGCTTTGTTTTCTGGAGAAGGGGTAATTTCTGGTCCCTCAGGCAAGGAAGCGCATGACTTTGCCTTTCTTTTGCTTGAAAGTTCCCTGCCTCCCTGCATCACCCTAGCCTTGTTGCAAATAGGCCACCCGAAGCCAGTTGCCCTCCTGCAGGCTCTCCTGGACCCGGTGGAGAGGCCAGGAGAGGAGGCAGACATTGGCGGGCAGGGTGGGAAGCCTCCTCCTGCCAGCCCTCTGGAGGCTGAGGTGCCGGCAAGGACTGAGCAGCTGGGCTAGCGCACATTCCTGTCCCAGCCCTGGGAACTTTCGGCACATAGGGCTGATGGCACTCAACGCCTGTGTGTGCCAGGTGCTGGTGCAGGGGCTGCCTTCACTGGCCAGATCCAGCACACAGCAGCTGGATAAGGGATGGGAGAAACCCTGGTGTTGCTTCTGACAGTGGAGGATGCTTTTGTATTTCTGCTCACTACTTATTCTCTCCAGAGCCAGTTAGCAGGGGGGGCAACCTCCATTTTTTTTTTTTGCATGCTAATTTTCCTTTCTTCTTTGTCTGCCTCAGTGAGCCAAGCACCAAACCAAAGGCCCTATATATCCTCCGGGAGAAAAATGCCCCCCAGACCAAGCCCTTATTTCTTTCTACTGAAGCTGAAATGTGCCATTTCCCTTATTTAAAAGGAGGGGAAGGTGCACACAGGCCCTGTGTGCCCTGTTACCACTCCCCCTGTCCTGGTTGCTTTGCCACTGCCATGCCCCTCAGCTTGTATTGATGCCTGTCACTCCGCTGACAGCATGAGACAAACACCAGTTTGCCTTGGCCAGAAAACTTGCCTCGCAAAGAAAAAAAGCCAGCTCAGGGCTTTTCACTTGGAGAGAAAGAGAGTGAGAAGAATAGACTTGAAAGCAAATTCCCGTGTTTTTTTGCTTCGGGTGAGAGCTTTTCCCACGCTCCATTGGAAGGAGTGCAAGGAGCAAATGTTTCCCAGCGCCTGTAAACACCAAACACCACTGAGGAGCAAGGAAAAAAACAAGTCTTATTGGAGAGAGGCAAAAATCAGCTGCGTGCTCTCCCGCGGTGCCTTGTGTCTGTGTGTCTGCTCTTTATGGGGTGATGGCTTTTCCAGACCTAGCTATGTCTTCTGGGTGCAGCAGGAGCATCAGACCCTGGGGTACTCTGACATGAGACCAGGTGGTGTTTGCTGCCCTCCGCAAAGTTGCTCCACAGCGCTGGAGGCTATTGCTTCCTCTGTGAGAGTCCCAGCAACTGGACTGGGAAGAGGCTTGGAAGGTGCTTGACATTTATTTGCATTCACCTGGCACTGGTCAAGGACAGTTAGCTCGCTCTGCAAGATTTTTGGTTCCCCATCCGAGGCAGGCTGAGAAAGCAAGTCTGATTTGCTGCATCTCCCGTGCCAGTCGCTTTGACTGGCCCAAGCCCCATCTCTCACCACACCCTTCCCTGGTCTGATTCCTGACTCCTGTCTTCAGAGAACTAAAAAATCAATGAACATCTTGCCTTTTGGCAGTCCTCAGCCCTGGCTTCAGGAGCAACCTTTTCCAAAGTGCCAAGTGCCTTGGGCACCCCCCAACCTTTCCAAGTCCATCTGCTTTCCACAGAGAGCTGGTATTTAGCAGCCAGCCTCAGACAGGGCTATGCGAAACCCATCCATGCGTGGGAGAGCTTGCCCATGCAACTCTCACCCTGGGAACCGGTTCACCAGCTCTGCAAGCGGAGGCCTGTCTCCAGTAAGGGAGTCTCTGTGTCTCAGCACATGAGGGGCTATGTGTCTTTAAAATGCCCCAAAAAGACAGATGAGAGATTTGAGGGGGGGCTTTTGGAAATGAGGAACCAACTGAGGCTGGGGATGCTCATCAGGCGTCCATGTGGGTTTGGTTTAGCTTTTCAAGGAGGCTGGTGTGGGGGGAAATTTGGAAGCTGGTGCCCTTAAGTTGTTTAGAGATGTGGGCCCTGCTTCATCCTGAGGTGGCCAGGAGTGCTTAGAAGTCTGTCCTGAAGGATGCCCCAGCAGCCCAGTGAGCCCACTGCTTTTCCCAGCTGGCCAAGCAAAGAGCACTCGTGATAACAAAAGCTCTGCCCAGGGGTCCCAGTTTTAAACAAAGCACTGGTGTCCCATTGCTGGTGCATCTTAGCATCTTCCCATCAATGAGAAACCATCTCCTTCATCCCCCCTCCCCTTACCTTTGGTCTTGCTCGTAGAAAGCTGTGCTGACAAGCACTGTAGCCTGCATTCGCCTGTATCTGCTCCTGCGATCTCCCTTTGTTTGGCTGCCAGCTTTCTGCACCTGCGTGCATGCCTGCTTTCCCTCCCTGCTGTGGTTAGTCCTTCCCTCTCGCAGCCCATGGGCAGGAAAGCGGGTTTTAGCTGGGTCCAGGGAGTAAGGCAGTGTTTGGCAATGGCAACGGCAAACGTTCCCACTCCAACGGCAGCCGTGAGTGGGATGGGGGGACACAGGCAGCTTGGTTATTTTTGGATGAAGTACAAGTTGCCCTGTGATTAACCCTCTGGAGTGGTCCTGCGCACATCTGTCCGATGGGAGCTGGAATCTCCATGCTTCCTTTGCTAATTGAGCCTGGATTGTATTAGCTAATCCCATCTCCAAATCCCCCAGCTGTTCAAAGTTTAATAAGAGCAACCACACATGCAGGCTGGGAGGCTATGCTCGTGTCCTGTTGGGACAGGGATTACAGAAACAAAGTGTATGGGGATTTGGGGGTGGGGTTTTTCTGCCTGTTTTTTTTTTGGGGGGGGGGAGTATTTTTTTGGCAATCTTAGCCAGCTGCCATCATCACTATCTCCTCATCCACACAGAATATGCATCATCAGAAAAAAACCACTGTCATCAAGTGATGACAGGTGAAGTAAAGCCAGGGATACATGGAGTTAACATTGGTTAGATACCTTGTGCTCCGTGGTCCTCCCTCTGCCATGGTGCCCACCCCCAGGCTTGTTCCTTTTCTTGCACTGCTCACTGGGACAGGCTGGTTCGGAGCCAATGGTCTGCCCTGCCCTCTCCCAGGGAGGGGGATGCTCCAGATTGCCACCAGGCTCCATGTCATCACCACCAAGGCTCTTGGAGTGATGGCAAGAAGCAGGTGAGGGCCTTGGCCAGCATAGGCTGCAAGTATTCACCAGCTACACGGGGAAAGAAAACAAACTGGACGGACATGCTCAAGGGCATTCCCTGTCTAGGAGGCACCACAGCAGCCAGACCACCAGCCCAGAGGAGCCTCTCCTCTCCAGAGCCCCTGCCTGAATGGCAGGAGGAGATGCTCTGCCAGTTTTGCTCTTTAAGGAGAGGCAGGGACTGAATCATTAAATTCTTATCTGTGTCATGCTTGTTTGCTTGAGCTTTTGTAGCCTTTTCTCCCACCCAAACTACCTCAAGCGGGAAAGGGGGCTGGAGCAGCTGTGGGAGCCCCTGGCCATGGCATACAAAGCCCACTTGTTATCAGCACTGTCATATGCCTCTCTGCCCCATCCCCCTTCCCAGCCCTACCACAACCGCTACATCCCGAAAGCACAAGCCGAGCATCCATCAAAAGGGCTATTATCCCACGATTTCTTAACAGCCACTGTTGCTCTTGGGTACGGAGAACCGAGCTCCCCCTTTGACACAAACCCCTGAGCAAAGGAATAGCGGTGCCTGTCGCTGGTTGGCATACTGATTTGCAGCCCATCACAGTGGCCAGGGTGGGATGGGGGGCTGCTGCCTGCACGTGGGGTTGTGTTAGCAATTTAGGGCTTCATTCTGTTCCTACAAGATCAATGGGTCCTACAGAGATCATACTTTGGGCCTCCAGATGTTAGCAGTGGGGGTAACTCCCATGGAGGGTGGTTAAGAGACCACATGAGGGTTTCATTCCTTATGGCTGATGCTTTTAATCTGCTCTTCCCAGGAAAAGGGCTGGATTTTGAGGATTTTTTGGAGCTGGGTCTCACAATGTTGTTTTGAACAAAAGGGACACCTATTTCCCCAGGTATATTCTCTTCCTACAGCAAGATGGGGTGTCAGGGTGGCGACAATGTCCCCAAGAGCCAGGAGAAGTCCCAGGGGTGGGGAGCAGGGGCTACGGAGGGCAGCCAGCACATCTGCTCCGCCAGGAAAGGGACGGCTGGGGAAGAAAAGGGGCATGGCAAACAAAGCCACCAACCTCTTGAGTAGGAAAAGGGTCTGCAGTGCAGGAGAGGCACTTTCCAGGGATGTGCGCATTGACCAAAGCAGCTTGTTGAGTAGCAGCAGGTATTAACTTCCCAAGAGCCTGCTGAAGGATTGCCCTTTGCTCTTTTGCCAGGCAGGCAGTAGGTGCTGGCACTGGTTGCCCCTGGCTCCATCACAGGTGCATTTATTCTTGCTGTGTATGAGCAGGCAAACTGGTTGCAGCACAGATGATGCCACCCCACTTCCACCCAAAAGATCTACCAGCTGTGACACCATGGACAAAGCTGGAGTCCTGGCAGTGACAGGAAGACTCCCCAGCACGTCAGGGACCACAGCCAGGAAGAGATCTGTGCACCCCAGGTGGAAACTAAGATTTGCTCAGTCACACAGTGTGGACAGTAACTGATAAAAGGTGTCACATTTTTCCTGTTGGTTTTTTTGAGTCCCCTGGAGTAAAAGGCACTGTTAGCACCAGCAGCCTTGGGAACTGGGCAGCTTTGCTGGCTGTGAGCGATGCTGAACCCAGCTCCAGAGAGCTTGGCTTTTTTTTGTCTGCCTACAGAGAAAAATCCCTGTTGGTTTATGCCTGTTTGTCTTCCTGTTCTTGGGGGGTTTCTCTTACAGCTGACACGATGAAAACAAGACTCGGTGATGCTCTCACTTCTGCCAGCAAGGGATGGTCCTTGAAGCTCTGGTCGGCCTGAAGTTTCCCTTTGTGCCATCAGGGTTGCTCCGAGCCATGTGCCTTGCTGCTGAGTCAGCATTCTGGAAAACAATACATTGGAAGATATATGGCTGGCCAAGACATGTGGTCGCGTCTTAGTGGGCTTTGTGTGCTGCTTTCCACTTGAGAGGGCTTCTTTATCACAAGTTTTCTTGGCCACTGAGAAAATACCTAAAATGAACAATGATGAATACTGTACTGGAGAAGCTACGGGAGTTTACAGCCATGCAAAAAGCCATCATGTTTGGTCTCAGACCTTACAGAACAATCATTTTATGAAAATTTGAGGCTTTTCAATTTTCCACTGAAATCTTTGGACATAAAGAGGATTACTTTATTAGAAAAAATGAATTTTCATTATCCCATAATCCCAAGGCTTCTGGCATGGGAAAGGTGTTTCTACCTGGTGTGAACATCTCAGGACAGTTTGCTCAGCAGGTCCAGTGCTGTTCCAGTGTGAACCTAGGAAGAATTTTAAATCTGGTTTTCCTTCCCTAAGGTGTCCCTGACTCTTCACTGAGCAGGCATGGTGAGAAAATTATAGCACCTCCGTTATTAGAAAATTATAGCACTCTTATTGAAAAGAGCGGAGGCTCTTTTTAAACTTCCAGGTATGAAATTCAGATGCTTGAATTTGGGGAAGTTTACCATGCTCCCAAATTAGCCAGCCATACAGACCTCAGCTATAGCCTCAGTTGGGCTGGTTAGGGCTAGGTTCTTTCATCCAAATCTTTCAAAATAGGGAAAATGTGGGAAATTTGGGCCACTCATTTTCCGAGCTCATTTTCCCCTCTCACAGATGAGCCATGGCTCTGTGCTGGAAGAGAGGTTTCTGTCATGATGAAGTCATTTCTGAGAGCTAATTTACTTGTTCAACTGGGCACGCTGGCACTGGGATCCTGCATGCAAAAAGATGCAGCAAATTAATTGCAAGTGGCTTGCTTGAAAGAAGAAGCAGGAGGTGTGGTAAGCAGATGTCTTCATGGCAATCTGGCAGATTAAGTGGAGGAGTTCCTATGTTTTCCTGTGTTTCTGCTTACTGTGGGGTCTCTGGACTATTTTAATAACTGATCAAAAAAGAAGGGAGAGCATGAGCAGACAGAAGACCAGCCAGCTGGGATGTTTGCAAGCATAAAGGTTCACAAGCTGCGGTACTGCCAAAATTCCCTGAAGAATTTACCGGGATGATTGGTTCCCGAGAGGTAATTTTTTTTCTATGGTAAGTGCTGTGCATATCTCCAGCTTCTGTTTTTCTATTCAGGGCTTGGATTTCCCATTATGCAAGCCTACTTGCCTTTTTAATCCACTATTTTCTCCTGAAACATATGAGACTAAGAATGCTTTGTTGCACTAAAGGAGAGGTGGCTTAAGCAAAGAACTGCACTAAGGCCCTGACCAGGGCAGGGGGAGACCGGGGGGGGGGAAGGGGGGGGTGTCCTGGTTTTGGAGAATTTAGATGCTCCAAACGAGACACCACAGAGCAAGGGCTAGGGTGAGGGAAGACCATTCCTTTTCCAGCCTGCCCTAAATCACAGCTCAGGTGCTACAGGGAGCAAAACCTCATGCCGCTCCCTTTTAATGATCCCCAGCCTCCCAGGCCAACAGAGATTTGGGATTTTCCTGAGGTGCTGTCTGCATTTTTTGCACGGTGGGATCAAATCCTGCTTTTGGTCGCTGCAAACTTCTCTTCCTTCCACAGCATCCCCTCGGGCTGAACTTCACCATGTCCTTGTCTGGCAAGCTCGGCGAGGATGAGTGAGCTTTCTGGCTCCTGGTATCTTCCAGCTGGGTCCAGGACTGTCCTCAAACCTGGTGTCGGGGTGCAGGGGTGTGGGTGCTCTGGCCGTGTCCCTGCAAGGGGTGGGGGTGGTGTAGGACCCTACGGGGTCTGTGCGGGGCTGCTGGGGTGCGTGGGTGCCTGTATCCCCCCGAGTGGGTTGGTACCCGCGGGGGATGTCCCTGAGACGGTGCGTGTCTGCGTGAGCGCTGCCGGGGGGGGGCTGTCGTCGCCGCGGGTTGCGTGTGCCCCTGCAGCGAGTGGGTGTGCTTTGTGTAAGGGGGGGAGACACGCGTGTGCGGGGGGAGCGGGGGGGAGCCGCCCAGCCCCCGCCCGGGCTGCTGCCCACGCCGTGCCCCGAGGGGGCGGGCCGGGAGGCGGGGCGGGGCGGGGCGGCCCCTGCCCCCTG
>NW_010972576.1:6838234-6874835 GCF_000737465.1 Haliaeetus leucocephalus | reverse complement strand
TTTTTTAGCCTAAGTAAGAGGTAGCCTTTATACCGGGTCCTCGCCGGTGCCCCGGGAGGCGCGGGGGCTCCGGGGGTGCCTCAGACCCAGCTCCTGGCTTTCGGCTTGCCCGGGGCGGGGGCCGAGCCCGGCTGGTTTCCCCGCGCGGCGCCGCGTGGGTTCGTGCGGGCTGGGTCCCGGCCGCCCCGCCGGCGTGCGGACACGGGGCCGCCGGCCCTGGGCTCTGGGCGGCGAGAAACAACGGCTGCTTTAGCTGCAGAAAGGGAAATCCCGATCTTTAAAAGGCTCCGGCAGCACCGGTTATTAAAACAGAAGTGAAGAGTTTTTTCTGGCTCTGGTCCCTGCTTTCCTCCCTTTGATTTTTTCGGTTTTTCTTTTCTGGCTCTCATCAGGACACTTGTTCAACTCTGGGTGATGCCGGACACTGCTTGCTAGATCTGAAAGGAAGCAAAGAATAGAATATTTTTTAAAGATGTTTTCCCTGCAAATAACGTTAATCTCGTTGACGGTGTTGGGGGTATGTCCAAGAGTGATTTGCTGTCCTTTGGTTAATTTGGGCTCTGTGAAGTCCATGGAAAAACCTGTCTAAAACCGTCTTTTCCCTAAAAAGAGAGAGATGTGCACCAATCTGATTAGTGAGTCCCACTGATATTCCCCTTTATTCTGTTCTTTCATGAAACAGATCCTAATTTATCAGCATGCCAGACAGAATGAGTCTGCAGGTACTAAAGCTTTAGCCGATCAAAGCCTCCCTTCCCAAAGGTGGCATTGAATTCAGATGATGGTTGTGGGTCAGTGGCTCTCGCCCCCCTTCATTTTGTCCCACCTAGGCTCTTAGTAGTATTTTTTCTTTTCACCATGCAGTAGGGTGGCTGTTGGAGAGGCTGGCCAGGGCATCTCTGAGCCTAGAGGCAAGAGGCTTTACTGAAGAGCAGGCATGTTTAGAGGTGCATGCAGGTGCAAAGGTGTCCATAGCTACGGTGGTGTTACAGTATGCCTGCGTGGAGGAAGCGCTGAAGGATCAGGCTGGTAAATTTGGCTCTTGTGCCATCAGGATTGGGGTGTAAAAGTGCCTGTTCACTCAGAGACCCTTGGGGAAGGAGCCTCAGTTTGCACTGGGGTCAGCTGGCCAGGAGATGATGAACTGAAGCTGGTTAGGTGGGGAAGGACTCTGTGGAGCCATGTGGGGGACTTGTGTGCCCTGACACCCCTAGAAGCCGGCTGCAATTTTCCTCATCTAGTTGCGTTTTCTGATCTTTCTCTTCCCTAATCCACTGAGCTTTGTGGGAGTCCTCGACTGAAGTATCTCCAAAGTTGTTAGCTCCAGGTAGCGACTGGCTGAGTGCAATCAGACTGGGGGGTGGGGGTGGGGGTGGGCGCACAGGAATGCAGGAATGTCTTGTTCCTGGGGCATTTCCTCCTGGGGAAGGAAGATGGGAAGGCATCCTTGTCTGTAAGTAATCCAAGAGCAAAACGTTTCTCTCCTTGCAGACAATGAATCGTTTCAGGGAGCTGACACTGTTATTTGTGGGTCCTGGCAAACCAGATAAGAGATTTTTGCCAGCCACTTGCTCAAATCAGTGCCAGCCCCCAGCCTTGCTGATTGCCTTTCTCTGTTGCACTGGGTGGGAGAGAAGGAGAGAAGCCTTTGTGTACCACAGCGGTAATCACAGTGGTGCTTCGGGGTGAAGGAAGGTTGTTGCCGGTCCCCTTGGTTACACAGTCGCTGATTCTGGTCCTTGTATCTCTAGGCTTTTTTATTTTCAGAGAGAGGATGCCACTTTGGAGAAGGAATTTTTCCTGCCTGGCTCTCCTTGTGTGGCTGTGAACAGCTATTTCCAAGACCTCTTTCCTTTACCCTTGATCCAAACCTTGCACGAGGCTGGTTATACATGCTCATTAAACAGGGAATTAAATCACATAGGAATGCTGCTTGCTTGATGTCTTCTTTATTACAGAGCTATGCTTAGAAGTTGAGGCTTTTTAAGTGATTGTGTGGGCTTTAGCTAAGCTGTGAAAAAAGCCTCGTAAACAATAAGCATTTGTGATGAAAGCAGAGTAAGTGTAATTATCACCTGTCCTATTAAAAATCTTCCCATTTTGGGGCACACCCAAACTAATCAGACAGTGTTGTGCTTTTCCAGATAACCAGGTGATCTTTAAGAGCGGCTCTGGGGAGCAAATGCAAAATGAGCAGCGGAGGACAGTGCAGAAGACGCAGAGGGCTCTCAGTCTGAGCCACGAGGATTCGAAGATGTCTGCGTGCAGTGACTTTGTGGAACACGTTTGGAAGCCTGGCTCCTGCAAAAACTGCTTCAACCCAAAGAGTTCCCATCGGCTGCAAACACCCTCAGACGTGGGAGCACGTGGCGTGCTCCCGAATGGAGTTAGGACCAAGCCTGAGAGCCCCACGTTGGAAGACGAAAGTGTAAATACCTCCCCCTTCTTGAAGCCAACAATTGCTGTGAAGCCAACTATGATAAACTCGGATGTTTCTGACGCGTGGGCGGATGTGAATATGAATGCAGATCTGTCACAGGTAATGATTAATCCAGTCAAAGCATGACTTCCCGTTACTTACCTCTCCTCAGGAGTGCTAGGATTATCTGTTAAAACGGTTTCCTTCCCTTTGTTCTTCCTTCTGGTCTTGACTCAGGTTTTTAAGCCATATATTGGCTTCTCAAAATATCTTTGGCTGAAGCTGAATGAGCAGTTACTCATGAAGCATGTACAAAGGAGCGTAAAAATATGTTGTTTGTTTAGGAACTTCCGGATTTTAAATGAGGATGCGGGTTAAAGTTATTTTCCTGGGAAGATATACTGAAAAGAAGTCCTGTGTGGTTGCAGTCAGTGCTAACTGGATCCATGGTCTTCATGGGCGAGGAAGAAAGTGCCCTACCTTCCTAGCCCAGCTCCTTGGGCTCCCAACCTTTGCCAGAGCAGTAATGCCCTCTGGGTGTAGCGCTGCTGCCTGCCTGCAAACTGGCAAGCCTCAGTGGTTTGAGTTGCAGTCAGGATGGGTGGTTCACTCCTCTCCCTGACCAATTGATACCAGCACTGCCCCAGCCACGCAGAGCGAAGCATGGGCTGCTGTAACCTTGCCTGTGGCATAGGTGTGCTCCTATCTCCCACCCTTGCCCCAGAGGAGAGTCAGGGCTTGCCGGCTCTCTTCTTAGCCTCCTGTTGCTCTCCCTTGCTTCTCTTCTAGGGGTAAAGGGCACATGAGCACAGGCTGCTGTTGTTGGTGGGGTTTGATCTATGCGTGCAGATTTGGACCCAGGCTGAGTTTGGCACTGTGGGAGCAGGTTCTGCCACCCGGGGACAGGAGGTCACTTTGTGGGCACGTGTTACTCTCTGCCTCTCCCACTCCTCCTTTGGCAAGCAGGATAGATGTCCCTCAGATTAATTGATTTCTGATACATTTGCCCACCTGCTCCTCAGTCCCTACTGCTGAGCATAGCCAAGCTGCTGTCCCAGGGTAGCCTGTGATAGTCTGTCTGTGCTCCAGAGCATGCGACTCTGGAGCAGCAGTGTGAAATGAAATGAAAATAAGCAGAGACGTGCAACTATTCCTTGCCTCTCTGAATCTTTAATTGCACAGTGATTCACAGACAGGATGACAGGTTGGACATGTTTCTGGCAGTGAACCCATAGAAAGAGAAAGGAGAATGCCTTATTTCAGTTCATTGCCATTGTTGGTAATGCAAGGATTGTAAATGGTCCAGGAAATAGGACAAGTGTAGTTTAAATAGAAAAGATTTGCAGTGGTTATTGGTGGGGTGGGGTGAGCACGGAGCAAAACAGACAGCGAATGCCAGAGGGCTTTACTGTGGAGATGGGCTTTTTCCTTTTTTTTTTTTTTTTTTTTTAAATTTCTCCTTCATTTTGCATATGCACATCCTGACAGTGCACTTGTCTCTTTGGCCCATGCAGGTTAGCTGGGGCATGGTTTCTGGCAAACAACTCTTTCTGAAATCAGGAGAAGCGCAGCGGATCTGCCTCGACAATTTTGGCAATGGTGGTGTGAGAAAGCCCTTCCTTCACAACCCACCCAGTGACTGCTTGTCTTGCTGTCCTCCTAGCTACTCCATGGTGGGCCTGCGCAGCCTGGAGAGTCGAGTGGAGAGAAATGTCTCCATCCACAGCCTGGTGCTTGTGGGTGAGGTGGGCAAGCAGGAGGACAGAGCCAAAGACAAGTTTGCCCTGCCGCATCGGGCCCCCTGCCCTAATCTGTCCACCTTGGGGGACAGAAGCACCACGAACTCCAGCAGAAACCCTTCTTCCCAAGCCAAAGAAGGAGCAGCGCTCCCCTCGGAGGCTGACTGCGGTCACCTCTCCTCTGGCTTTGAAAGCGAAGGGGGCGAGTACTGTTCAATCACAGACTGCTGCAGGGAGCGCCCCATCTCCTGGGAGCTGCGTTGTGTGGAGGGGAAGGGTGCCCGGTGCAAGAAGGAGAGCCCTGCCCCCTGTGGATGGAGGCAGCGGGATGCTCCCGAGATTCCCAGGCCAAGTGGCAGGGCGGTCAAGTTCGGCGAAGAGGAGCGCAAAGCGGTGAACGTGGCCTTCTGCATCACAAAAGACCAGGGCGATCCTCTCCCCTATGCCCTGTGTTCAGAGAGGAAAAAGCTGGCTCTCCACACTGAGCCTGCTGCCCTCCCTGAGAGCACAGGGAGCAGCAAGGCGGCTGCCTTTGCTTTGTCCTGGGAGGACGAGGACTCGCTTCTCCTTGGAGAGCCCTCTGCCACTGGAGGCTCCCAGCCTGAGGGTTCGAGCACCCCTCAGCAGGCTCTGGTGGAGCCGCAGCGCCCTCGCCTCACCGAGCCAGCCCACAGTGATCCCATCTATGCCGAGAGCACCAAGAGGAAGAAGGCGCAGCTGAAGGCTGTCGGCGGACAGGCAAAAGCAGAGAAGCTGGCCCGCAGCACTGGCAAGGAGCAAGCTGATGGGACGTGGAGGGATGGTGGCTGGGCGTTGGGTGGTGAGAAGGAATACCAGGACTCCACTGGCCAGGTGGCGGCAAAGATAACTATAATGACAGCACACACCGAGGATGATCACAAGACAATATTCCTCAGCAGCCCTGATTCAGCAGTAGGAGTTCAGTGGCCATGTATCAGCCCCACTTCCCATCCCGATTTTGGGACTTCATCACCTGCCATTGAGCCTGGAGAGATTTTTCAAGCATCTGGAAGTGAGAACAGCCCAAGATTTCATCTGGCAGCTCCTGCCAAGACCTCAGTTACTGAAAGTCCAGCCATTCCCCCAAAGATGTCCAAAAACAGCCAGCCAGGCAGCGAGGGGAACCATGTGCCCCCGGTCAGCTCCCACGTGGCAAGGTTTGGTGATGACAACAGCCATGACAGAGCTGGTGTTCAGCTGCTGCCGAGGAGCTATACTGATACAGGTGCCTTTGGGGCATTCCCTTCTCCATGCACTCAGGTCAATGGGGTCTCTGTGGAGGAGTCCAGCAGAGGCCTGGCAGGCTCATCCTATGACAGGAGGCAGAAATACTATATCCCAACGTGGACCAAGCAGTGCCGGATAGAGGAGGAGGAGGAGCAGGAGGAGGAGCAGGAGCTCTTAACCCACCCGTGGGCAGTGGGAGCTGAGAATGGAAGAGCTGGTGCTAACCTTGTGAATGACGGCCCGATGCTGGAGAGTCAGACTGGGATCAGCAGATCGTCATCTTTCTCCTTTGAGTTCCCTAAAGACAAGAGTAATGGTGTGGAGTTTGCACCACCGCCACCGCCACCAAAAAAGCAGTCCAGGTACAGCCCTGTGAGTGTGCGCACAGCTGTCTTTTAAACTTTTGCAATAGGGATGTTTGCTACAGGGATTCATTGACTAGGAGGTGCTTCCTGTTCTTTTTTTTTCTTCCTTTTCTGTTCAAAGGTGGGCTTTCAGGAGCATGGGAGGAGACTGTCCAGCTGAAAAACTACTTACCTTTTTACTCTGAAAAGCTGTCGGATCTTTGCAAGTCCTGGTTCAAATGCCATGCGTACTTGCAAAGGCCCTTCAGGGGCAAGGTACGGCCTTGGGTCCCAATATTCAAGTGAGAACAAGGTCTGTGCCCAGGATGGCTGATGTTTCCCAGGTCAGCTTCATTCTGTCTTGGCACAGTTCCTTGATGTTGAATAGGATAGAAAATCTGGGGTTGCAAGTTCCTCTTGTAAGTGGAACTGGGCAACTTCTCTTGGTGCTAATAGCAAGGGCCTCTGAAATCCTCATTTTCAGCTTGGCTCTAATGTCTTTTGGCTTTCAAGGTTAGCTCTTGAAGCTGCAATTTCCCAGGGAGGACTCCTTGCCTGCAAGCAGGTAATTGGAGCTTGCTTAACGTGTGCTTATGATGTGTGGGAACCACCTGGCTTCAGGCAGCCTTCCCCTCACCACTCTCCTGGAAGTCAGGTTTGCAGGCAGGACAACAGCACACCCCAGAAAACAAACGTGAATGAGGGAGAGCTCTCCATATGGGAAGGAAGTAGCTCTGCTAAGCAATTAAAAAAACAGGCTTCTGATACTTTGTGTGCATTCAGTGTGTGCAGCTGTGCATATCGCAAAAAAAAAAAAAAGAAAAAAAGATAAAATGGAGGAAGAAAAATTGATTTCCTTTCCATGCAACTAATGAATTGGGTTGTCTGAGCATACTGGGGAGGGATACTTCCACATTCTGTGGGTGTCCTATATTTGCTTTATTGCATGTGTCAGTTTTGTTACCTGGAACTGTGCATTGCACAACAGATTTGACTCCAGCTCCTTGATTAAAAAGTTGAGAGAAGAAGGGATGGGTGCTCAGAGAAGACCTTGCTCTTGGGGTCCATGGCCAAGCTTATGCATAGGCTTCAGTGACCTCCAGGTTGAGACTGTGGTTGAGTTGGCCCGTCCTCTGTTTTGTTCTCATATTGAATTTTCAGTGGTTTTAGGGTTGGCTAGCCCAGGGAACTAGTGTTTTAAATTGACGAAGTGGGGAACAAATTATGTTTCTCGAGGAAAGGGAAGAGATGAACAAGAGGCTTTAATTCTTAATGCTGAGCTTCCTGCTGTGATGCTGCATGCCTGCTGGAGTTAGAGGAAAGAAAAGGTCTACAAGCAAGTGAGCACACAGATGAGCTTTGTTGCCTTTAAAATGAAAGAGAACACCAAGATGTGGTTTAGCTTTGACCCTGTGAACTTTCTTTCATGGCTGTTGCCGCTTGGTGTCTCCTATCAGCCTGTGGCTTGGGGTTGCATCTGCCACATGAGGTGGTGTTGAGGCCCAGCAGAGTTGATATGATGCTGTCAAGCAGGGATCATTTAGGAAACACCAAGCTGCCTGCTGAAAGTCCTCTAGAACCTGATCCCTTCCCCTGCAGAGTAGAGGTCACTGGGCAGGCCAGAAGGGTGGTAGCACTCAAACTCAGCAGTGTATTTCCCAGCAGCATCTTCCAGTTGCAGTGCTAGGACCTCCTTCCACTCATGGAGGAGCAGCTATGCAGAGGTATGCAGAGCCCTTTGTCTGTACTGGAGGCAAGGATCCTTCCCTGGCAGTGCTTGGAGTCTCCTTTCTGCCTTCATGAGGGCTGAGAGTGGAGGCAGGGGGCTCCTTGATGTGTCAGGGTGTCTTCTTGGCTGGGTGACTTGGACCAGCTGTGCTCCAAGCCAGGAGCATGCCCTGCTGCTGCCCTCCATGAGGAGTTATGACGATCTGTCCTGAGGGGCGTGGAGCATTTTCCCCTCCTTGGAGGGGCTGGTGCGTGCTCCTGGTGTGATTGGGCTGTGCCAATAACAATTGCTTCTGAGTCATCCTGAAAGCATGTGCGCTAGAAAGCCTGTGTGAAAGCAGGCGGGGAAACTGAGGTCAGGGAACACGTGGCATCCATAACCAGGATCTCTGGCAGAGCCATAAACCCTGCCAGGTGGTTGAGGTAGGTGCTGGCATTTCTCTTACCCCCTGTGGCTGTAGGCCATGTGTTGTGCTACATCTGTTTGTCTCATAAACGCCTCGATGCCTGCAGCTGAGCCTTGGGGCACCTTGCTCAAAGAGCATAGCCCTCTCTCTCTGGCTACCAAACCCCTGCACAGCCGGCCTGAGGAGCGATTTGATCAGATGGCAGGTTTTGCAAGCCGTGCAAACCCAGCTGATTGCTTTGTTTGTTTGCTTTGAGGGTGCTCTTGTTTTTGTCTCGAGCATGGCTTCTCTGAGCATGTTGATGCAGGAACCAGGGTGGTGTTACCTGTGCATGGTGGTGGGATGGATGGCTATGTGCACAACTGGTTAAAATCACCATAGCGGGATTGTGTTACCCTGGGCAGTCGTTGCTTGCAGTTTCGGGTTATGACATGACTCTGACCTGCTGCTGGAGGAGCATCTCCTCTGGTCCTCCTGGGCTGCAGCCAAATGCCTGAAGAAGGGAGGAGGTCTTGCACACAAAGATGACTCTGAGACACGTCCATACTCTCCTAGGTCTGTGCAGTCTGTGGGCATGTGCTCGTCTGTAACAGAAGAACCACTGATACTTCTGTTATGCTTATGTAGTCCCTCGCAGAGACAGAGCGCCTCAACCCAAGATGTTCTCAGGTGGCACCGCTGTAAAGGCTCTTTGGATGGATGGATGGATGGAGATGAAGCCAGTGTAGACCTGGTTGTGGCACAGTTTTGTGGCTTGGGGCTTAGCAAATCAGGGTTCATTTCAGCTGCAGGAAAGGCATGTAACCATCCTTTTTCCTTCTAGATCTCAAGCTGCAGCAAGGTATTTGATTTCATGCTGGAAGATGAAGCCTGCCTGTTTGACTTCTCTAATTAAACTTAATTGCTTATTTTAAAGAAAACTCACATGTGTGTTCAAACTAGTTTCAAAGCAGAGAAAGAAAAAGGGACTCTGTAGATGTTTTGTTCATCTTGGCTCTAACAATTAAAAGGGAAAAAAGTTTTTACAGGGTGAATTCCTGCCAGGCACTGAGGAAACTCTGGTTTTGCAGTAAGCTGTCTCTTAGGATGGCGGAAGGAGTGATTTTTAGGGAGTTTTAGAAGTTGGTGCAAAAAAGGAAAATAATGAATTTGTGCCTGTTTCATCCCACATAAATCTACTCTGGACCTCTTGTGACTGTTTCTTCATACAGTCCTTTTTTCCTGCTTGTTTGAAAGAATATAGATATTTAAGGTTTGCTTGGTCTGAAACGGAATGGAAAATGAGTTTAATTACAAGAGGAAAGAGATTGGAAAGGGAAGATAGTGGCTGGTCTTCTTCCAAAAGCTTGGAAGGTAGTTGGCTAAGGAAAGGGCTCACCAGGGGAACTAGGATCCCCAGGACTTGTATGTGCAATGATTTAAAGGTTCTTTGGTGTGAAATGCTGTAGCGTGGCCTTCAGTTTCTTGGCATGAGGAATGAATCTTTGCTGAAATTTATGTCTCTCTCATGCAGCAGGTCAGGCTAAATGATCCTCACGCTTCCTTCTAGCCTGCAAAACCTTGACAGTTAATTTATTTCATGTGCCTCTTAAAGAAAGGAAACAGTGATGCTGTTTTGCATCTCGAGCTGTTGGCTCTTGAGCTGTTTTCATCATAATTAATGCCACCTTCAAAAGGCAGCACCGTAGATAACTTCTGAAATTTGCTGAATGCGCTCGCTTGCGGTAACAAAGGTGTGTAGCACGGCACATCCCGACACCCGCCATCACTGAAAACAGCCAGGACAAATGAGCTTGAGGTGTGCCAAGATTCCATGTTGCGGTGCTGCTGCCGCCGCTTGTTGCCAGAGGGAACAGAAAACAAGAGTGTTACAAAAAACCGACTATGTTGGGAATTGGATCACCAGGAAAAGAGCCAGGTTTGTTCCTTGCTGGGGAGGTGGTACTGGCTGGTGGGACTGCGCTGTGTGCTCCTTGCCAGGAATCGTTTTGCGACGGAGCAGTGCTGCACCTGAGACAGAATATTCCCAAGGCACCTGTTTCTCCTTGGAGCTCAGTGTCAGGGTGTACCCCTGTGGCAAAAGCAGACTGGCTACATGGAGCTGCTGTGGCAATTACAAATGCAATTGGAAGTCACATGGGCCCCAGGTTTTGGCTCTCTTGTCCGTGACTGTGGATGACAGCAGGGAGTTGCTGTTTGGTCTAGGACAAGCCAGATTTATTATTATTAAAATAATAAATAATAAATAAATAAATAAATAAGAAACTCTGGCTGGAGTCTATTTAAATACATAATTAATAATTAAATAAGTAAATCAAAGAAAGGAGGGTATGGCTCAAGCAGGAGAGAGAATCATGCTCCAGGACAGGGAGGAAATACACCTTTTGGATTCCCCCTGTGGTTTTTGTCTGAAACTAATTGGCAATTTCTTGTGCTGCTTCTGCCAGTGGATCATTTTTAAAAGGTTGTGATTTATCAGCCAATCTTTTAGGAGAGTTTGTTTCTTTTAAAATGAAAGTCATTCACTTTTCTGTGTGTTTCCTATCTTACCACTTATAAAAGTGCAGAGTTGGAAATTGAAATGAGATTTGGTGTCTTCTTCACTACATTGGAGCATGCAGTGATTTAATTTTTGACCCATCTACCATCTTAATTCTGCACCCCATCCGAATTTCCCCTTGCATCCCAGACTCCAAACCCTTGTTTCAACTTAACCTGTGCTACGTAAAACCTTTTTGGTACAGGGAGGAGCGGTGTAGTCCTCTGGACAGAGCTAGGAGTGTTTCAAAATCCTTTCTTCCCCTCACCTCGATTTTGGTTTCTCCATGTTTGCCAGCTGGTAGCAGAAGGATAAGTACAAATCCAAGCCTCAAGTGTTGTAAGCTCCTGTATGCTGGCTTTTAACTGCCCTGTGCATCCAGGGGAAGATGCTAGAAGAGCGAGCAGTGGAGGGATGGAGATATAATTATTCACGTTTCATGATAGACAAGCATATGGTACAACGGTGCTTCCTCTTGTGTAATAATTATGCCCAGCCATGTGTTGTGTTTGATGCTGTAATGCAGTCTAGCTTTTCTCTCTGCCATGCATTAGTTCCAGTATTTTATTTTGGAGGGGGTGTCCTGTTGACATTATCACCAGACTTGTCCTGGAGTGCAGTTTGTTTTGTAGTGGTTTGTTTGTGTTCTCTGCTCTCCTCTGCTTCCTTCCCCTTCTGCATGTTGTATACAGTTCAGCATCTCTGTTAGCTGTTCAAGTCCTGTCATCTGTGCTGAGAAGGAGTGACCCCCTCCTGCCTGCACAGCAAGGCTGGGAAACCCCCGTGATGGGGCTGCAGAGCGGGTGCTCCTTGTGATCGGGTCTCTGCGCTGGGGAGAGATGCCTTCCAGCATCCTCCATGGCTGCCAACAGGCTGCACGTGTGATGGCTGCTGGAAAGGAGCAAGCATGAGCCTTGCAGCTCTTGCGTCCGAGTGGCCTTCTCCCCCTCTCAAAACCTCCCTGCCCCTTGCACTTTTGGTAGGTAATCAGAGCTGCGTGTCAAATCTTGGGCAGGAAATTCAAGCCAAAGGCATGCCCGGAGTCCAAGGGATCCCTGGGGCAATATGCCAAGAGGCGCGTGTCTGCTGTAGTTAGGGGAGCCATGCTTTGGTGCCCGTCTCCACTCTCTCTCCGAGAAGTGCAAGGCACACAGTCAGCAATGCTGGAGTCCCACAGCAGCATCAGGTGGGACCCCGATCTGTTAAGAAATGTGAAATTAAACACATGGCTACTACTAGAATATGAATCACGGGAAAGACGAAGCATGCCCTGGCCAGAGGTGCGACGTGGGGCATGGCAAATGATCTGTGTCCCTTTGCAATGTTACAGAACTCCAAACTGTTTTGGTTTTGGTTTGGGGGGTGGGGTGGTGGGTTTTTTTCATACGACTGCTGTTTTCAACCTTGACTTGTTTTAGGCAGGACTGTGGGAATCATGTGGAAAGCCAGCTGCATGAAATTGTTTAGGATGGGAAAACTGGGGAATAGCGAACGGGAAGGGTTGCCTGAATATGCCAGTGTGCTGCATGGAGGATGTTGAGTAATTGAAGTGTATTTAAAGCCACCAGAATAATTTCGAGAGCTGGAAATCCTGTCCTTTTAGGTTATTAGACTGGGAGAGCTGACTCTTGTGACCTGTTCTTTATGCACTGGCACATGAAGGAGGCTCTGGTGCTTCTCTTGAAGTTGCTGGTTACATTTAAGGTGCTGAGCACAGATTTTTGAAATGGTGGTAAATTAGCAACTGCTATATCTTTCTGAAGGGGAGTGGAGCCCACAGATGTCAGCAAGCTGGTGGGGGGGCAATCCCAGTGATTTCTTCAGGTTTAAGGTGGGTTGATGCTCTTTATTTCCAATAACCTTTGGTGAAAAGGGCAAGACGGAGAATAGCCACCTGTGGCCTCGCAGTCACACGTGGTGGAAGGAACACTAGCAAAGCAGGGGAAGTTCGGGTTAGCTGTAAATCGAGATCCCACAGGCTGCTGTAGCGATGAGCTGTTCAGCTCTTGGGGTGGAATTTTACTGAAATGGGAGAGTTTGACCCTAGCAAGTGTTTTCAGTAATTCTTTGGTATAGTGGGCGGTATTTTAATCTGTGCAGGCTGCAGCCTGGGCTTCAAGCAGCTCATAGGGAGAGAGGAAGATGTGAAGCGGAGAGGGAGATGTAAAGCGGAGGTATTTCCAGGCGGTATTAGCCAGCCCGGCTGTAACATCTGAAACAAGAGCAGGATGTCGTTTAAGCGGCAAACAATTTCTATTTCGGTGTGCCTATTCAGGAACTGCATTTTACATAAGTCACGGCGGTACAGAGAGGAAACAGGGCTCTCTGTACATCTGACTTCACCGCGACGTTGAGCTCAGCAAAGGCAGCAGCCAGCACGGTTCTGGCCGACACCGCGTTGCACCCAGGTTGCTTGGAGGAATAGGTGTGGCTGCGTGCGGTGGACCTTGGACCCCACCGAGCAAAGTCCCATCTCTCTCTGAGTACGGGAATGGTAAGGCAGCTCTGTGGATTTGTGTTTAAGAGATGGGAATGAAACAGAAATGCACCAACTTTTCTTGGGGAGGGGGGTGGGGGAGGAATGTGTTAGAAAACCTCTCATCTGTGCAAATCGAGACAGGCTCTCTTGCAAAATCTTTTTCTTTTCTTACAGATTTAAATGCTTCCTTGATTCTTGCCAGGTCAGACAGTGTACCTGCATGTATGCACCCATGCATTTTTTCCCCCCAAATTACTAGAAGTTAAATGTCTGAGAAAGTTATAGGATACAGATATATCTTTAAAATTAAAAAAAAAAAAGTGAAAAGGATTTAAGTCCAGTTGGTTGCTTTCAACAGCATTAATCGTGACAGAGCTAAAAACCTCAATGTGTGTCTCTCTCACTTTTTATTTTTTAACTGTGACTTCTGTGGTGCATTGTGAAGTTTTGTAAATCATCCCCAAGAGGCTTGCCGTGGTAGATTCGTCACTGGTGCAAGACCAATGTCTCTGCTGAGTTATACCTGAGGTGGTTTTTAGAGCCTTATTTTCATCAGCCCCTGAGTATTTTTAGACCGAGGCTGCTCAGGCAAATGAGGAAGTCTGGCAGAAGTTTCTTCCGGGCTTCTCATACACTCTGCTCTCCATGTGGTGGTGTGGACACGAGAGTAAGTGCTTTGTCTGGATGGGGAACGAATCATTTCTCAATCTTCAAATAAAAATCGCTCGTGTCATCCGCTGTGCTTGGGGGTTTTGGAAGAGGAGGGACCCTGTGCACCTGAACAGGGTGCCACAAGAAAACGGTCATGCACGTCTTTTGTTTGTCTTTCTCAGCAGCCATTCAGCCGTCTGATTAGGAAACGCCGGATACCTTCCAGCAAGATAGCTGGTGGAAATCCTTTTTCTTTTTTAGTCTGCCACTAACCTTTTTATGTTCTTAATCAACAACGTGTTGAATTTTATCAGCAGATTGGCAGTTTTACTTAAAAAATGTGGACTGATAACCTTTGTTTGCTGGCTGGTAGAGAGCCTGAACTGTACCAAAGCTAGAGTGTTTGTGCTCTGATGTGCTGCCTGATTTCAACAGTTTCTGTTGTTTTCCAGGGAGGAAAAAATGAAGAAAATGCAAGGGAAATTCTTTATCTTAGCGGAAAGTCCTGCTTGCCTACAACTGATCATTTAAACTGTGACCTGGCAGATTATAAACCCAGTTTATGGTTTATTTATTTATTTTTTTAGATGGAAGCTGCATGGAAAACTGTAGGTCTTGCATTAAAAGCTGCATGGTAGGTCCTGAGTTTGGCAGACATTTGTTTTCTGCAGAGGTGCTTCTTCTTTCGGAAGGTGTCAGTTGTTACTGTGATGCACTGAGGAGACAACAGCTGCTAGGGATGGACTCTTCTTCCGCTTATGCCTCTGCCATGAAGGAATTGGGTTCTGACACCCAGCCTCAACCTGCCCTTCTATAAAATGGAAGGAGTGATGCCACTCCCTTCCCTTGAGAACTTTACTGAAGGCAAATGCTGGTGGGTCTTCACTTCCCAGTGACGGTGGCCAAGATGGGATGTGGTCCAGGACCCCACATGTAGTAAGCAAAGGAGGTGCAGACTGGGGCTGGATGATGTTGGCTCAGTGGTTCTCTCTCTGCTCAAGCACAGCTGGTTTGTCATGAGGGGCTGGCATGGGGGCTGCAAGCCTATAATCTGCTCAGTGTCAGTAGGATGTGATCCCCAGGTGCCAGAGAAAGAAGAAAAATGCACAGGAATGAGGTGCCGTGGCATGGTAACAGGCTGCACAGTGTCTGTATGGATGGGCAGGGACCAAGCTAAGGCTGCTCTTGGCTTGAGTCTCCACGCACGAATGCATGCAGGGTATCTTTTGCTATCTGTCTCCTGACTCTTCTCTTTCACTCTCTCTAGGCACACTCTGAAAATGAACCCGAGTAACGCTGAGTTAGAGAGGGTCAGCAACAGCTCTACCGAGAGCCTCAGCCCACCTTTCAGGAGCGTCCACGTCAGCTTCACTGCTGGCTCCACTGACAGCCTCGACTCGGACACACAAACTGGCAGTGATGGCAGTAAGTGACCACTGGGTGTGGGAGAGGTAGCATCGGACCTGAGGAAGGAGTTACCTCCATCCTGAGGCCCACTGCTGAGGCAGCATCTTCAGAGCAGGGATCATGAGGGTCCAATCACCTAGTTTCCCCAGCAACCCTTCATCTTTCCACTTCTACCCTTCTGCCTCTTGATGCACTTAAAATGAATGTGGCAGGGTCAGGGCAACATCATGGGCTTTTTCCTTTTTCATTTGGCAAACATCAAAATCATTCATTCTGTAGCTCTCCTCTTGTCTGCATAAAACCTTCATCTGAAAGCAATTGTCCTTATCCTGCTTGTGCTTCATACGTTGCGCGAGGTCACAAGTAGCCCTGCCATAGAAAGTCCTCCATAGATTTGAGTAGTACCAGAAAGAGTCTTGTGCTAGAGGTGGTCTCTCCCTCTCATTGTGTTCCCAGTCATTTCTTGAAGGGGAAAAAAATCTGCCTGCACTCGTTTAACTGAGATTAAAAAATACTTACTATGAAGTCACTTTTTTCATCAGTGCGTAACTTAGACATGCACTAACGTGTTCAGCAGCTCAGAAAGTATTTCCTTTGCAAAAGTAGCCTTCGTGTAGTGGAAGTTCTGTCTTTCCAAGAGCAACAAAGTGCAGCAATAAAATTAAGAGCCAGAGCTCTGGAAACTCCATTTTTCCACTGTTAACTTGGAATCTGAGAGTGAGACCATGCCAGGAAATTGTACAGGGGGAAGAAAAACTCACATATGTTGGATCTTTACTTGCTAGGCACAGAAGCAATTTGCTGTCAAAAATGATAGGGGACAAGAGGATTTCTCTGCCTTCACTAACAGAAACGACTGTTTCAACTCATCTTGGGAAACATGAGTTTTTAAATGAATAACCTGAATGCAATTTTTCTTGCTGATGGAAGCAAGAAGCTATGCAGTCAATCACTGAGTGAGGTGAGCTCAAATTAATTGGCTATGCTGTCAGATGTTAAAATATGAAGCGGGGGGGAACTTTTAAGCCCTTGACATGCAGAGAGACTCTACACTGAAGGTGCAGAGCACTGTTAGGAAAGTTGTGAAAGGGTTTCATTCATTAACCTGTGCTTGGGGCAGAGCCCAGCAGCACATAAAAAAACCGTAAGAGCAGTTTGGCATTTGTGGGCTAGGCATGTGGACTGGTTGCCAAAGCTTCCAGTGCTGACGTTTGTTCCGTAAGGCTTTGTCAAGTAAATCTTGCCTCTCAAAACGGGGATTCAGCTGCGTGTCCTGGCAGAGATGCCTCTGTTGAGTTGCTCTTGGGCTGCATGCTGAAAAATTTCTCTTGGCTGTATCCTCTGTCAAAGCCCCTTGGACTGGAGGTGGCGAGAGATGCCATGCTGAACAATCCCTGCCTGTGGCTTTTAACAGGGTTTTAACAGAGGGGATCTTTCCCATGGACCGGGCAGGGTGTGATGCAGATGTCTGGGTTTTCATTAAAGCTTGGGGCATGCATCTCTGTTGAGCCATGGGCTCCACAGTTACCTGTGCAGCTGCAGAGCAGCTGAAACTGGAGAGCAGTCAATTGGCGACTGGGTGTACAATGCAGGCAGGCAGCTGAGGCAAGGGCCCAATGGGAGTCAGATAGCTCAGCACTCAGAAACTGGAGCAAAAGGGACATGTGCTGATTCACAACATTTCCTGCAGAGCTGTTTCTGAGCATGTTGTCAGAAATGGGGTGCCGAAACTGCCTTGCATGGGAACCTCATCTGCTACAGAAGCCAAAATCAGTGCTGTTCATTCCTGGGGTGTCTCTCAACGCTGTTGCTTGGGATGGGGTGTATTGCAGCAGGAGCATATAGGCAGCCTTGACAGTGGAGCGGACAAATGAAAATTAATGTCATGCTCCCAAACTCTGGTGGGGAAGGACAAGGACAGATCATGCCAGCATCCACCCTAGTAGCTGAGAACTAAGGGATGTGGCCTCAACACATGCCGTTCCAGGTGGAGAGCAGCTAACAGGGATTGCTGTTCTGGCACAGCTGGTGTGGCTTTGAGGCTGCACGTGACACGCCAGGACAGGCTGGGAGCTCGGGGATCTGAGCCCCTGCACTTGGAGGTTGTGTGCGAGAGCTGGTGAGTCACTAGGATTGTGAGGGAGACAAGCGCCTGCTGCGGGCTGACATGAAGCTGCCCCAGGGCATTCCTGTGGAGCAAGCAGAAAGACACTGTGAGGAAGTGCCTGCTGGCAGCTGAACCTTCACCAGCAGCCGCATGAGGAGGAAGGATGGCTTGCTACCACTCTGCAGCTTTGGAAGCTGGGTTCAAAGAAAGCAATAGATCCTGCTATCTGCTGAGCTTGCTTGGAGAAAAACCCCACCACGCACCTTTCAAGGTGTTAGCAGACCTCAAGTTTATCAAGAGTCCTGCCTGTCATTCAAGTGGCATAGAAAATTCTCTGAAATTATGTCTCTTCTTTTAATTTCCCCTGCAGACCCCTCCACTCCTCATTCGTTCCATCTCCATGACCTGAAATTATTGCTTTTTATTTCAATGTCAAATCATCTTTTTTTCCTTTTCGTTTTCCTTCCCCTTCTTCCATGACATGCAACTGTATCACCTGTCTCCAGTCTGTCCAGGGTAAGAAAACAGCTGCTACAGCTGCCTGAAAAAAGCTAGCCATCCCAACCCAATCCATGTCCAGATAGGACATGGAGCTGCCTGGGGTTTAGTGGTATGTAGTGGAGCCAGGCTGCCCTCAGCAAAGAGATCTGGCAATAAGCCAGAGGACAGGCAGCAGGGGCGGAGGCCAGATTTTTTCAGGAGGATGGAAATTGCCAAAATCCCGGGCCTTGCCCAGTGACCCATACCCTGTGTGAGGCAGAGAGACAGGTTCAATATACTTCTTGGGCTGCTCTGGTACAGCTGGAGGGACAGAGCTGTGTAGCGTGACTCATTCTCTCCTTATCACACTGTCTTGCTGAAGCACTGGGTGGCAGCTCCCAGGTGAAACAGGCTGTGTTTAAGAGATTGTCCTCCTATCCAGAGTGCTTCATTCTTACCTCCTTGTGGATGACATCACAGCTTTAATATTTACCCTCTACTAGCTTTTTACTACTGTGTATGCAGTTCATAGGGGAGTGGTTTCAGGGGGGAGCATTTCTCTAGATGGCTGGTTGCAGCCTGCTTTGCAAACCTGCTGTATTAAACTGGGTTAAATCCCTAATGCCTTCAGTGAAGCTTTGCAGTCGTGAATAGATGAGGACTGTGTGCTGGGTTCAGACGTAACCTGGCTTGCTGCTTTGTTCCCAGTCGGGACCCTGGGAGACATAGCCTGTGGGGATGGGAGGGACATGGAGAGGGTCCTGCACTTCCAGGCCGCAAGGGCCGCTCATGGCATCTTCTTGTGTGTTGCTGTCTCCTAGGGCGCTCATCTGAGCCAAACCACTCGCCCCCTCCAGCTGAGAGCCAAGTGTTTCCCCCTGTCCCTTTCCTTCCTGCCTCCGGTGAGGATGGTTCCTCCTCTGCCCCCAGCTGCCCGCCCCCTCTGCCCCAGAAGAAGACAGTAAGCAGAACGGTGTCCTCCCCAGATGGCTTTTTTGGGGGACAGGCGTCTTCAGGCAGAGCAGCCGGTGCTGCCAGCCCCAGGCTGAATGTCAGCCACTCCGAGAGCAATGTCTGCCTCCAAGAGGAGCCTCCCTTCATCCACCCAGCCAGCCTGGGGGGCCGCCCTGGCACCTTCTCCTCCTCCGAGTCCCTGGAGAAAGGCTCCAAAGGAAAAAGCTACTGGGGTTCAGCCACTGGTAAGAGCACAGGAGCTTGCATCCCCAGCAGAAATCTCCAGTCCCTTTCCTCCTCGCAGCTCAGTGTGTCCAGCCAGGTGTCATTGGGCTCCAGCCTCCACCTTCACAACCTCCTGAGCAACATCGACAGCAAGGAGGGGGTGTATGCCAAGCTGGGGGCCCTCTACGCCGAGTCCTTGCGCCGCTTGGTTGCCAAGTGTGAGGACTGCTTCATGCGGGAGCAGAAGAACGAGCTGCACTTCAGTGAGAACAACTGGTCACTCTTCAAGCTGGCGTGCAACAAGCCCTGTTGCGATTCGGGGGATGCAATATATTACTGTGCCACCTGCTCCAAGGACCCTTCTACCACCTATGCTGTGAAGGTAAGGCCACACCCGGGAGGTATCCAGGCTTATCTCCATCTTCCAGTTGGGAGGATGAGGCAAAGAGCTGCAGGGTCCAAAGCTGCGTGGGGTTCCATAGCTGAGCTGGGACTGAATCTTTGAACTTCTTTTTCCCCCCTTCTGGTGTATGGATTTGAATGAAAGAGTGGGAAGCAGACTTAGTGGTATGCCTTCGAGAAGTACCATCAGCACACAATGGCCTGCTTCCTCTGCTTGTCTTTCTCACAGGTGAAGTTGGGCGAGCAAAGTCCCTTCCAAAATTGCCACTTTTCCCTTACCACTTGCAAAGGTTAATTTGGAGAAGTAGTTTTTGTTGGAACAAATGCCAGTCAGATGCTTATTGCTGCAGACTAGTAGGGTCTGAAACTCAACCAGCTTCTCTCTAAAAAAAATCTTTGTGCAAATACAATGTTGTAAACTCAGAGACATTTGGCTCTGATGACACAAGCTGATGAAAGGCTGTTCAAAAGACAGCATTTTTGCCTCTGCCTGCCTTTTAAGTGGAAGGTCTGACCCAGAAACCATGTGAGTACTTATATGATCTTGAAACTGCAGGCGTTAAGATATTGTAGATCTTGATTAAACAATGTGAGCCTGACCCAGACGTGCTGTGTAAGGTCAGGTCTGAAACATTTTCCTGTAACTCTACAGAACCCATGTTTGAAATGGAAACTTGAGGTGCAATAGTTCAGCTCTTTGAAACCTGGATAAGTAAGCTTATCCAACCCGTTCCACAGACATCCCATGGATTTTGGGTTCTTGACCCACGTTACTACTTGAATACAGGGCCTTTAATTTCTATTCTGACTTAACCCTAGGGGCATCTCATTGCTGCTTACTCTTCAGGTTGTTTTCAAAACCTAAAGTAATTCCTGAAAAAGCATTGTCAGAGATGCATTAAGCAAGAAAAAAAAAAAAAAAAATCTATGCTGAATCGTTTCCACTATTATGAACCCCAAGGGGATGTTTTAGTTAAGTGATACCTTTAAAGCCAGTTCATATTCTAAAGGAAGTACAGTCAACCCAACAGGGGGGCTGTAAATAACGAGAATGGAGTTAGATGAGATCTTGCATCAATACCCCTAGTCCAGCACTCAGAGCTGCAGCTTCTCTTGTGTGTTATACCTAAATCCATCACAACTTTCCTTCTGAAACCCGAGAACTGCGTGGTGAACTGGTGTGCTCCTTTTCAATCTGCAGTTCCTTGTGGCACGCACACACCTTTGCTCTTGCCTGCCATGTTAGGTGGGGTTCAGAGGCTCAGGTCTATGGCTGTAGTGCATGAATTCTTGCCAAGGCAGAAATGGCACATTTCACTCTCTTAATGGGACTGCGCTTGTGTCCCGGCGTGTGATGTGGGCTTACTCTGTGCCCTTGGTACACTGCAGAGTGCCTTAACAAAGCCAAAAACACTGCAACATGGCCGTACTCTGTGCCAGCGTAAAGTGAACTTAAGTTGTGTATGTATTTACCTATGTGCATGCGTACACCTCCTGCAACGTTCCCATGTGCCACCTTCCTTTTGGTAGCTGAAGTAGAGGATAATTGTGAAACTTCACAACGGGCTGATTCCTAGCTGTCCCTCCTGGCTTCTGGTACAGATTTTCTGACATGAAGGAGATCACAGACCTGTAGTTAAAATTAGACTTGGAGAGCTGAAAATGGGCAGAGGATCTGACTTGAGCCAAGGAGCCTGCTGAGGAGCAGGAGCCAGAGTTTGGGCTGTGCACAGACAGACATGTATAAAACAGTTAGAAGGAGCCAGGGTTACATGAAATGGCTTTGAAGGATTTAAGCCAAGATATGCTCCACGCCTTGGCTTCTTTCTCCACTTAAAGAAGTGTGACTAAGCCAGCCCCAGGCTCCTACTTGGAGCTTGCTGCATGGACGATGCCTCTGGTGCAGCCAAAGTCACGAAGAATGGCTGGCTGGGGAAGATCTCCCTGTCTTCGTTTGATTGCAGTTATTCTTCCAGAGGTTCCTCTCTCGCAGGAGTTCCTCCCCTTTTCCTAAGCCTTACACGTCTTCTCTATGTGGGGAGGAAAAAGCAGGCTTGTTCAGCAGAGGGCTGGAAGGCCTCCTCTGCCTTTGGGGACCTTCTGCGTCTTTCTGCATCCCACTGTGTTAATCTGCAGTCTACCTAGCTCTCCAAAGCTTTGTCTTTCCACAAAATAAGCATGCAGCCATGGCAGGATATTTTTGTTTAGAAAAGAGAGGACAATGGGGATTTGAAATGCCCCATCTCCACAGTATCGTCTCATCTGAGTGAATTACCTGCAAATGCCTAGATTCAGACCCTTGCTAGAGGAATACAAAAGCAGTCCACTTTTCCAGCTCCTCTCTGTTCTTGCATTTATTTTAACTCTGAGGCAAAATTGATTTCTTGTCGGATTTTGCACGCATGCTGTGACTGGCAGTGGCACGCTCCAGGGTTTGAAACCTTTTATGCTGAGTTTCAAGCCTGTTGCTGATTCCTGTGGGTGAGATATGAATACATCGCTAAATAAAATTAAAAAAAAAAAAGAAGTGTATAATAGAAACGCCAGAAGGCCCCATAAGCTAATGGATACTTGAGTATGAGTTTGTTTAGTCTCTAATGCAGTCATAAAGCTAAAATACATAACAAAATGAAGATAAAAGTCATGTGGGTTTAAGAGAATCCAGATTATAAAATGCTTTTTTCCCTCGAGTTTGCTGCACTCTCACTTATTTCTAAGCCTGTTGTTAGCTCCCATTTTCTCTGGTGTTTTTTCCCTGTGCTGATGAGTACAACTTGCTGCTGGTTTCCCTTAGCCATTGATCAGGGTTTGAGAGTACTTGCTGACAGCAAGGAAGTGGAGTGGTTGAGGAGGATGTGAAAGTGGCTCCAGGGCTTCAGACCAGAGAAGCATTAGGTGGGAAGAAAGTGCTGGAGGTCTCTGTCCACCCCTCACTCTAAACAGGGCCACCCTTGCAGCCGTGTCATGTTGTGTGGGGCCTCATCTAGGCAAGTGTTAACCATCTCTAGAGATGGAGGCAGCACATCTTCTGCCACAGGCTTTGCTTTTCCCTCTGCAGAATGTCTCCTGAGTCTCAGGGGGGAATCTCGATGACATCTGTGATGTGAAAGTTATGTTGCTTCTGTGGCAATGAAACAAAATCTCAAGAAGTTACGCATGGGAGGACTACCTTCCTCCTTTCCTGCAAATACTGGGCATTGCCTGGCAAAAGAAGCATGCCCAGAAATGCAACCCAGACATCTGGTTGCTAAGGTTGGGGTGTTGCAGGACAAGAAAGATCCTCAAGCCAGGAGATAGTTTAAAGTACTAAAAGGACCACTGTGCACCCTACTTCTAGTGATGTCTTCCTTAGCATCTGCAAATCTCAGCTTGGGAACCCACCTCTGAACTTCTGGTCTCTGCCTTCCCTCTGTCACTGACTGATGAGACTTTTCTTCTGGTCTCTCCTCACAGATTTGTAAAACCCAGGAGTCCAAGGTGGCTGCTTCATACTGCAGCCCTGCAGTGCCAGTCCACTTCAACATCCAGCAGGACTGTGGGCATTTTGTGGCCTCTGTCCCCTCCAGCATGCTGCTGGCCTCAGATGTGGGGAAAAGCATGCCTGGGGATGGCCTCCATCCCTCCCGCTCTGCCAGTGAGCACGACTGTGTGGTGGTCATTACCCGGGAGGTGCCAAGCCAGACCACTGCTGACTTCGTGAGGGACTCGGTGATGTTGCACCAAGCCAAGCCCGAGCTGTACGAACGTCGTGTTTGCTTCTTGCTCCTCCAGCTCTGCAATGGCCTGGAGCATCTCAAAGAGCACGGCATCATCCATCGTGACCTGTGCCTGGAGAACCTCCTGCTTGTCCCCTGCAAGCCGCCCATGAGCTGTGTGAAAGCCAAAGATGACAAACACTTACCCCGCCTCATCATCAGCAATTTTTTGAAAGCCAAACAGAAGCCAGGAAGCAGAGACTCCAAACTGAAGAAGAGTCAGGCCCGGCTGGCTCCGGAGATTGTGTCAGCTTCCCAGTACAAGAAGTTTGATGAGTTTCAGACTGGTATTCTCATCTATGAGCTGCTGCACCAGCCCAACCCCTTTGAGGAGAAGGTGCACCTCAGGGAGCAGGAGTACAGCCCTGAGGACCTCCCTGCTCTGCCCTGCCTGTCCATCTACTCCCGCGGGCTCCAGCAGCTGGCCCACCTGCTATTAGAAGCGGATCCCATCAAGCGTGTGCGCATCACCGAGGCCAAGCAGATGCTGCAGTGTCTGCTTTGGGGGCCCCGGAAAGACCTCACTGAGCAGCCCCTCAGCCATGAGGAAGCCCTCTGCCAGGTGCTTCAGAATTGGGTGGACATGAAGCGTGCCCTGCTCATGATGAAGTTTGCAGAGAGGGCTGTGGACATGGAGCGGAGCATTGAACTGGAAGACTGGCTGTGCTGCCAGTACTTAGCATCTGCTGAGCCAGCCTCCCTTTCACACACATTAAAACTGCTGCAGCTGCTCTGACCTTGGATGTGTCTTGGAGGCAGCGGAGGGCTCCCGGTTGCCTTGCAGCTAAAGGTACACAGCCCCTTTATAGGCGAGAGGCTTGAATCTCAGCTGTGAATGCACATTCAGCTCCTGCCCCGCACTCCCATCAGAGTGCACAAGACATGTTTAGTACCCTCAGCACTGTTAATTTGCGAGCAGGCAAAACTGGGAACCTACTCCTATTTTGGGGGATTTTTTTTTTTGGTATGGTAAGTCTGTGGACTAATAAACTCCTGCCTGCGTGTGTGCATGTTTCTAATGAACTCAATGTACTTGAGTTGATTTCTGTGCCTGTGGGACAGTCCTTTGATCCCCACCCCTGCTAAAGCATCAGAGCCTTTTTTCCCAGGAACACCACCACTCTCCAGAATGGGCAGCAGGGATGAACAGTTGGCTGCTTCTCCTGGGGAGCAAGAGCAATTCATGTAATGCTCCTTTGCAAGGGAGAACCAGGAGGGGCTTTCAAATTCACATCTTTTGTGGGTTTTGGCATGCATTTTGCTTCTCACTTTAAAAACAAAAATTACTGCTTGTTTCTGTGTATCAGTTGTACTTTCCACTGTGGGCAATTCAATATCAGCTGCCTGTTACATTCATTAGATACTAATACAGCATGGCTTTCCCGTCTAGTGGTGCAGCTGTGCGGGCTGCTGACTGTGAAAGGGTGAGAGAGCCCAGGATGGGTTTGTTCATGAGGATGATGCTGCATGCTGGGAATTACCCTTTTAAAGTTAATGAAATGGAAAATCCCAAATTTGCCTCCAAGGCCTTGGGGAGGGAAGTCAGGGCCAGGTTGCTTTGCTTTCCCCACCTGTCCAACTCCCTCTCTTCACCTGGTAATTCACCTGTCCCTTGTGTCTAGCATTTATTTAACCCCTTTATTGAGAGATGAGCTGGCATGTGAAAGGCCAGGGCCACCGGCCTGTGGTCTGGGAGGGTCTTATTGCTGCTGTTATTTGAATTAGAAATGCATAGGGGTGGGTGTGATGCAAACATGCTCCTCCAAGAGATGTGATGCAAGAGCAGCACGGTGGAAGAGGGAGAAGCTGGCCTGGCTCCCTCCAGTCCCTTTCCCTCCATCCAGACATATAGCAGCCACTCAGCTTGGTAGAGAGGCCATGCTGCTGCTTAGAAAAACTGATTTTCCAAAAGGCTGTAGGCTGCTTTTATTCTTCCACCCACAACACGAGGCAGAGATGAGCTGCCCTGCTCCTGGCACCAGTTCTGCAGCCCTTGGAGAAGTGGTAGGTTTGGGACATGTGGAGAGAGCCCAGCATCAGCTTAGCTGAGACAGGATGTCACTAGCTGAGCTAACCCTCTCCCAGCTCAAAATGGGGAGAAATTCATGAGTGCTTTCCTCCAGCCTTGACTCATCTCCAGATCCAGCCTGTTCTCTTGGGGGAATTTTAATTCCCCAGGTTTTTTGACACTTCATACACTTTCTGTGAATCTTTTCCAGGCTTCTCACCTGGATTTTTTTTTTAATTTTTTTTTTTTAATCTGTTTGGCTATGGTTGCTGCTGATGGGAGGGGATGGTTCCTTGGCTGGGCACCCACTTGCAATGAATTTCCCCTGATCCCCTTAGGGAGGAGGCTGTGCACGTCCCTGCCTGCTGAAAGAATGTGGGATGGCTCCAACTGCGGCCGTCGGGATTTTTTTTATACACTGGCTTTCTTGCGACTGACTCTTGGGTCCACTTCCCTCCAACATAGGTGGCAGGAGCCTTCTGGCTTGGGAACCACTGTCCCATGGACCATCCCGGACACATCACCCTGGAAAGTCTGGTCCTGGCTTGCTACATGTGGTCTCACATGGGCCAGCAGAGTGATGAAACAGCTGGAGAACCTGCCTGAAGGAGCCCAGCATGTTTTTCAGAGATAAGATGAAGAGATGACTCAGTTTCTAAGCATGGATATAGGGAATAAGTTGGAGGCAGCTCTGCAGGACAGCACTGAAGGAGACAGGGCCTGGCCCTGACAAATGCAAGCTGTGCTGGTAACGGGGAGATTATATGTGGGGCAAGTGGCTTGCAAGGCTTGGGATGGGTACTCAGTGGGACTCAAGAAGAAGCCAAACATCCAAACAACCCACATAAAACAAGGCTAGATTGATTTTGCGTGTTGAGTTTCAGTTTAGTGACAAACACTGATACAGGTATTGACACAGGGCCTGCATGGTGTGGGATGTTAATGTGATCAAAAATTTTTTCCCTTGAGTTTGGGCACTTAAGACTGGTTCTGGTGTTGGTCCTGGTACCCTGCAGCAGCATGCCCAGCAGACCAGAGGCCAACAATAGTCTTGTAGCATTTTCAGCTATATTATTTTGATATTCGGTGCGTGGCTTCTTGCTCTCATATAAACAGCAACTTTTAGCTCCATGCTTTCCTGATACCTTCCCCTATGGTAGCTCATGCTTCTTCCATAGCCTAAACAGGCTTTTGGGTCCTAGGCCAGTGCGTGAACTGGAGAAGTGCATTAGGATTTCTGCTGTGTATCTTTGTGGGGAAAGTGACACCTAAGCCTCAGCTGAATGCCACAGCTGAGTCCAAGGACTTTGCTGGCTTACTATCCCTTGCCTATGCTGTCCTCAGCACACCATGGGCAGTATCCCCCTCTTTTCCCAGCAGCATTCTTGCCCCCGTGCCCAGGATCCTCTGCAAGAATGGTGGAGGGGATGGACCATCTCTCTTCCCCGTGTGGCAGGGGACACAGCTGACCCAGCACCCCAGAGGCCAAGCATGTCACCCACTTGGTGGGGGGCAGGTATTGCAGGAGACGTCTAATTGGGAGCACGGTTTGGGGTCTGCATGCCACAGAAACAGTGCTGAGGAGCAATTGCTGGAGGAGTACCACATAGGAGTACCACCTATGCATCTCAGTAGTACCGCTGGGTGGGGAAAGGGGTGTTTCTTGTCTTGTGCTGCCCACAGACAGATTGCCAGCCCCTTTTCCTGTGCCCAGGCCCCCACTGGTCTGGTGACCTCACCTCCCTGCTTCAGCGCATCCCTCAAAGCTGGGGGATATCCCAGAAGTAAAAGCCAACCTGATTCTCTGGAGATGCTGTTATATGAGATTGCTTGGCCAATAGCACTTCTCACCCTGTGTGCTCACGTGTGCAGGCATGTGCCCCACTGGCTGCACAAGTTCGCCCAGGACAGGCTCAGTTCTGCTTCAGCTTCTTGGCAAGCAGCAGCAGCAGCAGCATGAGGCCACAGGAGAGGGGAAGGATGCTGTCGCAGGATGTCCAGAGCAGGCAGAGCATGGAGAAGCTCTCGGTCTCCACAGCCACCAGAATGTAGGCGATGATGAGCTGCATGAACACCCATGTTGTGCCACAGTAGAGGAGCTTCATACCCTGCCTGGGAGGTGGCCCAGGCGCCGAGGAAGGGATGGCTGCGGTAGTCAGCCTCCACCATGACAGCCCAGCACAGGAAACCAAAGACATGCCCAGGCCAGAGGCCATGCCACCAGGCAGAGAAGGCAAAGGTGACTAGGAGCGGCTGGGCTGGGCAGCG
This sequence comes from Haliaeetus leucocephalus, assembly GCF_000737465.1. Taxonomy (NCBI): domain Eukaryota; kingdom Metazoa; phylum Chordata; class Aves; order Accipitriformes; family Accipitridae; genus Haliaeetus; species Haliaeetus leucocephalus. The sequence continues at coordinate 6,847,675 of NW_010972576.1, read as the reverse complement.
CTGGAAGACAAGTCTCCTCAAGCAGCAGGACGTGCTCTTGTTCCAGGTTCGGTTGAAGACAGCCAGGCGGTGGGTGGTCGTGGACAGAAACATCTCCCCGGCCCGCCACTGGCCCGAAGCCCGCCACTTCGAGGAGGGCCTCATCCAGCACCCAGTGCGAATAGGCCAGCTGGAGGAGCAGGGCCCGTGCCCAGACACAGGACAGGCAGCCCAGTATGGGTGGCCCTCAGCGAGCAGGGGAGAGCACTGCAGTGCTCGGCCTGGGCCTGTGTCGTGGTTTCAGCCCAGCCGGTAACAAAGGACCACGCGGCCGCTCGCTCACTCCTCCCGCCCCCCTCCGGTGGGATAGGGGGGAAGATGGAGGAGAGGAAAAAAAACAAACCTGGAACCTCGAGGGTTGAGATAAAGGCAGTTTACTGGAACAACACAAAAAAAATTGCAACAACAACAACGGTACTAATGAAAAAGTATACAAAAAGAGTGATGCACAGTGCAACTGCTCACCACCCGGGACCCGACGCTCTGCCACTTCCCCCACCGAAAAGAAAGAGCCCACCCCCCGGCCCGCTCCCCCTTTATATACTGAGCATGATGTCACATGGTATGGAATAGCTCCTTGGCCAGTTCAGGTCAGCTGCCCCGGCTATGCCCCCCACCTCCCAGGTTCCTGTAAAAAAAATTAACTCTATCCCAGCTGAACCCAGGACAGCTGGGATGCCCCTCAGAGCAAAAAATCCCCTGGTGCTCCCAGAGGCTTGGTTCTTTCTCTTCTCTTCCTCTCAGCTGAGTCCTTCACAGAAAGCTATGCCTTTTTTCTAACTCTGGCCTCACTTGTTATGGGGTAGTGGTGGGGACGTCCCAGTATTTAAACCCTGGTCACAGAAAGGAGAGGATGGGTTCTGCTACTTCTCAGTGATGAGGGAGGGTGAGGCCCTCAGCCTCACCACTCAGACCAAGCTATGGGGTCTTCTATTTACCAGAGATAAAGGAATTGCTCTGTTCTCTCCAAACAATTTTTCCTCAAGTAAATAATAAATTTAAAAAAAATATGGACTCACAGAGATACTTGTGATGGTAGAAATTAGTCATTGCAGTTAAACTGTTTAAAGTGTGCATTCATTCAAAAATGTGCCATATAAGAAAGCAAAAGGTCTTCTTTTGGGCCAGGCTTGAAAGGTGATTTGAAGAGTGATCTCTAGGGTGATGTGAAGCCAGTTGCTATTGCTCTCACAATGCCACCAGCAGTATTTCATGCTAAACAGACAAAAAGCCCAAGAAAATCAGTCTACAGGACTTGACTCTTCTTCATGCCAAGAAAAACCAGATACATTCAAATGGAAAGCTCATGATTTTTTTTTTTTTAAAGTCAGTTGATATCTGCTTTATTTTAGGCATATGAACAGTGTGAATACAAAGAGGAATACCCTGGAATTTCCTTCTGGAATTAAAAAAATGACATATTGGAGGGGTAGGAGAAGTAAGGTTTTCCCCTTCCTTTAACAAATGCTTCAAAATATTTAGATAAGTCCATTTTTCAATAAAAAGAGCAAAAATGGTGCCTAAAGCTACAGAAAGAATGGTGCTCATTAAAAAAAAATAAATTTTGATTTAAAAAATATATCAAGTCTGACTTTTATGAATGCATCTACTCTTCACTGAGCTTTTTGAGCTATCGTCATGTTGGAAAGCTTACCACATTGTTTGGATGCATTATTTGGTTATAAGAAGACAGGGGACCAAAACCCCATGGAAAAAATTATTAGAGCAAATGCTGCAGAGCAACCGGCTGTATTTTGCTGTATTTGTGCAGGGTATGTTTTAAGTGCAAGCGATAGCACTGGAGAGAAGCTTTTTCCATGTCAATTTTGGCATGCATGGCATGCAGCAACAGCCTGGTTTCACAGGACTCATTCTGCCAAATCCATGGAGCCCAGTATTGACTTTGCTGAGTAAATATTTTTTAAGGCCTTTGCAGTGCCTGCGTAAGCAATTCCCTGCTATGGTTCTGCAAAAATGCCATTGCTTTTCAAGAAGTAGAAATGAATTTCCACAGTAGCACTGGATATGTTAACACAGTGCTTATGCCTTTCATTTTGTACCATCAGATGCTGGGCAGTGGAAGTGTGATCTTAGAGCAAGCACGTGAGGCATAGTGAAGCATGGGAGAGAGCATAATTTGCTTCATTTGCATGCACTAAACAAGCAACAGCCCAGTTCCTGGCTAAGGCATTAATTGTTTGGTAATACAGCAGGTGAGAACAGCAGGTTGACCACTGTCAGAGCAAACTCTGGGCATGAAATTCGAGCAGATATAACTCAGATACTAGCTTTAGGCTAGCATCCAGAAAGTTTATAGCTGCTTTCTTGGTGGAATATAGTGCTGTTTTGGGAACAGTTTTTGTTGCCTGTTGTAATGCAGCCTATACTGATCTGCTGCAGGACACATGGCAAAGTGAAAGATATACATTGAAAGCAAAACAAGTTTTTTTAAAGAAAAAGTCAGACTGACACGGTGTGTCTTTTCTCCAGAGAAAAGCATGTAAATGGGAAGGGAGGCCATTAAATAGGGTTCAGGAAGCCTGAATAGAGCTCCTGTCTCAGACTTTCTCTGTGACCTTAGGAAAGCTGCTTAACTCCCACCCACAAAACAGAGATGATAGTTTCCATCTCCCTGTGGTGTTATAAGGCAGAATCAACCACAAACCTTGGAACTTTACATTTGGCTGTGATAGGCAGGACATGAAAGTACCTAAATGAGAAAGGAATTAAGAAACAAATGCAATGGTTTATTAAAACACAAAAATGCAAAAATCCCTCCTCTATTTTCAGGCACCAGTCCCATGCTGGCTTTTTGCTACTTGTTGCCATTACAGATTTGCTGACCACTGCCTGCAAATGGCCCACTGCTGCTTGTAGCAAAGGCCTCTTTGTCTCCCTGGATAAAGGACCACATCCCGGTAGTTTAAAGATAGTGTGGAAGTTTCGTATCGCAGCCATGATCCCGCTCACTGAGGCTTGAAGTTGTGCCTGGGGAAGGGGGAGGGAAAGCATTTCCTTAAGTCCTCATGTAATTTTTTATATCTTCTGTGCTTCTTAATACCCAAATCAGTAATTAAAAGTGTACATTAATTGGCAATAAATTAAATTAAGTGAAATTTCTGCAAGTCACTTTTTTGCCTGCAGTACAGCCTTGCAACTCTTGAGCTCAGCCACATCAGTTGAACTTAGTATGGGTGAAGGGCCAGCACTGGCAGCAGTGGCAAAAGAGGTGATTTATTTTTCAAGGCAGAATCCGATTAGGAGTGCCTTTTTCTCTTTCGGTGTTGAGACTAAGGCCGGATGGAGACGGATCCTCTTGTACCTCCTAAGTTTCGGGGACATTTAGAACAGGGAATGACATCACTGGAGACCATCCCCTGTGCTGGTTCCCCTCAACCTCACCACAGAGTTCCTGAGAGATGTGCAGCTCCAAGGACCATGCACAGTAGCCAGTGATGGGGAAAAAGGTCTAGGGCTGCATGCTATTCCCCTTCCATTCCCTTTCACATGATATGCAAGCCCTGTAGAGAGGCAGTTCTTGTCCTGGTGTCTCCTTTTGGAGATGGCAGGAGCGGCTACAGCTGTTCTGATCCTTGTTATGAAGCCAGCAGATCAACTGGTGCTTTGCCTTAGAGATAAAGTACCTGGGTATGATATGCATTGCCACTGGCTGCCAGAAAGAGTGGATGTCCTAACACCCTCAGGATGATTCTGATTCCTTTGTGGCTGAGTTTTTTTTCCCTTTAGCCTTCACAAACAACAGACACTAACATATACTGAAGAAGCAGAGTCACTTCTTAGGGGAAAACACAGCAGAGGGGTGAACCAACAGTTCAATAATGGGATGGGATGTGCCTGAGGGGTGGAGCTGCCCTGCGGGCAAAGGGGAGATGCCAGAACAAACCAGACTTGCCAGCACGCTCAGGTGGCCCCAGCATGCAGGGCATCCCAGAACTGTCACTGCTGCTCTGGGACTGCTGCTCAGAGCTGTCTCCCCAAGATGGGTGCCACCTCTCCCATGCTCTTCAGAGCCTGTAGCACAAGGCTCCACAGGTAAATCACAGTGGTGATATTTTTCTCTCTCAGTGTCAGGGTGTTCTGAGCTGCCAGAGAACAGATGGAGAGGCTGGAGTCCTCCTCCAAGCCTTGAAGAACCAAGGTAGAAAGAAACTGAGCAGAGATCAAATCCTTGTACTTGCAGAGACCCTGGGCATTCCCTCCTGAGAGGGTCCACCCATCCAGCTCCTCCCATGGCCAGCAGGGAGCAGGGTGAAGTGAGTCTGCTGGAAGTTGCCAGGAATGCCCCAAACACCTTCAAAATACCCCAATTCCTCTCCAGTGTACAGAGAGTAGAGCTCTCCTCACTGGGGCAGGGCTGAGAGTTGGAGCTCACCGGTCCATGGAGGTCCCTCCAAGTGCCTTTCTGATGAATTCCAGAAGAAGGAGCACCTGAGTTGCTGAAGGCACATGAAGGGACATCTTGGACAGGGAGAAATTGAAAAGGATCGGGAAGACCATTTGCTGCCCTTCATTTCCTCCTCAGCTACAATTTCTGAGTGCATTTGGGCAGCCTTTTTACAACAGCACAGCACCTGGATGCCAGCACTTCCATCGGAGTCCTCAGGGCTCCCTCAGTAATAGGACCAGAGCAAAGAGGACGCCCAGCCTGCTGGGCTGCACTAGGCAGTATTGCCAGTGGGTGGAGGGAGGTGAGCCTGCTCCTCTGCTCAGCATTACTGACACACGTCTGGAATGCTGGATGGAGTGATGGACTCCCCACTACAAGAGAGACATGAACATACTGGAGAGAGTCCAGCAAAGGGCTGAGGATGATGAAGGGACTGGAGCAACTCTGATAAGAGGAAAGGCTGAGAGAGCTGGGACTGTTCAGCCTGGAGAAGAGAAGGCTGAGGCAGGCGGAGCTTATCAGTGTACTGGTAAGTACTGATGGGGAGGAATGAAGACAAGGGAGCCATGCTGTTCTTAGTGGTGCCCCGTGACAGGACAAGAGGTGATGAACACAAGCTGAAGCACATGAAATCCCATCCAAACCCAAGAAAATACTTGTTTCTGTATGCGTGTGCATGTAGTGTATGTGTTGTGTGTATATGCTTGCGTATTGTGTGTGTTTGGGCTGTGTATGCATGTTGTGTGTAGGAGTGTGTGTGTATGTTTTTTGTTGCGAGTGCAGTGTGTGGTTGTGTGCACGCTGCATGCTTTGTGTGTGTTATGTTTGCATGTGTGTGTATATGTTGTGTTTTTGTGTGTGTTCAGTGTGCGTGGGGTGGTGGTTCAGGGCTGTGTGTGGCCCCAGCCAGTGCTCGGCTCCATGGGGTGCCAAGGGGGCCCAAGGTCAGCCTCAGCCCCAGAAAGGCCCCAGATGGGGCCAGAGGCATGTGGGAGAGAGGACTGTGGGGCATGTGAGGGTTTATGGGACAGGCATGGGGGAAGTTGGGGGTATCCAGGGGGTTATGAGGCACATGGGAGGTTGGGAGACCCTGCAGGAGCTATGGGGCATCCAGGAAAGCAATGTGACACCCAAAGGGTCAGGATACCAGGGGAGAGAGTTGGGTGCACATCCAGGGGATCAGGGGGACCCTGGGGGGGTTATGGGGCACCCAGGAGAGTTGTGGAGCACCCAGGAAAGGGGACTCTACGGGGCACAGGAGAGGTCAGAGTCACTCTAGGGTGCTATGGGACACCCAGGAGGTTGGGAAAACCCAGGGGTTTATGAAGCATATGGGGAGCCAGGTCCACCTACAGGGCTGGGGGCACCCAAGGGGGCTCAGGGGCACCCAGAGAGGGGTAGGATCGCAGGGTCCCCCCCAGAAGCTGATGTCAGAGCCCAGGCCTGTGGCACCTCCTTTATTGCAGGCCCTAACGGAGCCCCCAGTGGGAGGGAGAACCCACATCCCCACCTACAGCCTCCCCCCCGGCCATGTCAACCCTCACTGGGGGGGTGCGTGGGTGCCAGCGAGGTGCACAGGCAGCCCGTCAAGGCAGGCAACGCGCACATGGTGCTGGAGCTGCCAAGCCCGGTAGGTGCAAGGAGGCCGGGTGTCCCTCCCCCGCAGGCGGCAGGCTGTGAGGCCCATGGGTGTCGGGGTGCTGCGGAGCCCCACTGCGTCAGGCGTCTGGGTGCAGGCAGCCAGCAGTTCCTCGGCCGGTGCGTGCACAAAGGTGTTGGAGGGCTTGCAGGGCCTCCCCGGGGCTGTCACCCGCCGGCGTGCCAGCATGGTCTCGCAGTAGCGGTGCGCCGTGAGCACGGATGTCCGGGGGTGGTCCACATGCTGCCGCAGAAACTTCTCATAGCGGGTCTCACCCACCGCCCCTGCCAGCACTGCCAGCACCAGGGCCGTGCAGAGGGCCCAGCCTGCCATGGGCACCTGTGGAAAGTGGGGGTCAGGGCCATCTGGACTTCTGGGCCCCCAACTGGAAACCCCACCCTGGACGCTCAATTCCTCTACATATTCCCCCGCCCAGACACCTGCGTCCCTTACAGATCCCCTCTAAATGCATGAGGGGACCCCCCTCCCCAGACACCTGGGCCATCTGTGGATCCCACCTGGATGCCTGGGTCCCCCACAGAACACCCCATGGACACTGGGGTCCCCTACAGTTCTGCACTCCCCAGAAGCCTGGGTCCCCTATGGAACACCCGCCCTGGACCCCTGGGTCCCCTATAGATCCACTCCCTGCCCCAACACCTGCATCCCCTACGTATCCTCCCTCCCCCACTAGATGCTTGGTTTCCTCACAGTCCCCCTCCCGCAGACACTCTGGTCCCCTGACGCATCCCTCACCCGCACCTCTGTGTGTGTGCCTCAGTTTCCCTTATGGCCTCGGGGTCTCCAGGATCCCTCCCACTCCTCCGTGCCTCTTTTATACTGGCCCCAGCTGGGCCCAATGGGCAAAGATCCAGGAGGAGGAGCAGGGCAAAAAGCAAAGTCCAGCGGATGGCTGGGGGGGAGCCAGGCATCCAGGAGGCCCCACTCCCCCTCACGGCCCTCCCAAGGTCATTAGGTAGTCATTAACGAACCACGTGACTGGCTGCGAATGTCCCCTTGAGTGCCCCCTCCCCATGTTGCCTTGGCCCATGCATTCTGGCCTTGGGCCACATGTCCCATGGTGGGCAGGACGCCTGGGTCCCCTTGGGTGGCAGGCCAAGACATCTTCTAGTTCCCTGGTGGAGGGACAGGATGTCAGCATCACCTCCGGGGCAGCTGACAGTCGCTCCTGCCCCTCTTGGACGATGTGGTATGTCCGCAGCTGCCCTGCATTGTTTCAGGAGCTATGTGTCCCTTTCCCCTGTACACCCTTGCAGGCAAGTTCGTACCCCTGGGAAGTGCCAGGATGCATTTTTGCCCTGCCGTTACCTCACATGCTCCCGGCTGCTCCGCTGAGGCAGAGACAAGCAAAGAGCCAGGAGCCAGCCTGAGCCCATCAGAAACGCACCCCTTTCCCTTGACCATCAGGGAGAACCTGATGGAGCCCCAAGGAGAGCGTGTACCCTCCGGAGGGAGAGGCATAAAGTGCCCAGGAGAGGCTGTCACCACCGGGTGCAAGTGGTCTCCATCCTCCTCTTCAAAGACATGATAGAGACTGTGATGGGAAGTGGCAAATGGAGGATGAGGAAGAAAGCGGACAGGAGCCCTCAGCTGCCCTTCTGCAGGAGCAACGAAGTTTAACCCCACCAGTGATTCAAGGCAGACAGTGACACTGGATGCCGACACTTCACAAATGGGCCTCAGCACTACGGCTAAGGGCTGCTGAAAGATGCACTCTTTGAGTGTGTGTCACTGTCAGACCTGACCTACTTGTCCCCAAGGACAGCACAGAGCCATTCCCCTGTCTGCCCCAGGCCCACCATGTCCTTCAGCCTGGGGTAGGCTTGGTCCTGGGCACCACCTTCCCGAAAAGAGCTGGAAAAGGTCTAAGCCTGGCCACGATGTAGGTGGAGAGTGCCCTGCCCTGGGCTGTGGCGTCATCTCTGCAGCTCTCAGCCTCTCAAGAAATCCTCCTAAAGTCACGCAGCCCTTGCAGTGGGAACAGCGCAGCCACCTGGCCAAAACCTCGAAGACACGGAAGATCAGCACAGCCCCCTTGCTGACTCTCTGAGGCTGACAAGAACCTGCTCCTGCTGGGAAGGGGATGGCGTCCCCAGGGGGAAGAACAAGCCTGGATGCCTGGCAAGGGTCTGCCTCAGCCCTGTGTCCCAGTGCTGTCTCTAGCTGGCACAGTACAGGTACCCGTGCTAGAGCCTACCCTACCTGGAGGACCCTGAGGCATCCTTGCCAGGGGTTGCTGTGAGGTTCATCAGTGAGCCATAACCTGTGGTCCCCTCTTGTCCCATGGGAGTCCAGACTGCCAGGTGCTGGCCTGGGCACTGCATCTCCCTCTCCCATCCCCGCCCACGCAGGTGGGCTGATGGGAGCATCCTCCTGCGCCACGCTCTCCCCTCGGCTGCTGTCCTGCGTCGCCCCGGATGGTCAGGCTGTCATGGGGTGACGGGCTGCATGTACCTAGGGCACGAGGCGTCGGAGTGAGCGAGCAGGTGATGACCGCCTGCGTGGGTTAGTGAGGGCGGCGTGCCCTGCCCCAGGCAAGGTGGGCTCTGCACTCCTGTGCAGAGGGGAGAGGAGGAATCAGTTGAAGCACCCGAGGCAGCCCAGACCAGCAGCTTCTAGTTGTCCCTGCAGTGCCCCTGCTTCCCCATAGCGTGGGAAGGGCTGGGTGGGCTGGCGCTGTCTGGTGAGGATGCCCCGGGGCCTCCGCAGACACAGGAGTTTGATCTCCACTCTCTTTCTTTCCATCTCAGCCCTTCAGCCCTCGGAGAATGGCCACCATCCCTTGGTCCCTGCCCTGGCAACACAGACCATCGTCCTGGAGCACCCCGAAAGCCACGAGGAGGGGCCCGGGACACCCACGAGAGGCACAGAAAGGCCAGAAGTGATGTGCTGGAAAGCATGCCAAGGCTGCCTCAGCACGGAGGCCTCAGGGTGCACCGAAAGATCCCCAAAAGTCCAAATTCAAAAATTCCTTGGGGAAGGGGACGGGACCGAACAGCGCCGGCGGGCTCTGCGGGGCCACGAAAGGCGCAGAAAGGCCAACGCGCCACATCCCGCGACCGAGCGGTAGCGCCCCCAACCTCCCCCCCTCTTGCCCCCCTCTTCCCCCCGCGCCGTTGGTTCCGTCCCGCTGCGGTACGTCCCAGGGGGCGGGCCGCCCGCCCCCTCCCGGCGAGATGCGGCTCAGCTCTCGCGAGAGCGCTGCCCGCCGCCCGCAGTTCTCGCGCGAGCCCCACTCTCGTATAATCTCGCGGGAGGGGGTGTTTGCGGCCTTTTCGTCGGCGGGTCGGGACCATGGCGGTCGGCAAGAACAAGCGCCTCCCCAAGGGGGGGC
>NW_010972576.1:6807551-6838224 GCF_000737465.1 Haliaeetus leucocephalus | reverse complement strand
GGATGGGGGGCGGATGGCGGCGGACGGCGAGCGCGCCGCTGCTGTCATGGCGGCGGCCGGGCGCGGGCTTCGCTTGGGTGCGGGCCGAGCTGCGTGGCGGCGAGGCGGGGGGACGGGACGGGACGACTGCCGCTGTGAGAGCGCGGGTCCCGGCCTGGCCGGGCTTCCTGCAGCCCCGCCGTGTGCCCGCTGCCCCGGCGCCGGGAAGGGCCTCGATGTGGGGAGCGCTCCGCGGTTGTGGGGCGTGTGGGAGGACAAGGCCAGCCCTAGCCCTGGCCCCGGCCCTGGCTGTAATCCTGCGGCCGCAGGCCTGGCGTAGTTTGCTCGCTGTAGAAGCGGGGGTTCTGGGGCGGCGTCGGTGCAGGCTTCGTTGTGTCTGGTGTCTTTTAGCTGCAGAAGTCAAGAAATGAAGGGTGGGGGGTGTCTTCGTGGGGAAGTTGGTTAAAGTGCACCACTTGTGTCGCTCCTGAGCGGTAGCCGGAATTGTAGCGCTGTACGGGTTTTTTTTGGTCATCTTAGGTTTATGATGTTTCTGCAGTTGATTTCTGTTTTTCTGAAGTAAATTGAAATGAGTGCTTGCCTCACTGGAGTGGGTAATGCTGACCCGTCTGCATTCACATACTTGCCAACCTGTCCACGTTAAACTTGAAAGCCCAAAATGCTGACATTTGTATTTCCATTTTGCAAAGCGTGTGGAGAGGAAGGTCTTACTTCAGCCCGATTTAATCTGAGAAAATCAGTAAAAAAAAATCTTTTCTGCTTTATTTAAATTAAGGGTTGATCCTTTCTCCAAAAAGGACTGGTATGACGTCAAAGCACCAGCAATGTTTAATATCCGAAACATCGGGAAGACGCTTGTCACCAGGACTCAAGGAACTAGTGAGTAGTGGGGTTTTATGCAGCAGAGGGAGATGTATTTGTTCCATGTGCTAGCTCCAGATGAGACTCGATTAAAGAACTGCTGACAAATAGTTTTTGCTCATAATACTATGAACCTGGCAGTTTAAAAAAAAAAAAGTGCCTCTAACTTAATTGCTTGTGTGTGTTCTTAGGTTGACAGAGTTGTTTAAATAAATGAGCTTAGTTGCAGGGCGGTTAGTGTGGTGTGGTCCTTGTTTGTACGAGAGTACCAAACCATGGATATGATATGAAAGGACATGCCTGAAGCTTCTTATGACCTGCTCTTGTAACCTGATGAGTTTGAGGAAAGTTAAGAATTAAGGATTCGTTCTGATTATCACAGGGACACGTGGTGACAGTGCGATAGGAGACCTTGGTCATGATAGGATCATAAAGAGCATTGTGTTAGAAGAGACTGAAATTTGAAGCTTTTAGGTAAAGAGATCTCTGTTGATAGTTAGGATTGCTAACTTAATGGGAGCACATGTAGATGTATCACAGAACGGTAAAGGTTTTTTGTATGGTCTGGCACACCTTAGGAAAAGGAAGCCTTTTGGAAGGTTAGCTGTGTAGAATGGCTAAATAGAGTGGCATTATACTATTCCGGTTGCACTTAAAAGTTACAAAGGTGGTCATTATTTTGAACTGTATACATGTGAAACAAGTAAAATAAGGTCACTGTAAACCAGGCATGAGTAAGCTAGTGTTAAAATGGTTAATTGTTAGAGGTAGAGCTGTAAAATGACTGTACTTAGGTGTTTGTTGCTGCTTTATCTCTGCTGAGCACATGTGGATTTTTATGTTTTCATTATTGTTCATTTGTAAACCCCTCCACTTAAAAAAAACCCGAACTGTTACACAGGCTGGAATATGCAGTATACTGGTATTTGTGCTTAGCATCTGATATAATTATCTTAAAAAGATTGCTCACAAAGTTAACAAAACATGTTATTTGGTTCTCTAAGTTGATTTGATCTTGTTCAAGATACATATAGACTTCAGAGTTGTGAAGCTAGTGGCATCACCTACTATTAGAAAACATCAAATGGAAGTTCGGTATCTGATTTGAATAATACTTTTCTAATGTTAATAAAAGGTGTTTTATTTTGTTTCATATTACAGAAATTGCCTCTGATGGACTGAAGGGTCGTGTATTTGAAGTGAGTCTGGCTGATCTGCAGAATGATGAGGTTGCCTTCCGTAAATTTAAACTGATAACTGAGGACGTTCAGGGCAAGAATTGTCTGACCAACTTCCATGGAATGGACCTCACCCGGGATAAAATGTGTTCCATGGTCAAAAAATGGCAGGTGTGTAAGGAACAAGGTCTGCGTTGTGGCTAGTGCCTTTAGGAAAGGAGGTAACCACTGATGCATTGTAAAGCTGTGTTTGAAGTGGCATCAGCAGATATTAATGAATGTCAGCTGCATGGTTTTGAGAAACCTGTCCATCACATTGATGATAAATGACTGTTTCCTTTTTAGACAATGATCGAAGCCCATGTAGATGTCAAAACTACCGATGGTTACCTACTGCGCCTCTTCTGTGTGGGTTTCACGAAGAAGCGTAATAACCAAATCCGCAAGACCTCGTATGCCCAGCATCAGCAGGTTCGACAGATTCGCAAGAAGATGATGGAAATCATGACCCGAGAGGTCCAAACCAATGACCTGAAAGAAGTTGTCAATAAGCTGTAAGCTTTGGCCACGTTTCCTTTTTTTATCCGATACAGTTTAAGTAGTTTGTTAGTTGTTACTGAGTACTTGGGGAATGCTGGTGCTTCGTGTACTGTTTGGCAGAGACCAGGCAAGGTGCGTCTCGTTGAAAAGCTGATGTGCCATTTTCTTCAAATACTCTGTTAGTCTCTGCATCATATTTGACTTTCATAAACCATCATGTTTGCATAAATGTAAAATCAGGCTCTCCAGTTTTTTGATTCATGTTTCTACAGACTAAAACTGGAATTCTGATCAGTTGGGGCTGTGAATGTTCTGGGTTCTTCTGATAGAAGGAAGTTTTCCGAAGTGTGGTGTTTGCTTCCAAAAGTTTAATTGCAGATTTGCTCTCAAAATGAGCACATTTGCACTATCTATCTATATCTCCCTTCTAACATTGCAAGGAAAATGTCTTCGAATCTAGACATATTTGAAGAAAATTGTCAGAGTGTGAAGGTAGTATTGATGATGCAAACTCAGTTTTTAATGTTGTGCTACTGATGTGCTCTCTGATTTCTCAGGATCCCAGACAGCATTGGCAAAGACATAGAGAAGGCGTGTCAGTCCATTTACCCTCTTCATGATGTCTATGTCCGCAAGGTTAAGATGCTGAAGAAGCCCAAGTTTGAATGTAAGGCAATCACTGCAAATGTTCAGTGTTCTTAGTGGAGGGTGTGGGAAGCTGTTAGTTTAAAATGTGTTTGCTTTTGGATAAAGATGTTAAAACAGCATTGTAAGCTTAAGTAGCTGTAGTAGTAAAAAGGCTTGTGCTTCTAGTCTGGCATTTGGCTTGAAAGCCAAGCAGTGATCATTCAGTTTGGAGCTTTTTTTGAATTCTTGCCTGAAACTGCTGCTGAATGTTCAAAGGCTTTGGCTTGGGAATGAATGATGACAAAATGTTTCGGTCCCAGATGACATGGAATGATTCTATTTTCCCATTTTCTGACATTCCCATATAATGCAGTAGTAGGTTCTTGACTTTATCTCTCTTTAAAAAAAGTTTAATTTGCAATTTCATTATGTAGCACTTATTTCACTGCTTGTTTTTATCTGACTGTCAGTTATTGAGCCAGCATCTCCTTGCATGAGCTTTCTGGAACAGACTTGATCATACCTACATTAAATGTTCTGGTGTTTTAATTTGTATATGATGAGCAATTCAGTAATTGAAAAGTGTTTAAATAGGTGCATCTCTCACTGTTTGTAATACATCCTCTTTTTAGTGGGCAAGCTGATGGAACTGCATGGCGAAGGTGGTGGTGCTGGAAAACCTTCTGGGGATGAGGCAGGCACAAAAGTAGAGCGAGCTGATGGATATGAGCCACCCGTGCAAGAGTCTGTCTGAAACTAAACATTGATGGAAAATAAAAGTTTTAATATACAGAACTAATGTTTGGTTGCCTGTATTGCTACTGGACAATATTGGATATGTGGATGGGTTTTTAATAAGGTAAACCTATTGCCTTGGTCTAAAAAAAAAAAAAAAAAGAAAAACTTGTTTTGGAGATCTCTTTTTCATGATTGGTGTTGTGAGATGGGTGGAAGAAGGTGGGTTGTCCTTTTTGAAAGGTGAAAAGTGCAATACCAAGGATTCTGTACGTTGGTTTTTCCCAATAATTTTGGTCCCCAGAAAAGAAACCTTGTGGGTGCGTGCAGAGCTTGTATTGGTGAAAGGTGCTTTAAAGAGGAGCACTGTACAGGGCAGATGGGGTGCCACACAGGGAAACTTACTGTTCCAGAATTTTTTGTGATAGGGAAGTCTTAGGGATTTATCCATACTACTTAACCTGAGAATTACGTATGTGTATGTTTAAGCTTCTTGGTGGTAATTTGGTACGACCTCTCACGGGACAGAGTTGGTCTCTGATAGTCAAAAGGTGTTAAAAGATCTTTAAGCTGCAATTTTGATGATGGAAGCAGTGTTAGTTTTGAGCAGTATAGAAATGCAGAATATGCCCAAGAGTAGGGTTGTATGTAGTTTTTTAACCTCTATCAGAACCGAGGGGTAACCGCAATCACAGCTGAAAAACTTGTGGAACTTCAGGGGAAAAAAATTCTATCATGAAAAGGCAATGGTCTATGTTCTGAGAATAAAGCACACTTAAGCGATTTGCCGAGTAATTTTAACAGTACTTTTTCCATTATCCAATAGCATTGTCGCTTGTTCGGCTTATGCTGGCTTAAAAATTGAAGAGTGTGTTTTTTCTGGCTAAAACAAGGAGTATTTTGCACTATTGGCATGTTTTGTTTAGAATGGGGCAACAAACCTAAAGTTTGTGCTATTGGATTGTTCGCAAGTTTGTGATTTAAAGCCTGAGAACAAAATGGTATGGAGCTGCTTGGAGCAGTCACTGAGGTGGTGGTGGCTCCTGCAGTCAGCTGTGAAATAGCTCAGGACAAGATATGGAGGAAAGTAAGGAAATGGTACTGTTGCAACAAAGATACTAGGGGAGAAGTAGAGGGATGCTACCCATGAGGGCTGTACTCTGCAGTGTTGGGGATTTTTGCCTTTTCCTAGTTGGTAATTCTGGTTTGGAGCAAATAATATGCCAAATGAAAAGAATGTTTTCTCATTTAGAAGACTGCAGGTGATGTGATTTCATGTTGTGATTCCAAGTTACTATTTTAATTGGAAGGGGATGATATTTAGAATAGCCCATGACTTAATATTGAGGTAACCATCTTTATTGGATTGTAAATACAGGCCTACTTGTTCTACTTCTTCCAGTTTGTGTAGTGGAACAGTAGTGAGTGCTCAAAGCTGTAACGAGGCTGGAACAGGAGAAAGGACTAGTGCTGCTTTTAATCCTCTGCTTTGCCCTTTTCAGCTGTACTGTTGAGGTAGGTGTCATCCTCCTCCAAGAGTTCCAGTTAGTCATATTTTTGAAGCCATAAATTGCAACAAATGCCTCTTTACTTCTCTAACAAAAATGAGAACTTTTCACTGGAGTTGGGAAAAGAAACCATGATTTAGGGTCAGTGTGCTGAGGTTGAAAATTCTTGAACCTACTACAGGAAGTTTCAGTGCAGGTGTGTACATATATGTATATGCACATATTCCAGCCCTGCATTAGAGGAAGATCTGTCAGAGCTTTCTTGTAACGGATGTGTGTTGGCTGCATTTCCTCTGCTTTAGCAACAGTTCCATCAAACAAATCCTGAGGGACTGCAACTAGCCTGTACTCTGTAGACTAGGAGAGTTAGAAATCCTAAGGTGGTGTTTCTGAGCTTGCTTCCGAAAACTTACATCTTTTATCCTATTACTTTTCCCTTCAGCTGTACGTCTGAGGAGTGCATGCTGCAAAAAGGCTAGTCCAAGAGGATTTAGGGAAAGAACAAGAGCTTGCTTTTTTCTTTTCGTTTTTTTAATTTATTTTTTTTTTTTAATTTATTTTTTTGAGCAGTAGACTGCTGGCATTACCACGTAGGAGCGCTGGGTAAATGTATGCTCTGTCAAATGATTTCAGATGGGGGAAAAGTAAGCAGTAAGGGAAATTTTATACACCCTCTGTACAAATACCAGCTGAAAAATCACGGTGTATGAATAGCAGCAATCAGCAGAGCACATGCAAATACGTGTAGAATTGCCAGTCAGCTCAGGGTCAACCTGTGCCTTCGTCAGAAGTAATCTTGCCACAGCATGAGTAGAGAGAGCATCACCGTCTTGTGCGATACCATGCGATGACAGCTGGTTGCTGCAGGTAGCAAATGTCACAGGTTCTGCAGGTGTTCAGTGTGAAATGTACCCGAGTCCGAAGGCTTGAATAAACTGTGTTAAAGCCATCACGATTCTCTGAGGGGTTTGGACTACTTGTAAAGGGATGCGATATTACTCTGTGATTTGTTTGGGGTGGGGGGGTTGGTTTTTTTGCTGTTGTGTTAAATATGTAAGCAGAATGAGATCCGTAAAACTGCCATGTCAAGTGGAAAGCTCAGCTCTCCACAGCATAAGACAATAAGAATGCCATTATGACTGACTTAATTATAAAAATTTTATTGGTTAAATACATTCTTAATTTACAGAGGTACCATAATAAAACTTACTGGACTTAACAAAGATTTATTTAGGACACCGTTAATTGTACACACAACAAAGACGTCTTCCTGAAGATATTTCCAGAGGGTGGATCAAACAGAAAATGTTTTGATAAATGAGGCTTTTGTTATCATACTAATGTATGGGGGTCTAGCTGAATTTCAAGGTTACAGCTGAAATTTGCTACTATATTGCAGTTAGGATTTGTGCCTGACCCCATTCTCGGGTTTTTTGCGGATTATGTACTGTACACCTTAGGAATTTTATGTTATGATCTGTATGCAGCTTCATGGTGATATTAGGCATCGAGTCTTAAGAAAATACCTTGCCGTCAAAGCCAAGCATCTAACTTGTTTCAGTTTTAATAAATACGCTGGTTTAGCTGCCTGCAGTAATGCAAGCAGCCTTTAGGTGGCACTCCTTGCTCTGAATGTAAGGCTTTGCTGCTCTTTCTGCCCTGCGTAATAGGGAGGAGTAGATTAAAATAAAGCAGTGGTCTTATCTACTGACAGGCACTGACTTTAAACATTCAGTGGAAGTTACAAAAACAACTGGTCAATACACAGTTATAAAAACGGGGAGGAGGAAATAAAAAAAAATATAAAAATTCAGTTCTACTTTTGAGACTTGTATCAAAATCTTAGAAAACTGCCAGACAAACAGTAAGTAAACATCGTACACTTAAGCCTCATCCACCACCACAGTGATGCAGTATGTCTTTGGAGGATCTGGGTATTCTGTTTGTTGGTGTGGGCTTTGCTTGGTTCTGCTGTTCTCCCCCTGCTGTGCTCACTGGACATTCAGGAATTGTGTTGGCACAGGTCATGTTGGAAGAAGCCTGTTTTAACAGGGTGATCCACTGAAGGTTTATGGTTGAAAAGTCTTGAGTGGGCTGGCAGGAGTCAGGAAAGCTATCTATGTATTTGTTTCCTTGGATTTCTCCAGAAGGAGATGGCTGTTTGTTAGAATAAACAATGACCTTTGGAATCCCCTGGCAGGAGAACTTGGAGAGTGGGAAGGGTTGTCCTCCGAGGTGGACTTATGTTAAAGTTTGATTCCACAGGAGTTCTGGATAGACTTGTTGGGGATGGTAAAACTGAGTAATAGCTCTCTCTAGAATAGCATATAATTTATAATTGTTTTTATAATGTTAATCCTCTTAATGAAAGTAGAAATCCAGTTCTCTGCTCATAAAACTTTGTGACCTTCATCCCCCAGTTGTGCAAATGGTATTGGTGCAGTTTAAATACACAATGCTTCACATTCATGAAGCTTCTAGGAAAAAAAAACAAAAACAGAGGGCTAATGCCTGTGTCTGTATTTGCAATTACCATGGCATAACAGTGACTGCAGAGCGAAATAGTGCCGAGGGCCTCATGTCTGTGATGCGTGTTCCTGGGGCTTGCTTCAGGTGAGCTCCAGTCTGCTACTGAGACTGGATGCCCCTTCCCTGTTGCAGGGGAGTTCAGTTTTGGCTGTAAGCTTGTTTCTGCCTGCTGTGATGGTAACCAAAGTGCAGGGCATGGGGAGGGGACGGCTACCCTCCCCAGCTTGCTCACACACCAATTTAGATGCACCCTGATCTTTTGTAGCAGTAGGTATTTGTTGCTGTAATACTTAGACCTTGTATTGATAAAGTTGTAGGCAGGCACATCACTAAACCAAAACTATCCAAAACTATCTCGAGGTCAATCATGATGATTCTAGTTTCCAGTCTCTATCTACCACTCAACTGTTGGCCCTTTTGCAACCTGCATTTTCAGACCCACAAAGAAAAATCTTGTAAGGGTATCTTGATACCTAGTGACCTGCATCTCTCTGAAGTAATGACTCGTGCTAACAGCTTACTGGTTCCTTTTTGTTACATAGTATGAAAGTGATGGAATACTGTCAGCAGTGAAAGAGCTAACTGCAGCATAATTCTTTTTCTGTTCCAGTCTGATGAAGCTAACGGTTAATCAAGATGCATTTAACTATTTTGTCAGAAGCCAAGGGTTGCAAAAAGGAATTTACTACCAGAAGTTCCGATAATGTGAAGCTACCTCAATCATGTCTGTCTATATTTGTCATTCAAGTCCCACTGCTGCTTTTTACTAAATGCCTTTGTTAGAGCTGCTTGAAGTAACCTCTTGCCAGGCGTGTTTCCCTTAAGGCCTCGACAGACCATTTATAATGATGCTCAGTATAGTTGGTATGTGGTAACAAACTGGAAACTAATCCCATGTCTGCTGAAAGCTAAAACCAAGGCTGTATAATATCCTTCATGTTAAGGATAGGAATAGTGTTGCTGAAGTATGTTCCAGTGCTTGAGTGATAAATGAAATGCAGAGTGAAGACTGGCTTTCCACTTACATGAAGGGGGTGGAGGGGCAAATAGTTGGAACAGTGCAGCATGGAGGGGATCTGAGAAAGCTCAGTAAATGCTGTCTCTCACAACTAACTTCAGCTGGAAAAGAAGGGTACGATGGTGCTTGAACAGTGGGCAGTAGAAAAATCTAAACCTGTATCTGGAAAGGATTTTGGGGGAAGGGAAGAAGGTCTAAGATGATTCATACTGATTTGAACATTATTCGTTAAGAGGAAAAGTACTTAAAGTTTTGCTTTTGTGATCTTCCTGTATGAGCAGCTTGGGCTAAGAATAGAAGAATACTACACAAGGATTTGCTTCAGCATTTTCCCTCTTACCAGTATTAGATTTGATATTTTTTCTATTATAAAATATCAGTTATCATCCTTATTCTCTAAGTCATAAAACAAGTGGATTTTACTGCTAATGTGGAAGTCAAGCAGTAGTGAAACCTGAACATCAAACTTGATCTACATACCGAGTGCTGTAGTTATATCTTAAAAACAATTTTTTAAATTTGGATTTTAAAAGTTTTTAAAGAAGCCCAAAGAAGCTTACTTTATGCAGACTTTGTGCATGATAAATGTAATACCAGATAGTAAACATACTATTTATTACTTACGCTATTTAAGAAAAAAGGTGTTGCACCACAGTATTTCCCTAGTTGGAAACTGCTAAAAATCCTGCTTGTATTTGCTCTCAGAGCATTCATGAAGCATGACTACATACGCTGTCACAAAAGACTTAGATTTTCTTATTTGACTTCAAGATACTAGTATGACTGTCTAGAAAAAGTAGTGCAAAACATTGATAGTCAAAACACATTGATGTCTTTGCTGTGCCTTTAGGATAGAAAACATTCTCTCCCACATGCAGGGAGTACAGAGGCAACACTTCACGGTGTTTTTAAAATCTGAACAAAGTTCTTGGGAAATATCCCAGACTTTCCTTGTATCTCTCCACTCATCCAGTCCTCATCTACAGATTCCAGCTCTGTTATTGTATCACCTGCCTGTAAGAGAAGGAGTACATGTGAGCCAGTATAGCTTACCATCAATGTTAATGCATGCATAGCTGATGTTATTCAGAAGCAATTAATATCAAGCAAATGGAAGTAGGATGTGGCCAGTCTTTTCTGTTGGTTACATCTCTTCGAGACTGTTTGCCTAAACCAGCTGAAGCTTCTCTTAGGGTAAATACTTGTCTATGCTGAAAAATCACCGCCTTCTGGAAGGAAAAAACAGCACTGCTGGATAACTTCTTGTGTTGCTTAAGCTCTCCAGGTAGGTAGATACATTGGAGAGTTGGCTCACAGGCCCCCCCGCCTTACTTGTTATTTGTGTGTGTTTCCCTGCTCTGAGGGTTTATTTTCTTAAGCCTCCCCCCCGCCCCCCAATTTAGTCCCAATATTTTCCAGCACTTGGAAACTTTCCTCTTTCCTTCAGAAACTTTCCCCAAAAGGAAAGAAATCGTTTAAGTAGCTCGGTGTGGCTGTTCAAAATAAACTGCAGCTCCTGTGTTTGATACTTGTTCCTGTTTTCATTGTCCCATGCCACACTCTTCATCTGAAGCACTGTCATGGCCCTGGCCTTTCTTCCAGTACCTCCATTCCCCTTTTCTGCTTTAAAGAATTATCTATCCTTTCAGCATTGCAAGCTGCTCACTCTGAAACTAATTATTTTGCTAGTTTTAGAAGAGAAAATAGTGTGTTCCAGCTGCTAAGCACAATTTGGGGCCTGCTGTGAAAGTCTGCTGTTTCTCAGAAACTTGCTTTTGAGGACACAGTTACCTAAATCATGACTTTGAATCTACAAGGGCACAACGCTTCTTGTTAATGCTTCTTAATATTATCTGGGCATCCAGCAAGTATTTCATTTCTCCCCATGTTCCCATGGCAACTATGTATTTTGCTGCCAAACTTTTAGAGTTTGCTGTACTAGGTGTCCCTTAGAGGCATTGCTGCTGTAGCACTGGCACTCTTAGTTTTATCCTCCTTCTCCCTGCCCTCTTTCTACTTAAAAAAGAGGCTTCCTTGACTGCATCAACTGATCAAGAACTGAACGTACTGCAAAATGAGGTTTGTTTGTCTTATGTTTACTGAATCAGAGAAGTCAGAGGAATTCTGCCACTCCTGACCTCTTTTCAATGTCTTCAGTGAAGATTTTGCCAATATGAAACAGAAGTGGTAAGAGCAAACATTTTTTTAGAGATACCGTTTATCAAATGTGTTAGTATCTATGCCTATTCTATATGCTTCATTCTTGTTCCAAGCCTACCTTCACAGTGGAAAACTCTTATTTTTTTTAGTATTCTTTAGGAGCATAAGACCTTTTGGAAAATTGGGCCAAGAGAGGTACTTACTTTGAAGGAAAGCTCATCTTCATTTTCTCCATGAAAATCATAAAGAGCTTTGGCTTTTCCTTTCTTCCCTCCTACAGACTGTGACGGCTCTACCCTGGCTGCAGAACATGGACAAGACAAGTTATTTTGACTGGAGTGAAATAAATCCCTTTCTGGAGAAGTTTCCTATCATTTTCATGTTTTCTCCCCTCTCATGTGCTACAGGGTGTCCAGATGTTATTGCTACTGCTACTTGGCAAACTCACTGCCCTACTGGAATAAAATGAAACCAGTTCATTTTACACTACATGGTTCTGCTTCTAAGAGGACTAAATTTAAAGTTCACTTAATTGAACTCTCCAGTGGCAATATCTAATAAAAGCTGTCTTTTCTTCTTTGTACTTGGAGATGAAGCAGCACTCCGTGTGTGCTATTTGCCAGTTATGTGGAATTATATTTCCTGTCAACTTTCACTCGTGGCTTTACTTGCAAAAACTATGGGCAAAAAATTGTGATTTTCTGTGTCCTCTGTGAAGGTTTTGACTGCATTGATTTGGGGACTAAACAGAAGCTTGAGGAAAGCAAGCAGCATTCATTCCTTGCTTCGCCCAAGGGCATTACAAAACTTCTGTGCCAAGATGCAGCAGTTGCAGTTATTTACAGCTCTGCCAGCTCTTTGGCTGTACTGCAGTGTTTCTCTTCAGCTGAGGGAGAACCTGGCTCCCCCCCCCCATCTTTTGTACCCCTGAATTCCTACTAAAGGCAGCTCAATGGTCTGTTTTGCCTGTGCCCAAACCACACTTTAAACCATCCCAGAATCTGTATCATGTCCCAGCTTACTTACTGACTGGAGTATTATATTGCAATTATTGGAGAGGGTGGTTCAACACTTAGTTCAGCTTTAGGATATTAAGGAATGAAGTGGCGTGTGGCTTGTTAATGCAATGCAATAGTTGGGTTCTCCCAGAACTCGGTCATGACTGTCACAACCCAAGGAATAATCAATTGCCATCTAGTCGGAGCACTGTACCTGAGCAGGTCTGAACAAAAACTGCTGGGAAAATCCCTTCCTTTTCATTCAGTCTTCCTCTATACCACTCCGAATCTACTTGTTCTAGTATTTGGATGTAGTCTCCCTTTTTAAAGGATAAATCATCTTTGGTTTCTGCTGTAAAATCATGAAGCGCTTCACACCACTCTACTGAGCATCTGTTGTTCTATTCAAGTGAACAGAAGAAATGCATTAATTTTAGAAGCGTTAATGGAGCCCATAAGCTGATAGATACTGGTGAAAGCAGCTGTACAGAACAGGGGTGTCCTGACTTTCTCTCAGACAATAGTATCACTGCAGATGTAGACTAGAATGGCATTTCAGCAATTACCACAGAATTTCATCTAGGCTCAGAGATGCATTCCTTTTTATCATTGGTGGCAGGGGATAGGATTAATAAATTCAAAATTAGACCACTGCAGCAATACTTAAAATAGAGCTAACAAGAATTTGCTTAAGGGCAAAGGACAAAAATTTACTTATGTTAATTTGCCAGAAGCTATGAATTCAATCAATTTAGGCCAACCGTTAGAATTCAAGATGTGACCATGCAGCATTGTGTGCTGTGGGAGTTGTGTTACATTCAGGTTTAAAGTTGTGCAGCTAATCTGACATTATAATAGAAAGTCTATGTAAATCTATGAAACCACTAAGTAAATTCTGGCCCTCACCTATAAAATTTTATTACCTGAGGAAGGGAAGAAGAAACCTCCACCTTATTCTTCAGTGCTGCTCCTGTACCTACACAAGGAAAGCACAACTTAGAATAGCAGCAATGACTATTAAAAATGTTACTAGAGATTTTAGATATTCAAAGTAATTATTAAGAATAGCTTCTTAAGAAGTACTACTATTCATTTTGATTTTTTTTTATCTGTCTTCTCTCCCTTTCTGCCTCCTTCCCATCTTCATTGTGCTTTTGGACTTTTCTCCTATATGCTGCCTACGTGCATGCAGTACAAAACCATGTTCTTGAAGAGTTTTGCAAACGCATTCATACCTGTTCCAGGCAGATCTTCAATTACTTCCACGAAGTTCAAGGGGAAAATTCCACATGTGCCTCTGAGCTCTCCTTTGGCCCACTCTTCATTTACATATTCTTTAAGGATAATAGTTTCACCTTCCGAAAAACTGAGCTCATCTTTCTGATCTCCGATATATTCAAATCGTGCTACACATCTTGGGCCTCTGCAGAAACAAAAGAGAAAATTACTTTGCTTATTTATTATTATTGCCCACTTAATAATAAGACAGCATTGTGCAAAATATGGACTGATATCTTTAATTAAAATGATGAAAAAATGCACTGAAGATAGAACAGGTGGAAAACCGGGGTCTAGCCCTGGTTCTCATCTCTTCTTTCTGAGGAGGATGAGTATGGAGTCTGGAGGAGCTGGAGGCAACTTCTGCATCCCAATTCCTGTCTGTTACAGTACTTTGCATAAGACCCTATTTCTCTTCCCAACAAAACCAAAAAACATATCATTTTGTTTCTGGGCTGCCTCTCCCATTTTATATTTTTGCCTATATCCAAGTAAGTGTCCAGATACACTTTTGTTAAGAGTTTGATGTTTTTTTGAGCTAGCATCCAATTTAGATGCAAACAAACATGAGTGGGGGGTGGGTGCTGTGTATTTGTCCCAAATCCCAAATACATGGAGGTGTCATAAGGGGAAGCTAGTTTTTATCTACCTTGACAAACTTTATTCTGTAAAGTCTATCCCAGGCATGGGGAAATAACTTATCTATCGAAGAAAGAAACATCAATGCAGCATCTGATAAATTTTACATAATTTGGTAAAATACTGAAAAAACTAAATTTCTTCCTTACTTAAATAGGTTTAATAATTTAATAAACTAATAAAACAAATTTAAGAAATTACTCTAAGAAAATTTTTTATTTATCAGAAATACCATGCCGGAAAAAAGTGATAATAGCCTTTAATTCTTTCTATAGTATTGTAGCGTACAACCAACGTAAGAAGCTTGATTCCCACCCCGGTCCCCCACTCAGATCTTTGCAAAAGCTTCAGGACAGAGCTAGCACTTTGTTTTTTTCTTAGCTGCAGAAGCAGCTTTTAAAAAGCTTTTAAAAGTTTCATTTAAGACAAGCCAAGCTCTATCTGAAGAACAAACTGAATGATCCCATTGATACTAGTAGTTCCTGCCTCTGCCTGAATTTGCTTTAATTGCTGCAATGAATGATTACAAAATCCAACAAATCATCATAGAGTAAAAACAGCATGAAAAGTTGTTCCTTGCCCACAAATCTTAGTACAAATTGTTTGCAAATCAGAAATGAAAGTGCTTGAAGTACATTTGATAATTTGATCTGGGGAACTTTAGATTCACCTGTACAGTTATAGATTTTAAGGTTAGATAGATTTCTCTACTTAAAGTACAGCTATATTCTGCCCCAATTTATGTTGTTCTTTCAAATGAGTAGGAGCCCTACCATGTTACATCTTATGAGGACTCTAGAAGAAAGTAACAAGGCCAGGAGCAAAGAGAGGAGAGTGCAATGCTGCTGAAGTTAATCAGATTGGTTCACAGTTTCTCTAACCAATTTTCATGAAAAATTATGGGAAATGCTCTCCTAATACAGCTCATAAGAGGAAGGAAAATAAGTGGACTATATCTATATAAACTTTTATTATAAAGTGATCTACCAATTTTCTGAAGCCATGAAGTGAGTTTTTAGAATTTTTTTTACCTGAATATGAGTCTTACTAAAACATCATAAACTTTCAGTTTTGAGAGTTTAATTTTTTAAATATATTTTGGTGAAGAAACTGTTAACCATATTAACCTCAGCACAGATAAGACCTGCTTCAAAGTTATCTTTCTTTTTACTTCCTTTTTACTTACTAATCGACATGAGAAAGAAAATAAGATTTATCTAACTCACTTAATACATTGTGATGAACAGGGTATTTTTTTCCTGTTGCCTTCTTCTGGAACATCAATCTATTAAGACAACAAAATAAGTAAAATCTTTCATTTCAAGCTCATGGCAACATAACTACAATAAGCTTGGAACTCGTTAAAATAATCTGTTTTTCAGCTAAGCATCAGCTCCAGTTATGACCTCCATGTGACGCTCTATAGTTGCTGGCATGCCATGATATATGACCATATTAATGTATATTTCAGTTTTGTATGCCTGATTTCTCATTTTTCAGTCTCATGCAAACAAGGAGTACTATTTAATGTTTTCTGTTATGAAGCTCGTTTACTGTTTCTACTTGTGGCACAATTGATTGACAGAATATGGGACTGGATGCTACTACAGGTTGTTGCATTTAGCTCACAACTTTCAGTTGGTATTTGCTCTCTATTATTTACTAGCACAATATATCACAATAGACAAAATTATTGTTTACACTTATCCTTTCTAGGCTTTGGTAGCCAGCTGTCCTCCAAACAAAAATACATCTCACAAATCTCACTTGAATTGGATAAATATAATTTAGAAAATCAATACACGGATATATGAAACAGACAGCATTCAAGTCCTTTATCATAAGAAGACTTCAATTGTATTTTTGGTGTGACGTGAATCATGATCTGTGAGATGTATAAGACTACAAGGCTAGAGACCCTGGCGAGGAGCTTTGGGTTACCCCTTACTATAGCATTAGCCAGTTCCCATAAAAATGAACGAGAAAATGTTTCATTAGCTTTTGTGAAGGACTGGAGGAAATCATGCTGGCTGTCCTTTTAGGACAAATAATCTTCACAGTGCTCTTTCTAGAGGAGCTGGTATCTGTGGTGCTCTGAAGGTTCTATGGAAAGTAATAACCATGTATTATTGTTAGGTGTCCAGACCTAAGCTGCTACCCAGCTCAGTACTGTAAAACATACTATAGCGTATTGTATAGAGACCTTGTATCAAGATCAAATCTGACATGAATGAACAGGAGAATTCACTCAGTAAATTAGCCTCATGTACTGCACTCTTTTTCCTTTTTTTTTTTTTTAATTTTGCTGAAACAAAAGATTTTTGCACTCAAATGGTAACCACCTTTTACAACTAAAATAGAAATTTGAAACACATCTTCCCTAGCTTTTAAGAAGTTGTATGTGTCTGCATCAATGCTGAATTTGACCCCAAATACTCATTCTACTGCTTTAACATAAAATCTTTTGTCTATTAGCCATCAGTAGTAACAAGAGCTTTTAAATTAAATTGTTGGCCTGTGTAGAAGCAGCTAATCAATTTAGCTAACAAACCTTTCTTGTGAAAGCGAATAGAGCATAGTTCTGTTATTACTACCCCTGAGTTTAGTTTTTATTCTTCAGCACTTCTCAAATCTTACAATTTTTCTCCAATAACACCATTACAAACTAAACAGACACCCTATACTCTCTGGCGGTTACCAAATACTTGGTATTGTCCATGTAGCAGCAGTGCTCATCTCTGCCAGCTGTTCCGGCTCGACACAGACACTTACTGTCTAATGCCCAGCCATACACCTTCACTGCATCCTGGTGTCAGTTTAGCATTCCTCCGTGTCCATATGGCTGATGTGGATAGCCCAACAGCCCTTTCTACTGTCACAAAATGGACTTCAATCTCAGACTCAGGCTTGCAATAGATTTGACCCAGCTTTTGATGCAGTGAACCATACTGTATCTCTTTTAAAGATGAGACACTCAATTAATTGCTGTTGGGCTCCAAAACAGCACCTGTCTCTTGCCTGCCATTTACTGTCAAGTGTCACATTCAGTTACAGGATTGCTTTAAGCTGCTCATTTGCAACAACACAATCTCCTTGCACTGTGCCAGCACAACCATTTGTGCAGCCACTTAGTAAGCCACTTAGGCGAATTGATCCAGCCAGGAAAAAAATATTCTAGAAGAAAAAACCATGTTTCATTGGGCTCAACTGCTGCCCTGACCTAGTTCACTACATGGCTATAAAAGTGGTGATTCTAGTACAGTTAAGTGACAAGAAAATGAGAGAAGCTGGGCGAGGCACAAAAAGCAACCATCTTACTTGGTCTTGATCCTCACATGCAGTTGTGAAAAATAACCTTCTCTGTAGACCCTGAGAAACTACCCAGGTTAACAAACAGAACCTGGTAAGGGCCACAATTTTCTCACTTGGCTTCAAATTAACAGCAAAATAATCCCCAAAACACAAGTTGGTCATGCCAAATCAAGCATCTTTCTAACACCATACAAAAAAGTTGATATGTCTTCTGTGCTGCCAGAGGGAAAAGAGATTATCTAAATACAGAATGGAGTTAAACACACAAGATCTATAGTAAAATAGAACCAGAAAACAAATGCAATAGGATCTTATGTAGCAATGTATACAAAGCCTACATACAACTACTTTAACAAAGCTGGCAGGAAATATCCCTGTGCGATTCCCACATTTTCCTCTGTACCACTTGCTATCAATTTTCTCCAAAAGACAAACAGTGTCTCCAGAATGAAGGTCCAAGTCATCAGCATGCTCTGTAAGACAGCATCATTTCAGTTAATAGTAGTCATCACACTCAGTGATTTTTCTTTAACTAAAATCTGCTTAATATAAATATCACAGACAAAACCAGAATGAGTTTTCAAAAAGTCTTAATTATACTTGATAAACCAGTTAGCTTTAACTAAATTGGCCCAACTATAGCTAAACCCATGGATTTGAACAACTCTACATGCAGATCTTATAGGCTGAGCTTCCTCATCCTTTTAAGCTCTAATTCCTAAGAAAATTCCTGTTTGAAAGTCTTGGAGTAAAACAAGCTTCCAGAATATTCACATTTACTTACCTGCAGGAAAATCATGCAGGACTACAGCGTGAGGTGCACTTGCGTCAGAAAATTTTGGAGGGTGGTTTGAATCCTGACAACAACAAATAAATCCAAGTAGTTTATAAATCACAGAAGATACTAACAGAGATTCTCTGTGACATACTCTGAAAGTAATTTTCTGACTTTGGACACAATGTTGTTCTGGTATCAGAGAATCACCTTTGGAGGCAACAGTTAGTATTGGTCATATAGCTATGGGTCTGAATTCTGTATGCCTTTTGCCAGTGTAAACCAGAATGCATTTCACCAAAATCTACTTTTGAGCCAATAAAAGGAAGGGAAGGCATGCAACTTTTCCCAGTATAGACAAAGCCTCAGCTACCTCTGTGAGTCAGAAATCCAGAGCACTGATAGCAACTCTCATTGCAAGGGTCGTGGCCAAATTTTGCACTACTTCTTGGTAGTGCGTGCTGCGAATTATTCTTCCTTGCTTGGACAGAACACCCCAGCCCAACTCTGCCCAGCACACTGAGCGGGGGCAGCACATCTGCCGACTGCCAAGCATTTTAGAGGGGCAAGCAAGCCACTAGGCCTTTGCTTACAGGAAGATAACGCTGAGGTGAAATGACAATTTCGTTGTGGGATCTTTATAAAGGGAAATTATATCAAAAATGCTGAGCCTTCTTCCCTATCCCACACACTAGGAATTTTCAGACTGTACTGATGAGAATCACTGTGTGTGAATTACATTCAAAGTAATTCATTGCATACAAAAAACCCAACCAAAAAAGTCCGACATGGAAAAAGATAAGGCCAGAATAATATGAATTACAACAGATAACAACAGATTGCAGATAAATCTATTTCAGCCATGTAGGTTTCTGATAATAATCAAAAACCTATCATAGCCATAACTTACACTGGCTACTTAATATTAATATAGCCATGCCCTAAAAACAGGTTAGGTTCTGTAGAAGCAGAGAGAGGAAAATACTTTGAAGTCTGTATGTCAAAGTCAATTCACTGATATATCATGTACAGCACTTCATAAAACTACTTGCTTATCTTTTGCCCACTTTTCAGATACTCAGCCAAGGGAATGATTATCATTCTATGAGACAGAGGAACTTTACCAGTTTCCTCTCCCTTCTGGCACTCCAAGTAATTACTGTTGGTCTGCCTCTTAAGCAGAATGTCCCTGTGCTATAAGGCAAATCACCATTACTAGGTTTTGTTTTGGTAGTTGTTTTGTTTTTATTAAAGAAACACAAGGATTTAATAAACCACTATTACATTTCTCAGTGTAACCTTTAAAGCCTAAAGCACCTGATACAACGGGAGTCTTGCTCATTAAATATTTATTGGCAGAAAAAAATGCCTTACCTTACAGGACAGTTCTCCAGTGTTCCTGGGAAGACAATCTTCCTTGGCAACTCCATGAGGCACAGGTAGCTTGAATAGAAACAGAGGCAAATGGAAGAGTTTGTTTCACTTCTAAGCACCTGAAATTCCCACTGCAAGTGAAAATGGTCAGATGATGGAACTATCCTGACCACCTACTACAGGTAACTGATTTAGGAGTCCAGTGGAAGAGGACAAGCTCCTATGGAAGGCATTCAGAACAGACTGCTGGTGATACAAACTGCCACTTTGAGAAACCCAGGTGTTGTCATCCACTCTAACAGTGTCTTAGCCACCTAACTGGTATCACATCATACGGTAGGTACATGATGTTCAGCAACACACTGACACAGAAATGTATTCATTTGTCATGGAGGGCACTGAAAAAAAAACCTGGGAGGAAAATTTCAATGACAGTAACACTTAAGAGCAGGAAATGACTAGTGATCTGCTACTGAAAAAATATCATCTACAAAAGTATGTCACACATTTCTTATGTAAATAGGTGTGGCTACACAAGAAAGGAAGCAAAATGCTTCCCTTATCTCAAAGCTGATCCTACTATCAACTTAGATACATCTTCCTCTCTCTTTGTTGCTCCTCTGCTCCACCAAGGATCTAAATGCAGGAGTGAAGATCAAAAAGAAGGCAACAGAAAGCTTCCATTTCATGCTGAATGTTGATGTTGTTCATGCTACTGTTGTGTGGGTGCTCTTTTTGACAGCAGCACTGGTTCAAGGAGTCACCAGCTCTGATCACTGACCAATCTCAAATATCTTGGGAAAGACTCTCTCCATTATTCTGTAAAGTTGATCCATTTATATTTAATATTGCCTAACAACACATGCAATACCAAAAAGAAACATTTTTATAATGAAAAGGCATGGCATCAATAGGATGAAAATGTAAGATAAGTGATGTTACATTCCTCACTCTTTGCAGGCTTGATTAAGCAAGGTAACTACTTTTTAAGTTCTAATGCTCCCCCAATTTTATTAAGCATTTTGACATATACAGGGAAAAAACAATACACAAATGCAATTATTTAACATCATTTTACATGCTGTAATAGAATTCTGAACTGCTGACTGTAAGAAGAACCCCTAAATCCCAAAAGCTATGCATTAAAGATATATCTATATAAATTACATATATACACAAAAATACACACACATATATCTATACTTTGCATGTATATATTGCTTTCTCCAGTACTACCTTACAGTACTTATTACTATTTATCTATTAGTATTTTCTAAGGAAAATTATGCTGATAGATGCACTTTGAAAGCAACATAATAGTAACCTACCTTACTATCTTTTTCACTACTATTTTAACCAGCACTGTTTTATTAACAACAGTCTCAGACAGAGTATCTCAACTCTCACCATGTATTTATTGTAGAGAGGATGACCCGGTTTAGGTCTAGGAGGTAATGCTGGATCTGGATTTTTAAAGACTTGACTTTTTGCTCTCTTGGGTCCCAGTCTGAACTTGCTGGGTTTTTTATCAGGAGCGATGTCAGAAGTAGATCGTGAAAGAGCATCCTTCTGGGAGGAGGTCTTGGCTGCAGAGAGTTTTGGTGGAGGTGGCCTTCCAGGAACACCTTTAGGTGGGGGAGGTCGAGCAGGTATAAATTTTCCATCCACAGGCCTAAA
This sequence comes from Haliaeetus leucocephalus, assembly GCF_000737465.1. Taxonomy (NCBI): domain Eukaryota; kingdom Metazoa; phylum Chordata; class Aves; order Accipitriformes; family Accipitridae; genus Haliaeetus; species Haliaeetus leucocephalus. The sequence continues at coordinate 6,817,015 of NW_010972576.1, read as the reverse complement.
AATTGGGCAAACCATCAGAGAAGTATGCGTATTGATAAGCCTGCCACCTCATCCTCCACCACAGCCCTAGCTATAGAGCATGCAATAAGGAAACGGGACTCATGATGACCTGGGCTGTAGAGTGTGTAGTATCTGAAGCTTGCTGGGAATATATGAACTCTTCAGACACTGGAACTGGATGATCAAGTCCTCAGACAGATCCTTTGACTACATATTTCCAACTCTGCTCACCACTTCCGCTTATCAACAGCCTGCCAGCTTTCTCGGGAGACCACTACATAAGCAGGATTTCTTTCAGCAATTCACCTTTAGAAAGAGCTTTTTCTGAAGCTGCCTCAGGATGGAGTTCTTCTAGTGGAGAGCTTTAGTGAAAGCCCTGAGAAGCTCTGCTGATCTAGCTGGTCTTCAGGAATCAGCCTAGCTCATTCCCTGGGATGTCACTTAACCTGAAGTGACTTTTGGGCCTCTGCTGAAACTCATGACATAGGACACCACTTTGCACAATGGCATCAATAGCAGAATTTACTATTTTTATGCAGAAAGAAAACACCACTGCAAATACTTGAGTTTTCTGCCAGTGCTGGAGGTACCACACTCTCATTAGTGTACCAGTAGTTTAGAAACCAAAATCAGAGACTAGTAAGTGACAGTGGTAATTTTTTAAAACATTTAAATCCCCCTTATAAAGCATTGATTAAAAAAAGCTGCCTATACAGTACACATGAGCCATGATTTCTAGAATCAAAGAGTGTGGCCAAATCAATAATTTGCTAATTAAAAATCACCTCTGTTATAAACAAGCATTATGTACATAAAACTTTGGCTTCCTGTTATTAAGAACCCTGGCACTATCACTATTCCTAAAATACAATATTGTTTGATTGTTATTGGATCTTCAGCCAGTTACTGCAAGTTTCTGCTACAATTGTCTCTCCTTTTTTCATATAGTGTAATTCAGCATAATTATTTGCTTGCATGAATTCCTCAAGGGTCTGTAAAAATTATCAACCACAACAAATGTGCATTAGTGGATCTTTAGTGTATCCTTCTGACATATATTTTGAGTGTCATCCACCACTCATGAAGATACTAGCGCTCTACTAATACTCCTGGTAAAAGCTCTCTATTACTATTTGTGTATGGATTATTTTTTAAATTTCAAAAAAATTTTCCACTTCTGTTCAACTTCCACCTCTCCCCTTTCTTGGCCTCATCCTAAACTAAGCATTTTTAATACTGACAAAAGGGGAAATTCCAAGTTAGACTGCATTAAATCTGGAAACAAATCAACACATATGTTTGTAAGGAAACTCAACTAAACAAGAAAACCCTAACAAGCAATTCAGAGTATTATTACTGCTTACTTAAAAAAAAAAAAAAATCCATTTGAGCACAAGAGTGAAAGGACAAAATGTTTACTGTAGTTCCAGAGACTTTCAGGAGAATTGGGAATGCTCTTATGATAAACAGAACGGGGGAAAGTAACAAGCCCATAAGGGGCAATAATGAGGTGTTTCTTTGTGGGTACTACCATATTCTTTCCTGTTAGTGAATACTTATTATTATTGGTAGACTAAGTTTAATAACTAAAAGATTCTCTTGTCCTGACACAACAGAGCAAACTCTTGTGTTTAAACCCACAGATTTAGAGTGCAGATGCTGAGATAGCCGCCGTGGGCTAGCTAGCCAATGCCTTATCACCCTCCAGTTTGCCTCTGGCATTTAGTGGACCTGAATTTAAGGCTGGTCCAGCTACTTTTGCCTCTGCAGACCTTCTTTCTTGTTGATTCAAAAGAATAAAAAACACCAAGTTTATCACTGATAAAAACCAATGTTATCATTGATTCTGCACCTTCACAGGCATTTTAGGTCTGAAGTGAACTGTAGAAACTAGCCAGTGCTTCTGGAAAGGTGCTGGCCCAGCATCTGCCCTTTTCAGGGTGGCAGCATCTGCCACCTCCATTCCTTCACCACTCAAACCCTGGCATAAGTGCAAGGGCTGTTGATCAAAAGGTCATGCAGGAGGGGATGTTCTGTGTTCAGCTGTGGGTGAAAAGGTTAAAGATGCAGAAAGGAATGACTGTCAGCAGCCACTGTACATTAGCTGAAGAGCCAAACAGCTGTCCTCCTATAATCTCCCTGCTCATACCAATAATGTACAAACAAGTATTAATCTGCTAGCAACTTGGTCCTGCCTATTTATTAGTGAGTATACTATCTATCCAAGCCTATTGAGTTAGGACTAGAGTTGGTGGTGTCTGCATTGAGACCAACTAGGCAAACTAACTCGGAAACACCACTTTTAAGTGAGTCACTGAGGAACTGCACTTACCTTGGGGGTAGTACAGGTTCTAGCTGAGGCACTCCACTCTGTTCTGAATGACCCAACTCCTACAAAGGTTCAAAAGAAAAAAGCCATTTCTTTAAGCCTAAGAAACAAAAATGATCTTGTTTAAATGATGCATTTCTTATATTAAATGATGCATTTCTTATATTAAATTATATCACATCCTACAGACAGGAAAAACAAGAGTTTCTGTAGGTCTGAGAATGAAGTACTAAGTATTATGGTATGTTCTAGCATTTTAAAGTCTTGTTGGACATAGAAGGAGATGTAAATAACCTCGCTGACTACCTGAATCACAGCTTAAATTGTGCATTAGGTATGACCCAGCCCTCTTTTCCTACTACATGGGAGTCAGGGCTTAAGAGGCAAATTCAGGAGAGTCATACAAATGTACAATTTCACTGCCCATAGGATTCCAACTACTGCAGTTACATTATCCATTTTGATTTGACAGATGAAACACTTTGAACAGGCTTAAAGCAGAAAACATGACATTGATGCAACTCACACAGCACAGAGTCTCTTGCAAATAACATTAGCTCTCATTAAAGTAGGCATCTGTTTCCTAGAGGTCTAACAGATAAACCCTGGTGAATCTTTCTCTGGCAGATTAAGGTGTCACTCCTCCTAGCCACCCATCCTGACCCTGCCAGAGATTACTACCCTGTAGCAGAGTCAGCAGAGGGGAACATGTGCCATGTCTGAAGGGCTTGGACCACAGTAATGGATTAACAAGTTACCATCCTTTTTGCCTCCTGCTGTTTGTTTTCATGCTAGTGCCAGAAAGCACTGCCAGCTCTGCTGAACAAGCACAGCTGCTTGTGGAACAGCATGGTAAATCAGAGTGCTGGATCTGGGTTCAAAAGTATCCTTTTTGATCCAGTAATTTTAAATAGGTCTGAACAGTCTTGTTACTTAATCAGGGATACATGTGCTTGAAACTGGTAAACAATTTCTGTGATTTTTCCCACCTAGAAAATACCTAGATGTATTTTGTGACAAAATTTTGACCCTTGATTAAGTCCCCAAATCAATGTTCCTGATCAAATGATCCTGACTGGAAAGAAAACAACCTGCCACTTTCAGATGGGGATGTTATCCTCATAGCACAAATTTTCCTCTTCTGTGTGAAAAGGAAGAAATCTGCGCCAACTGCTGCTTACAGTCAAGAATTTCTACTGTTGCTGGTTAATAACTTCCACTGACAAAAAATACTAGTTTTATAAGCACAACAGTTCTTTCCAAAGATAAGATTTAAATGTTTCAGTGGAATTGATGCAGTCGTCTTCTTAAAAAAATCCTCTGAAGCTTACACATGCCTGTCATAGTAACCTGGATGACATTGTAAAAGTTTTGGGGTTGCACTGTATAAAATGTTATTTAATGTCTTGTATTGGAAATTATTTTTTTCAGCATTATCCAGAAAATATGGGACCTCTGTGAATAGCCTTTTCAACCATGACATTTAAAAGCCCCTTTATCCATTAGCAGAGGTAGCCACAAAGACATTTGTTGGCAGCTGTCCATCTAGTGAGAGCTTTTGATTTGATTTGATCTTTTTACTGCCTGTGGTTTCCACAAGATTCTCTGCCATTCTTGCCACCACAGCACTCAATATTTGGAAATTCTACTGTCATTTTCTAGTTTATTTTAATTCCCTTTTGTAAATCTGTGTCAAAGGGCATATAGGATACACAGCTACAGTGTCTACCGTTACTATGCTCTCAGGAGTGAGGAGCAGAGCCTTACTTTCTCAAATAGTTCTACTCAGGCTCTGACATGACCAGTAGAAAACAACCAGAAGTAAAGAGCTGAAGAAAGCAAGCTTCATTCTTCTACAGAAAAGTTCCCTCTGCGTGGAAATTAGTACAGACACTGAGAGGTACTGTGCGTATGAAGGTAAAAAAATACATTTCTAAAGGACTTTGACAATATTTCACTATGTAAATCTCATTGGACTTTGAACCACTTTGCAGTGCTTTTGAAACTAAATTGTAGAATATCCTGATTCCAGCTGCTAAACACAGAAAATTGAAGATAGATGTGATCAAAGTTTAGTAAAATCAACAAAGTGCTTTTCAGAACTGACAGCAGTCTAAATTACCTAATTAAACTAGAGAATGCAATTAAAAGAAGAAAGCCTTGTGTTTTTGAGTAGTCCTTTTCATCCTTTCGTCCTTCAAATAACTTACATTACAAATGCTTGAGAGTCACAAGAGATCTGTTAACCAAAGCAGTCAAAGTTGTAACCCAGGAAAGCAGTTCTAACTTACCACTTTTTTTAGTACGTCACCACTGTTGGGTTTTCCCACTGTGATATTAGAGGTGTTCCCAATGGGCTTTTCAGCAGGAAGTGGTGGAGGGCTATGCGGGATTTCATTTAAAGCTGTAAAAACCCAAAAGTTCTTGAATGAAAGTCTAATTAATAGCTTCCTTACATGGACCAACAATAGGTAAGGGAATCCACCTTGGTTTGGGGCGTTTTTTTGTGAACGCAACTTCCTTCCTCAAAACCAGGGCAGCCAATGGGCAGGACCACTTAAAGACTAGTGAAGACAAAAGGGACATGAAGGGAACATTGCAACTCTGAGGTGGACTTCTGGAGTACTTCCCATCCTGCTTAACGGATCTTCACTTTACTCTCAGGACACCAGCAAGTTATTCTAGGGTTTCAGCTGCAATACTTCTTGATATAATATTAGATGAGTAGAAGAGTTTCTACCCCTGGGAATGTCAGACTCATTACTGAATACCCTGAAACACCATCACCATCTCTCAGCCACATTTCTAAACTGGCTCACTTTTTTCAGCTGTCAGCTCCTGGAATATCCTTAAGGCTGGAAAACAGCTGAGGGTTATTTCAAGTAACCCTGAAAGATCAGGAGACTTGGATGGAAGAATCTCCAGAAAGGTAAAGGCAAGAAAAGAAACGGTTGCCTGATACAAAATTCAGGGTGACAGAAAGAAAACAGAGATGGAAGCTCCCTAGTAGTCTTTAAGGAGCTAAGCAAATTTAGGACATGGAAGAGGAAACAGTACGGCTCTTACTAGGGAAGAGTGATGACGTCCTCAGTCTCAATAAGGAACACAAAAACCTGCTGATTATATGGTATTTTCTTTCAATGTCTCTGCCATTGAAGCCTGGAAAGCATTTGGACAGGTTTTGCCAGCATATTTACCAATCATTTTGTCTTTATATATTGGAACCTTGCTATCTATTTTACAATGTATTTGTATATCAAAAAAATTAATTTCATACAAAGAACTTCAGACACTTAAGCTCTTCTGAAGTTCAGCCAGTCTTGGAGTTATGTAAAGATATGTGTAGACAGTCTGGACATTTATAGACTGATGATAAAGAAGAGGAGAGATTCTATCCAAATGAAAACTTTCAGTTGCTCATTTCATGAAAAGTACTCTCAGCAAAGAAACGACACATATGAAGGAGAAGTGTTGTTTGTTTTTAACACCTCAGTTGCGTTACTATCATCTAAAACGCTGGTGTGATTTTAAAAATGGATCAGTTCAAGGATAAATCCCTTATTCCTAGGAGCAGGTCACAGTTACCGTGTTGGCAGTGACCAAGCACGGGGGAAAAAAGTTAGTGAAGTTCATCACTCTTCTAAGCTAGTATGATGGATGAGAAGTAAAAAAAATACCTGACAGTAATTGCAGGAGAAATATTCTCTTATCATACCTTACTGATATATAAAAAGCACAAGAGATTTACAAAATTAAAGGAAATAAAAGAATTAAAAAAAACTCCAAGAACTAGAAGGCAGGTGTTATTCTCAGTGATTTCTAAGTGTAATAACTGAAGTGGAAGTTTAATGCTTCCTTTCTAATCACATCTCGACAAAAATGCTAATGCTAAATGAGTGCTTTACTAGAGTTCAAATTCTTAAGCATCCAGCTCTGTCTCCTTTTTGGTAGTGCTGGGGGTGGTGGTGGTGTTTGTTTATTGGGGGTTTTCTTTTTGGTTTGTGCTGGTTCCTGACAGAATTAATCTCACTCCATGCCCACGATGGTGAAAGACCCCTTGTACTGAGATTATGTGGCCCTCTTATAAGGTAAATCCTACTATATCTATGTTATACCTTGGCCCAGTTGTACTTCTCTCATTTTTTAACTTTTAACAATTTACATGTCTGCAGCAGTTCCTATCTGACAACAGGCTACTCTACTTTCTTGGAATCTGCTTCTGTTTCTCCACATCCCATTAATCTTCCAGCCACAGCCTCCCATAAAGCAGTCCTTTACACCCCCCTGACAATCGTAGTCAAATACAGTGACTGGCAGTCTCCTGTGGAAAGTTCAATTACCACTAGAGAGCAGCAAGGGACCAGTTATCTACAAGTTCAAAAGAGAATCCAGCTCAGGAAAAAAAAAGAAAAAAACAAATTTTCAGGCACTTTTTTTTTTTTTTTTTTAATGGAAATTACAATTTCCTTTGTAGACAAGAATTATGTCTTGGGTTCTTTACAGTAGTTCATAAACATATTCTTCCGACTGAAAAAACCCTTTTATTTATGATCAGGTATTAACAGAAAGACTTCTCCTCATAGCTTTACCTTCAGTCTTCCCTGCATTTTTAATCATTTCTACTGCATTTCTCACATATGCAGAGGAAAAGAAAACCTACTATTTTACCACTGGGGGCGTGGTGGGAGGAAAAGGGAACTCAGGAAATAATGAGAGAAAATCTTAGGAGAAAAGCCACCTGGACATCTAGTTGCTACAAGTTGGCTCTACGCCTACTCAATGCAGTAAAACATGATTTTGAAATACAAATTTTAAGAGCTATCTTGTGACATTTCTCCCTAAGCTTTGAGGATAAACCATAAGGCTAAACAGAAGCAAGTATGCACTCCAGCATACAAAGATCAACACAAAGACCTTGTGGCGCTCTGATAAATTTCCACTCTGAGGTACTGTCAGTGTCATTTGTAAAGCTGTGAAGGATTAGAGGTGGAAGGCTTTAGGGATACGGTAACTGTCAGAAAACTATAATCTAGACCTTGACACAAAGTTGAACACATCAGGTTTTTGCATCCAAGTTCTCACAGGCCTTTTTCGTTCCCTCAGCTGCTACCAAAATACTATTGCTTAAACGGCTACAGATTTCAAATCTAACAAGGGTCAAGGGAACTTTTTGATGTAAGCTGTGAAAACTATGCTTACATCCCAACTAAGCTGTGTTTGAAGCAAAGTTTAATACACTAATGTTGTTCCTTTGACAAGTGGGGGTCCTGCTCCCAGGAAGCTCAGGAGCAGCATTTAATGCTTCTGCTGAAAGGGTCTCCTCCAGCTCTTCCCTGCCAGCCTTTATATCCCCACACACACACTGTTTCACCTCTGATACGCATTAGCTCCATAAGGTTTGAGGGACTTCAAACTTAGCACAAGGGAGGGAGCCAGACGAGGTAGCTGGGAGGCAGGGAGAGGGGAACATGACTCCCAGCTATTTCTCCCTCCCACCACAGCCCTTATGTTGGCTCCTCTATCTTGTCAAACTGTATCACGGGATTCCTTTGGCAGCTAATATAGCTAGTAAACAGCAACTCAATTCGTAGATAGTAAGTCCCAATTAAGATTATTTTCTGACAGAGACTTCTCAGACAATTTGGGAGAAGAACTTACATTTCCCTGGTTTAGCTGGGATTCGGATCACAGTGGGTTTCCGGGCTAAAGCTGGTTGAGCTGTCTGTTCCTTTGCAGGTTCAATTTTGGTGAGGAACTGAAATGGATCTAAAAGGAAAAAAAACACCCAACATATTTAATATTTATTTGCTGAACACACATCTCGCTGCATATTGCTTTCATTATTAAGGACATTCATATTTCACACCCAAGAAAGTAATAAAAAAAAAAAAATCAGGTTGATGCAAATAGCATACTCAGCTCTTTGTAAATAACATGTCTTTTCTGTACATCTGCATTGATAGTTGACTTAACATAAACATGCTCCAGATGCCTTCTGGGATTATATAAGCCACTGAACAAAAGGAACTGCATTGCTTGGTAATAGGGACCTGAAATCAGGATGGCTTTAGGGAAATGTTTTCAAAGCAGTTGCTCCAATATGCAGACATAGCTGCGAACACATTTGCTAAAAAGTTTTAATCAATAAAATCTTGCTAAAGCTAAAGAATCAGCACTGCAGCAGATAAAATGCCTATAGAAACAAAACAAAACAAAACAAATGCAAAGCATTTAAGTATTACTGATTACAAAATGTCTTTGCTGTAGAACAACTAATTCCCTGGAAGATTCTGCATCATTTTGTTGATTGTAAACCCGGTGTCATGGGGGAGACTGGTTCAGACCAAGGACTGGGAGTCGTGCCTGAGCTCTGCCCCTGCCTGTATCACTCATTCCTCTACAAGCCTGTCCAATCATTCCATCGGTAAGACAGGAGCAACGTTTTCTGTGCTTCATAAACTTAAGCACTGGTCTCTTATTAATAGGCATGGGAACATATGTGCATGTAGAAAGCAGCTGTAAAAATACTTGTACATAAATAAAATCCAAATCAATGGGTTCTTTCTCAAGTACACCTTCATGCCAAAGAGCAATACTTCATTTATACCACTTCTCTGTTGTTAACAACTGCTACCTTTTTCTCTGACATTACCAAAAACTGCAGTAAAATGGCAACACTTAACGGTATCATAAATGTGTAAAGTGGAAACTGGAGAAGAACTCCGGACAATAAATTCTCTATGACATATATTCATAGCCCCAACAACCAAGTTTGATCTCCTCTGGTGGCCTTTTTAGATGTGTAGCTCAATGAGATGTTATTTATGGAGTGTCAGAGTCTCAGAGAGGAAGTATGCTGGGCATCTCTTTAAATTCTTCAGGACTTTTTATAAAAACATACCCTTTCCCAAAACTATTGCCACACTTTCTGACAAAGTTCGAAGCCCTGTATTTGATAAAATTTTATTTTCAACACTTATAAAAAAAATTTAAAAAATTATGTAATATGAAGTCATGATTTCTTACAGATAATTTTGGATAGTATAACACAATGCAGTGCAAAGCATTTGACACTGTTCCACATGATATCCTTGTCTCTAAATTGGAGACACATGGATTTGACGGATGGACCACT
>NW_010972576.1:6745069-6806568 GCF_000737465.1 Haliaeetus leucocephalus | reverse complement strand
CCTGCCCATGGCAGGGGTGTTGGAACTCGATGATCTTTAAGGTCCCTTCCAACCCAAATCATTCTATGATTCTATGATTATCAAGACACTAGAAATCTGTGTCTAGGAATATACATAGGATTTAAAAAAAAATCCAGAAATACAGTATTTATTTATGAACAACCTCATTAAAAACCTTTTAGCATTTTAATTAAAAAAGCCTTGGCATTTTTAGAGAGAGGGGAAGAAGACCAAGTACAAAACCAGGTCCAAAGTAATTTCAGAGAGAGAAAACACTGGGTAATACTGGGCTGCCAAATTACAGTGTAATGGACTGCCCTTCCGCATGCACATGATTTGGCGGTCACAGCTACCCCAGCCTCTGCTGCCGCTCCTCCTTGCCGGGCACATCTGCCTGCTGCCAGCAGCCCCCTCTGTCCGTACCCCCAGATCCCGCTGCCAGTGCGCAGCTGTAGCAACAGCAGGGACAACATGCCGCAAGGCCCACGCACGCTTACCCCTGCTCAGATGTCCACCTCCCACTAGCCCCTTGCTTAAGGCTGTCTTCGCTGGTGTATCCACCACATACAGGTGTGCCATGGCGGTTTGTGCCGTGGTCTCTCCCAGAGTCAAGAGATCTACCTGCCTACAGGCTCCCCAGAAATCTGCCTGGGTACCTTCATGTCACAGTTTAATCATGAATCAAAGCACACCAATTCCTTCTGTCAGGGTGCTTGTACAACAGCTTTGAGCGTACACTTCAGGTAGAAAGGATCATCACAGGTCAACAATTTGTCTACAGCTAAAGGTATACAGGCTATAGTTAAAACTAAGCTCTGTTACCATCTAGACAGAAGATGGCTCCATCACGTTGTGCCCAAAGACACTGGCGCATACAGAAACTAGGCACAGGCAACCCACAATGTTTTAGAAGGTAAGGGTAAAACTAACATCTTGTTTAAGTTATGGATTAGCACTAGTCAGTAAAAGGTTTAGGTCTCTTCAAGGAAAGCTTTATTGTAGCAAGGTTTTTTGTAGAGGACTTGAAAACACAGACCACAAGACAAGTGTAAGCATTCTGGCAGTACGGTCATTACAAGAAACAAAAATCCCACTCTTAGAGCAAGCCTGTAGTTACAATTTTCTTTTATTCCTTTATACCTATGCCTGCTAGCTAGAATGCTAACATTTGAATTGCATTCAAAACAGAAGATTTATCTAATCTTAACTCTTATGCTGGTGTTCAGAGTGACCTTTCAGTTATCTGACAACTCTGCAACAGATCTGAGGAGTGACCCTGACGAGGCAGCAGGGCAGTGGGGCCTTAAAGCTGCACTGGCCCATCGGGAAGCTGGAGACACAGGGCGAGCAAAAGAAAGGTGAGCAGGGCTAAGTCATGGGCTCCTTGACACAGCAGGACCATAGGGAACACACCTGCATGTGGAGCATCTCTCAAGGTAAGGTTCTGCAGAGGTTAAGGAAGTTCTGCATGAACAACGAGGAAACAATTTTCCAAAGCCTCCATCTCATAAAAATATATACATTGTGACAACAAGTAGAAATGTTCTAAACCCCCAAAATAATCACAGATCTGTTATTGTAAATTTATGGGAGATTTAAAATTGTACAAAATTACTGCTTGTCAGCTGTTAATGACTGCTATGCGTAAAAATGGTTTTCTCGACCATTCAACAGTGGGCAGAGGTCTCTAAATCAGTAAATCTGAGAAGTAATTTTTAAGTCTGAGAAAAGTAATTTTTAAGGCTGAGAAAACCATTCGATGAACCTTAGTTTTCCACTCATTATCTTATGTTCAATTATACTGTTGTCACCTCATAATTAGTTTAAAACTTATTACCTTGTTTGTGTTATTCCATTCCCCAGTGTTGGGTTTGCAGCAGAAATTGGCTGAGTAAACGACTGTGCTGCTTTGTGCAATGGGACTGACAGCATATCAAATTTTTATGTTGTTTAACAACAATTGGGCATCGTTTGAGCATAATTCACGGAGGTGTGAAAACAGAATTGTTAATGTACTCATTTAAAGCTTCTCAGCTCAAGGAAATTAATCTGCAAGACATTTTTCATAACATATATCCACAGACTTCTATTGATTTTTTTTTTATTAAACTTTTACAATGATGCTTAAAGCCTGTGTCTTCCTTAGTCTCCCTTTGCTACAGCTTCTGTTTCAAAGGTTTATGTGATAACATGTATTACTGCACTTGTTTGCAGGAAAGACAAATGAAAACTGTGTATTCAAATATACCGTGTATCATCTCTTTCTTTTACCAGTTTAGGAGAGGCAGCTCATTTTCCCCGCTCTCATTTACCATCCTTGTTTAAAATAAAAAATTAGGAGGTTACAGAACAAACGCTAGGTTTTGCCCATATGAGCAGGACAGATGGGTATCTTTCTGAAATATTTATTGGTAGTCTTTCAGTAAGTGGTAGTAAGAGGGTAACAGATACCTTAGCAGCAATAAAGAGGAATCTCCAAACACATCAGATGTGGAAAGCTAAAAGCACAGCATAGCAGTATCTGCTGTGAAGATGCTCAGTTCTGCAAGAACTACTCTCAGTACACGAGAACAACATAGTACAAAAGATGTTGATGCTGATATTATAACACTTGCCACCACAGAAGTATGCAACTGTGTCTACTTTCAATGTTTAATTAAAAAAACTAAATCAGCTGTTAAAGGCAAGGCTCGCACATTCTCCTCACACACAACAGTACTGTTATTGAGGTCTTCCAGGAACAGAGAACAGAGCCAAGCCTCACCAACAAATGGTTTTATTAAAACCTAGCCCCATGAAACCACTCTGGTGTTTGTGGAAGCATACTTAACCCATACTTGGGCGAAGTTTTTCAACAACAGGCCCCTCCTAGTAATATAGCTGGAGATTCAATGGAAACCTGACAGAGGAATAGGGTCTATGCTCAAGAAACACTGTGAAATGTGACAACCAAAAGTCTGATGTTCACTCAGACATTCTAAATCTCAACCTATTTACAACTAAAAATAGACATATTAGACAGGTATCGTACCTAAATTCCAGCACCAGTGATTTTCCCAATCTCAGTTTTCCCCAGTATTTTTCATCACCAAAATTAACAGTTCACTGTTCTTAGAAATGGTATTTCTGACCCAGAGAGAATAATATAGACTACACCACCTTTCTCAAAATATGCAATTTGCAGCTCCCTCTGCATGGAAAATTGCCATGATCTGGTCATGACCATATCTTTTAATAGACTGGGAAATCAAAACAGAAAAAGGGAAAAAAAAAAGAAAGAGAATGGGATGCAGGCTCTTTCAGGATGTAATCTGCACATAACCTGAAAGTAGGCTCAGGGGAAATTCAGGCTTCCCAGCATTCTCCTAACACTAGGAGAGTAGACCAGGTCACTCAAATAAAAGGAATACAGTATTCAGGAGTAGACTCAGTATGGCTTCAGGCTTAAAATTGGAGAAGAGATAAGCAAATCTGCTACCATAACGTTCTAAGATTTCTTTCTGCCCGATCTACAAAGAGGTTTTTCATGACTAGCCCAGTTATTTTGGTAGAGGCTATAAACGGACTGTGTAGTCCTGCTTCATTCAAAGAATTATAGTTCATCAGGCCAAGGAGATTTGCTTTACCTGATAGGGCACATTTAGTCAAACAGGTACTTGAGTGGGCTGGTAAAGATCTCTTCTATATAACAACCTTTACATATAAGTAGCTTTTCCAGTGCAGTTGCCAAAGCATTAGTTTTATTTCTACATCTGCTTATGTTGTTTTATCAAAAGCACACAACACCAGAGCAAGCACACAGTAATGTCAGGAAGTTTTGTCTTGAGGATTATTTTTCCTCCCAGAAATATTATGTCCAGATGCCAAAACAGAAACTTCAAATGTCTCACAGATTAACAAGATTTTTTAAAAATAGTTGTGCAAAGACTTCAGGACAGGAAGAATTTATCCAGCAACATTTTCTCTGCTCTGAGTAGCAGTAAATGTAGTGAACTACTTGCATAGGTTTTAGGCATTGCTCCCTGTTCACTGCTGACATCTGACGGATCACCACAACAAGTAAGGCAACTCAAGGCCAGTGATCACCATTTTTGAGGAACGAGTCCAATCCAAAGAATGAATGACATTTACAGGGCACATGTGGAGTTTGCAGAAGGAGCCTAGCCATCAATATGGCAAAAGTCCACAAGTCAAAGAATTATGTAGAGTTTGATATTGTCTGGAAAGTATAGGAAAAAAAATTGCTGAGAGATGCAGCAGAAGATCCAAACTAAATGTACTTGTTGAAAATGCAAGATGTCCTTAACTGAGCAGTGAAATATCTCATCTACACTGTTAGAAAGCTGGAGAGCAGATGAAATAAAATCTAGAATAGCACAACCATTTGGTTCATTGCTAGTTTATCCATACTAGTAAAGGTGATAGTAATTACACCGCCTCTGGCACAAAAGGACTGCTTAGAACAGCACGAGCTATTATGTGAGAGTTTGGAGGCTATTCCTACATCATTAATCTATTTTGCTAGTTCAAGTAAGACTAGGATAGTTCAGATTGCAAGAGCCTTTAGGAGGTCTTTAATCCAACCTCCTGCCCAGAACAGGTCAGCCATGAGGTCATGTTGTTAGAAATTGGTTGCATAACCTGGTCTAACTTCAAAAATTGGATGCCAGGGGGTATTTGGACATACAGTGGGTGACAAAAAAAACCAAACTCCAAATTACCCTGGAGATTAAGAAACACAGCCTTGTCCATTCTTGTCAGGTGAATGAATGCTTGTTCACTGGCAAGAGATTGAAGTGCCCCAAAACAGGCAAGCTGGAAATCTCCAAAGCAGCAGATTGATGATGGAAAACAGTAGGGCATACAAAATCTTTTTAATGAAAACGTGAAGGACAAGGGAATTTATTAATGTTGTTTAAAATACCTATGTACCCTCTTACAAGAATCTCACATGCTTTCAGCAAAGGAAAACAATAGTTCTATTTATAAACACTTCTTTTAAATAAGCATTTTGTTGTTCTTTGACAATCTTTCTGATCAAAAGATATCTGCATTTTAAGTGTTACTGTAAACTAAACAGATTTAATCATCCGAGAAGACAATTATTATTAAGAACAATATTATTTGTGTGTTACCACTTAACAGCATCTATAGACATGGAACTCAAAAGCAAATTCATTTGCATTTGACAACCTAAAGGGCTCCTCATCTACTACATAGCTATGATTTAAAAACCTTATTTGTTTCCTGAAACTAGATATAAGGCCCTCTCCTGTGGTAACAGTGGAGTCACTTCCAAGCTCTTTGAAGGCTCCAATTTATGTTTACTAAGCAAACATCTGTAGCCTGTGAAGAGTTAATGGATGCTTGTTACCACTTCTGCTGGAGATTGCCAACCTTGCAGCAAAACCAACAGGACACAACACAGACCCATACCTCCACTACTCCACCCCACAATAGCAAGTCTTCAGGTAAATCTGGTTTTGTCAGGGGTTTAAGCCAAACAGCAGATTAAAATGGATGAGACAGCTTGCTCTTTTCTGGGGATGATACTTCTGGCAGTAAGTAAAAAAGGAGACAGGTAACTTTAAAATAACCACAAGAGTGTGGCGGTTTAACCCCAGCCGGCAACTAAGCCCCACACAGCTGCTCACTCACTCTCCCCCAGTGGGACGGGGTAGAGAATCGGAAGGGTGAAAGCGCAAAAACTCATGGGTTGAGATAAAGACAGTTTAATAGGTAAAGCAAAAGCCATGCACACAAGGCAAAGCAAAGCAAAACAAGAAATTCATTCACCACTTCCCATCGGCAGGCAGGTGTTCAGCCATCTCCAGGAAAGCAGGGCTCCATCACATGTAACTGTTACTTGGGAAGGCAAATGCCATCATTCCAAATGTCCCCCCATTCCTTCTTCTTCCCAGCTTTATCTGCTGAGCATGATGTCATATGGTCTGGGACATCCCTTGGGTCAGTTGGGGTCAGCTGTCCCAGCTGTGTCCCCTCCCAACTTCTTGTGCCTCCCCAGCCTCCTCGCTGGTGGGGTGGGAGGAAAAGCAGAAAAGGCCTTGGCTCTGTGTGAGCACTGCTCAGCAATAGCTAAAACATCTCAGCATTATCAACGCTATTTTCAGCACAAATCCAAAATATAGCCCCGTACTAGCTACTATGAAGAAAATTATCCCAGCCAAAACCAGCACAAAGAGTCATCAGAAGTAACGCTGCAGAACCCTAAGAAAAGCTGCATTATTTTGAAGATATGTCTGGACTAATCTACCAGTTAGAAATATCTCAGTTCTTTTTTTCTTTTCCTTCTTTTCCTTCAATTAAAAACAAGCAGCTGGTCAATATCCCCACAGCAGACAAATTTGGAGTTCAAGCAGCAATTTTTCTGAATTGACAATGTCACCCAGACTCTACCGTTCATGCCACAAGAAGGAGCAATACATATAAATGGATAGCAGCATTAGTTTGGTTGGTGTTTTTTTCACCATACAGGCAGAAATGAACTTTTATACTGTGATGAAGTAGATAGATAGATAGACAGCTAGATAGATAAAACAATTAAGAAATGCAGTAGTATTACTGTTAGAATTGAAATACACTAATATGATTAAGATACCAAAAGAGAGAGCTGTCTCCTGCTGGTAAGGTAAGGCGCTCTCTGAACTACTTTTCTAAGAATTTGGTTTAAATTGAGTTCTGGTATATCAGGCATAGAGTAATCAGTGAATTATATGCTGTTTTAGAAAGAGAGAAGATGAGAGAGAAGAATAACTCTCCACATGCAAAAAGGAATGAAAACATTCTAGTAAGATCACCTCCAGGTTTTAATTTAAATGTGTGCTTTAAATGCACTGTTACCTCACTTTCTTTGTCCAAAACATACATTCTTAGAATATTTAGCAAGGAGGCACACTACATGCTTTAACATAACAATTAATATAAGTTATGGGTAAAATCATGGATCTTCTGAAGCCATGGAATTTACACTCAGTTCAACTTGCACTAGGATTTCATTTTCAAGCCTTTTTAAAAATGGATTAGTGAGAAGAAAGCCCACCTAACAGATTACCAAAACTTTTAACCTTCAGGAACTGCACAAATCCCTGTTACCAGCTATAAGAGAAATGTAAAAATACTCCAGATGATCCAAAATATCACAACTGTCATCAAGGCATTAGCACCTCAAGATTTAGAGTCCCAAACAGATGCTTTCACATTCTAAATGACGGACTTGAACCGGAGTAGTTTCATTAGGATACAAATGGCTTTGAACATTATCTCTAGCCTTTGAGTCCAAAATTACGGCACTTAAAACTGGCATCAATTTTGGCTGCTGATGAAAGGAGCAGTTCTACATATTTGTCATTCCTGACTTCTCCTTGCTGGCACTTCCCTTGGGCCAGCATCAGAGGCACGAGTTGGATGCAAGGTTCTGCCACAGTTCACCTCTGAATCTCAGAGCTGTAGAGCTTCCAAAGGTCCCACAGACTTCAAGTGACAGAGTAGATGCTGAAACCTTTGAAAGGGATCTTGGTACCCAGAGTCTCTATTTGTACCAGAACGGTTCCCCCCCTCCATATAGGTTGGGCAAAGATAAAATGATTAATGTTTGAGTAAGAGCAAGTTCACTCTACTGAAAGCTGTGCTGTTGGAGATGCTGTCAAACACTGATGAAACCCATGGGACTGCCTGAGGTAAACTTGAAAGAAAATCATCCAGCTAGCTTTGGTAGTTAAACTACCAGTTAACACTGACAGTTAAACTGGTGAAACTATAAACTGGTTTGTTGCCAACACTGTTGATCTTAGCACATAGATAATATTCAAATATCTTTCACTACTGTGGAGATGGTAGCCTTCTGTTAGAGGAAGCTGGCATCTTATGTCAGTCAACTAAATTGCTGTGGAGATTCTGCATTTGTTTGGCCTGTTTCACTTTTTCGTTCATATGCTCACTTCAACTTCTGCGCCTGCCTCATCATCAGCTGAACACTTCACCTTCTTACTGTTGCATCAGGCATTAGCAGCAGCAGTGATCGATCTGTCCAGTTCTATTTACATTAGTCTAAGTACCAGACGCATTTGTCCTATATCAGAAAAAAATTAACTTTTGTGAACACTACAATCTGTGAGGTAACACTGTTCTTTGACAAACAAGCTGTTGGTGCTTAGTTTCAAACACCACTGCATAAAAGCCTTCTTCCTTTCCTAGGGTTGCCATAACAACAAGCGGAGCAATGTCATTTTGCTAAGTAATGACAGTGACAAATATGTAAGAAATGCAAAGGTCTGGGGAAATGGGACCAAGATTAGAGCTTCTCTTCCTGCCTTTACAAAACATTTTACTGTGGATTCATCTTGCAAATCCTAAGCTGTTCCTATGGGAACATGAGAAATAGCTAGTGTTAGTGCTCCGTGTTGCCTCATTTTTCAGAAAGCCAGTGTTCTTCTTGTGGATGCTTTCTCAAGACATAGTGCTGGATTAGTAATAAAGAGTACAGGATATGATCTTGAGCTCACAAATGCCTGTAAAAATCTGGAATGAATCCTAATTTTACAGTGTAATAAAGTGATAATGCTGTCAGACCTTTTTCTCTTTAGTAGGTAAGAAAGGGTTGCAGCAAAGATGCCATTTTATTGAATGAATAACATCATGGACAGGTGACTCAAGAAGTCAGGAAGCTATCATCTGAATAATTCTTTTGTTGACCATGAGAATGGTAAGTATTTTTTTCTTAATTAAATCAAGAATAACACCTAGGACACCAACCAGAAAGAGGAAGACTGACATTCTTACCACTTTATCATGAAAGCTATTTTTTCAGGTGATTTTCATTTGGGATCACTCAAACTCTGATTTAACAGAAAAATTAAGGTTACTTAATTTTTCCAGGTTGGGGGAAAGGCAGTCTTTTAGCGTACACAGCCAAAACATTTTCCTTTTTATGCACTTTCAAAATTTAAATATTCTCTTTTCTTGCCTACTGCTTAGAACAGTTACATTTTCCTTCTGTTTGTTGCATGTATTAATCAAAATAAAATCACTGAAACTACAAAAGATTTACCCTAAATGCACAGAAAGCAAGAGTCTTCCCTCACGCTTCTAACTTTCTTCTAAAACTATCACATGCACAGTGGCTGTTCCACGACTCCAGTCCCCAGATGCAATGACCATGACTATTCCCAGCTAGACACCATCAGTCATACACTTCCTTGATGTAAGTACGAAACACCTCTCCAGTCACCCTGTACTCCTGCTTCCTTCCAGGCTTGGTACAGCTTCTGTAGTGTTCCTGGAATCTGTCAGTCCAAGAAAAAATGGACTTGTGTCCATGTTGAGCTAATCACCTCTCCCTACAGGATCTTCTGCTGCCTTATTTCACTGCTTTCATTAAGCTCCCCTGAGATCTGTATGTCCATACATGCTGATGTTAGCAGTTTAGGGCTTTAAGGGACTTTCTACATCTGCCTTGGGGTTTTTATGCCAATAGAGAGGAGAAACAATAACAAATCAGAAATACATCTAATTATATAATCCACAAACTGTGAAGAAATTGCATTTGTTAACAATCATTAATATCGATTTACTGTGACAACTACACAGTATCTATGCTTCTCTTTTCAGAAAGCTGAGATGTTTAATGACAAATGAGGTTAAAAAAAATTAAAAATCATAGTCCCTTGAACAAACATTTTGTATGACATACACCATCTGTTTTAAAGCAGAACTCTCTCTGGATTGCAATGGAGCTGATAAGCTAAATCAGGACATACCTGAATATTAAGAGGGAAAAACCTATTGCTATAAAATTTAATGACAGCCCAACACCAACCTGTGTCTTTAACTAAAACAGCATTAAAAAATCAACCCCAAGTGCTTAATGGAATCAAACAAGGTTTATGAAAGGGATGTAGCTGTAGTAATTAATCTGTCCATACAAAATAATTATTTTCACTTATTAGAAAAAATTGAAGTTGCATAACAAGCACATAGTTGCTTGACAAGACAAGACAAGACAAACCACAAAGAGAGGAAAGAGACAATTAGGCACTGGTGAGATGGACAGAGTATACCAGTATGTTTGATCACAAGTTTCCATAAATGTAACAAACATTGCTGCTTCTCTAGATGACTAGGTTTCCACTACAGAACTTCAGGCACTCAAATAAATTAGATTAGATGGTGAGAGATAAGATGTCCCAAGTTCCCCAGAGAGAATTATGATACATTCTGGAGGTGACATCTAGCGTATAACATCAAGTCTTTTATCATTATTTTAGTAATCACGTAATAAATCCAGCAGGCAAGTTCTGAGATTTATATAGCCTTGAAACCTCCTGAGTCTCAAAATCCAAGTAATTTCATAGTGATCTTGACATAATAGAAAACCAAGAATTTCATATACACACATAAACCCCACCAAGACAGGTAGACATAACTCACACAGGCTCATACACCTGCAAAGAGTAACCACAGGGACAGTTTAAAAAAATTTCTTCTTACCTGCTACTGCTTCAGAACTGATGCTATCTTTAACTACACAAGCTGGACTTATGGGCAAAACATCATCATCAAAACTGATCAGATCTCTTTCCACATCTAGATTATTTTGCAAAGCAGGTGCTGAGGAGTTGGCTGCAGGTGACAATTCCCCCAGAGACTTGAAAACTTTTTCTTGGGCAGATACAGAAGCCTGTGGGGGAGCAGCAATCGGTTTTAGTGTGGCCAAAGAAAGGACAGGATTTTCTGCATAACGTGACTTTTTAGGAACGAGAGGCCTTGGAGCAGGAACGGGAAATTTCTTTTGTCCATCGCTGTTCTCTGCAACTGATCCACTCCTTACATCAAGAAAATCACTACTACTACTTTTAACAAGGCCAGGTTTTGGCTTCTTTGGCAGCTCAGGTTTGGTTACAACACTGCTCCCAACTACTTCAGGTTGAGGCTGCAATTCCTTGGAAGGTGTTGATTTGCTTTCTGTCCATGCATCCCAGTCTCCTGAAATTCTGCTTACCCCTGGCTTTGGAGCAACTACTGGCTTCTTTGCAGTAATAGGTCTTGGGGTGAATGAACGAGGGGCAACTTCTGGCTTTTTTGATAATCCTGAGGTATTAGTTCCTTGGGATTCAAAAACTTTGATCCTTGAAACAATACTATTTTGGCTCTTTTCTGTACTCATGCTGTCCATCGCCAAGTGATTGTCTAGTAAGCTGTCATCTAACAGAGGTGACTGCTGAACTGGACGTTGCTGCCTTTCCGTGGTAGGCTGGTTCACTTCTCCATTGTCTACCTTACTTTCAGTATTTTTGACCACAGGTCTGAGATTGCTTCTTGATCTTGGCTTTGGCACAGGAGGTATCACAGCATTGGGATTTTCTTGGCACCTCTGACCTTCAGACACTTCAAAAACTATTAAGGGATTCTTATTTTCTGAAAGACACCTATTCAGGAGATATGCAGAAGGCCTAGGAGGTTTAAGAGGACTCTGCCCTGCTAACAGAAAAGAAAAGGTTTCAGTTACCTATTCCAGAACACTTTATTTATGTTATTTTTTGTCAGCCATCGGAATGGTAAACATGATGGTTTTCATTCAGAACTTACTGCTGCTTGTGAAACTGCAGTTCTCTTTCTAAAAAGATGAATGAAAAAAAATATACAATCTCTAGGAAGAAGCTGAAGATTGCTAAAATGCATGGTATATACACACTGTGAGTTTAAAACTACTTGTTAGCTTGCAGCATGAGGGGCATGCAAGCAACATCTAGACCAAAGAATAGTACAGTATTGTCCCCAGCTTGGTTTTCACACTTTTCAGTCTGAACGTGTAACACTGCTGTTATTCTGGCTGGACATCTGACCTCCTCTGGCCTCAAAGCAATTGCCATTATAGCTGAATCGAGCAAAACTTTCAAGGTTTAATCATAGTCTGACCGTGAATGCAATGGCAGTTCTTCAGAAGAGGGGATTTTTATAGAAATTTACACCAGTAATAATTCACAGAAATTTAACTGTTATTCATATTAAATGCTGCACAGACCAATAATAAAGAACATCTTCAGGAGACAGAGTAAGGTTTGCATCAATAAGAAATCCAAACCAGCCTCACCCGGATAGCCTGCAGATTCCC
The DNA here is from genome assembly GCF_000737465.1 of Haliaeetus leucocephalus. Lineage (NCBI taxonomy): Eukaryota > Metazoa > Chordata > Aves > Accipitriformes > Accipitridae > Haliaeetus > Haliaeetus leucocephalus. Next base: position 6,794,438 of record NW_010972576.1, on the reverse strand, counting down.
AGTGTGTAGGCACACTAGTTTTTACATTACTTCCTGGCAAATGGCCGATTAGTTCCTCTGGAAAGTCAGTTTGTGTTGCAGAAGTAGTGGTATGTCTAGGAGCAGCAGCATTATTGTTATTTGTTGTATTGACTTGCACTTGATTGATTTCTTTTATCACCTGCTCATATGATGGTGGAAGCTACAAAACAGAGAGATAAATATTAATGTACGTCCAGATGTGATCCTTTAAAAAAAAGAGCATATAAATTTAAAAATACTAAATTAACATATGCAGAGGAAAAGAATGCTGTCATAGTCTTTTATTCAATGTTATGAAAGTCTAAGCAAGCAAAAACTCTGTTCCTCTCTAACTTAACGTGCTTTTTACCTTTGTAAATCAAACACACCTCATGTAAATTCACGCTCACCTCAGCAGGAATATGCTCATTTCTCCTCCACTGAGCATGAGATGAAGCAGAAGGGAACCCTAATCCATGAGGAGTGACAGGGTTTGCACCTGGAAACCAGGAGGATGGCCGGAGGGGTTCAGCAGCAACTATTGTAATTTCAGGACGCCTGGAAATGAAGGCAAAGGGGAATAATTACCTAAAACATTTTAAATAGTTCTTTTAAGTATAAAAGACCAAGGTTTTCTCAGCATGGGAAATCAGGTCTTTTTGATGTAACCAAAGATGTTTTTCCATTATTTCAAAGTAACTTACCTGACCTTTCTAACAAGCACTTAGGCTTCTATTCAAAGGACCTAATTAAATGCCTAAGCCAAAAAGTAGGTTTACTGGCTTCAGTGAAATAATTTACATGTTTAAAGTACTAAAACACAAGTGTAACTCAATTAGATGGAAGAAGTCTTAGTCTTCAACAGGTAATGAGAACTAATCATGTGTTTGCCCTTAGCCTGCTACAATGTGAAAACAGTAGGATAGTTAAAACTCCTTCTGGCTGGCTACCTAAAAGCTTGTCTACCCTCAGACCTCTAGGGAAACCTCCCACTTCGCTGAAGTGGGGCACAGCAAGCCTCAGGAGGCCTTTGGGACAGGGCCTATCTGCTTACAGCACCTAGCACAATAGAGACTTCTGTGACAGTTAAGGACCGGTAGGCACTACTCCTGTTTTATCACTGTAACGACTGCTTTAGAGCATAAGCTGCCGTGATGGCCCACCTTCCCAGACCACGGCCCCCAGAGTACCACTGACCAATCTAGAGTCTCTCACAAAATACACTATGAGAAGTGAGTTTTGTGAGTAGATGAAGCATCTGCTACAGAAGCCTCTGTCTGCTGACAAAAAAACCTGCACAAGCATAACTTCTAAAACTATTGTAAAAAGAAATTAAAAAAAAAAGGGGGGGGGAGGGGCTACAATTTCTTCACACCTGAAATAATGGCAGACTCAGTTCACCAGCTATCCAGGTTGGTGACCTCCTTTCTCAATACCCTTTGAGAAACTGGAAGGAGGCCTGAAAGTGTGCTTATTTTCATTGTCAAGTGATTCTGTAAATAGATGTCAGGAAAGTAAAACAGTTCTGCAGAGGCTTGATGGTTGGTTGCATTTTTTTTTGAGGACACACACAGAAGTTGATGAGAAAACTCCTCAAACTCTTAACCTACCCTGTGCTTAAGAATCACAGTATTTTTATTTTATTCCAAGTCTAATTTACTTTTAAACACACTAAGAATAGAAAGAAGGAAAAAAAAAAAAAATAGAGGAGAATTCCACAAAAACTAATACTGTGACACAATCTAACAAGCCTTACAGTAACACCTAATTGCAATATGAAAAACAGCATCATACCTTCTATCCCTCTGCTGTTCGCTATGGCTAGAGGTCCGAGAAGCTATTTAAAGAAAAGAAACAAAAGTTTTGAAGAGGTTAAAATATACTGTCACAGCAATACGATGAGGATAATAGCAGAGCCCTTACCAATCCACTATCAATGAAATGGAGAACATACAGCATCTGATCATAAATTCCAGATTTTAAGAGTGGCCAAGTTTAAAAAAAATAAAATTATTTGTATTAAATATGAGAAGTTTCTAAAAGGTTTTGGGTGCAGTTTCATAATCCGTTTAAGTCACTCTATGTCCAAGTTACCACCAAGAGAGATGGTCCTGTCCCCTTTTTTCTTCCTCACCACACATTCCTGCATTCTGCATTGCGGTGACCCTAGAGTTGAAACTTCTTTGTCTGTAGTCAAAACAATCCATGAATAAAACAAAAAGAAGTGTTAAACACATCTGGCTTTGCTTTGATGGCTCATTTCTGAGATGTGTTCTTTAATCTTTTTTAATGTCTCTTTTTGTTTTAGAGAAGGGAAAAGTACTAACGCACAAAATCTAAGAAGCTATTTCACCCCCCTTTATGTAAAAAGAAAAAATTAAATGTTCCCAGCTAGAAACTTCCTAAAGTTTAATCACTTGTGGATTAATCTCTTCGTTTTTCTATTTTTGCCATATTTATATTCAAATAATTTTTTCAATGGCCACATTGTATTTTCTTTTTGATTTCTTTAGAGAGAAAAGGAAATTATCCGAGGGACAAATTTTTGCATAGCAAGTGCAATTTAGGAAGTGGTAGAGTCTTACTGTGCAAAAGCTGACAATTATGCTGTTTCTGTGCCATCACAGAATCATTAGCTGAAATCGGCAAAGCATACTTGATTCAAGAGTTGCATAGCAGTGTGTCAAACATACCTCTTCCACAGGGCATTTTTGATGTGCACTATTCATGAGTGCTAGAGGAAAAAAAGAAGGGGTTACAGAAGAGGAAGAGGAGGTGAAGGAGAACAAACCAAGGCTTCAGAGTGACAGAAACCATGATCAAATGGGTTAGTCACGCAAGGATAGCGCACGTGCCAGTGTTGTAAAAGGACAATTGTAATGTCTATTCACAATATAGTTTCTTAAAAAACTAAAATAAAAGCAGATTTTATTTCTAGTCTCATGCTGATTTTAACAATGGCTGTTTAGAAGCTTCCTTTGCAATAAATTAACCGTGAAGAATATAACTGAATATGGAAACATCCACTGTATGGCTCAACAAAGAGCCACTGGAGGAACAAGGATAGGGAAGTCAAATCTCTTTGAATGCTTTATTTAGTTTAAAATCATGGTTTATTTGGGTCTGCACTTTTTCCCTTCCAAAAATAATGGGTTACACTGAGGAGTTGATACAGATGCAAAGCAGCTGGGACCCCATAATTTATACTCTCACCTATCAAAGAAGTATGGGCAGGCAGGCTGATCCTAGTAAGAGGCACACCTCAAAGTTTCAGGCATGACTGCAATTCTCCTAAAATAAGTAAATAAAAATCCCCTACACCTCACCTTCACTTTCTTCTTCAGAGATCTTAACACAGCATTGATCTAATACACACATTAAAGAAAAAAAACCAAACTCACCCAAACCAACGAATTCCAAAGTTACTTTTGCAAAGAGGATGGAAGAAAGTGTTCATTTGGTAAATGTATTCAATACAACTGCTTGGGGTGTAGCCAAATTACAATGATAAGGGCATTAGAAATAAAAGCTAATTAATGAGGGATGTAAAACTGAACTGATAAACCTGTTAAATTCTTTCATTCTTTCTTCGAGATAAATTTTACATGCTGTTTTCTCCTGTGAGACTCTAAATGTACTTCTATTTATTAAAGTTATTAAAACAAATAAGAAAAACCTAGAAAAAGTCTGAAAGACCTTTTTCCTCTCTTAACATAGGCAAAAAGACTCCAGTGAGGCATCTATGTAATCCATCAAACTCCAAATTTCAGGTAAACAAGTAAACTCACTTGAAAACAACACATTTAAAATATTTACATAAAAATAACTTTAGTAGTAGATATAAACACATCTTTTCAAAAGGGCTAATAGCCAAGGCATCATATGTTTTCAGAATGTGCTCATTCTGTCTGAAAAAATAAATCTCCCAGGCATTTATGGAATCAAGCTACTTCCATGTACATAAACATTTCATATAAACATTTCTTTTTTAAGGACCTTGACAAAGTTCTTCCCTCCTTCCATCAAACACTCCCTTCTTTTTGCTGTCACGTTTTTGTTACAACCACACTTTTAGAACATCTTTGGTTTGGAAGCTCTTAAATACACAGTAGGAGCAGAGGTGAAAGCTACTGCATCTTCTGCTTTCATGTATTTCTTGGAGTTCCACAAATGCTAGGCAAAAGAAAATACAAACTTTCTAAATAATCCTTGCACCCAGACTTGCACAGCTTTCATTCCTTTACCATTTCAAAGAAATGAATTTGAATTAAAAAGTGTATGAGAGAAGACATGAATTTTTAAAATACAGCAAACACCTGATTTGAAAACAAAAGAAAAAAAACCTGCAGCCATTTTTCTGGCCTTGTGGTCTTTTGATCCTGTAAGTCATTCCTTTTGTGGATTGCCTTGAAAAAGCATGTTATTAACTTCTCCCCCAGATTTCAAATTATGACAGCTTTAAGATTTAAAACCCCTTTCTTCCATCAGGGGAATCAATGGAAATGTATTTCCAAGACAGTTGGCTCCTCAACTTCCACACTAAGAAATGCTCAGGATGAGAATTGTTGACATTTCCAGAAGCATATGCTTAGTGGTATTAAGTAAAAGGTAAACAAACCAGTTAAAGAAGGGATGGGAGAGGAAAAACTCAGTGCATAAAATCTGCACTTTTTCATCTTATAACTTTATTGGTCTCAGGGGAAAGAAACAAACATCAAATCAACTCATAACATTGTCACTATTTATTTCCATTAGTGTCAATGAGGCATCTAAATGTGTTTAACCTAGTATAGTAGAATTTAAGCAAGTAAAGGATTAATGGTAATACTGTAAACAGAGGACAGATCAGTGACTTATAGATTAATTTTTTGTACATTTTTCTTACAAGCACTATTTAGTGGGCTTTATCCAATTATTTTTGAATGTGCAGTGGTAAAGGGTACTCAGTTTGTGCTGTATACTTATGTTTAGAATGTTTTTCCTCTTGTTTCTTCTCTGGGTACTACCTTTCAAGTGCACTTAATATGTCATTTGTATTTGAAACACATACATATTATGGTGCAGGGGGCATTTTAAACTGCGAGATCAAGATGCCTGTAAGTACAACCACCATTATACCATCAACCCATGAATTGCGATGCTACAGACAAGCTGGTGGCAACAGAAGTCCGACATGCACTTTTGAGTCTTTGGAAGAGAGCTGGGCTAGAACTTAGTCTTTCAGGCAATCTTTTAAGGCAATATAGAGGCAACTATGAAGTTCATTCAGGGATCTACTGAGATACCACCCTGCTGTGAGCACTGAGCACTTCCACAACATAGACACCGCATAATAATATTTCTGTGTTTCCATTAGCAAATTTGTGTGCAATACTGAACAGTTTTGTCATTGCAGAGTGTTTTACATGTAAGTTTAATTTTGCATCAAAGATTGGAATCATAGCCTCAAATAGCCCAAGCCTTGTGGGAAATCAAGCTCCAAATTTTTCTGGTGATTTTTATCTATTGTCCTTCCAGCAGCCGTGAGTAAACACAATCCTGCCAATTAACTATTTCAGTTAATTCATATTAACTATTATTAATAGGTTTAAAAGTAATAATATTACTTTCTACGACAAGGACATGTGCTAATATTTAAAAACAGCTTCTTACAATGCTTTTTTAGCACCGGGCTAGACATTTCTACCATCAATCCTATGAAATGTGTAGACTATTAGACTGAGAAGTTATTTTTCTCACTATATAGCTGCCTAGGAATAAAGATTATTCGTTATAGCATCTCAAGGAGAGCCTCAAGATTGGGCAAACATTCCCTCCCTTACCTACAAAGTAATACATCAGAAGAGCTGACAGAATGGTCCCATGCCAGAGGCAACACTTGCAGTCTTTGCAATACCAAAGGTGTTACACAGCTGTGGAGGCCGTTCTTCAGGGAACACTAAAAGGAGCAGGTAATCCTCAAGCCAAAACCAGAAAAAAAAGTCTGATTTCACCCAAGATCTGATTAGACTATTTCTGTAAAAGTGGGGGTTCAAACTAATTGGAAATTTTCATGCATCTCTGAAGTAAGCATTGAAGCTTTTCTCCTGATGGCACAAGGGGGAGGTCTTGCTCCTTTTCCTCTAGTTCTTCTAGGCACCTCAGGGAAATGTTAGGTTATCTGACATTAGAGCTGGGCTGATTTAATACTTGACTGTAGCTAAAAGAGATGGTCATGCCCAATTTCCCTTCCAAACATGGAATTCTGTTCCCCCTTGAACAATCATTAGCATGCATATGACCCCACAGTAAGTGAGCTCAGAATGTTAAATAAAAAAATGAGCACTTTCTGTACAGTTTTATCAATTTTCTCTCTTTGAACCTGTTCAACTTGGGCTCAGACCACCAGCAGCACAAGAGAAGGAACGTGCCACCCCCAAGAACAATCTCTGCTTCCTCCCTCTGCTTCCCAGATCCAGTTCTTCTTTGTGCAACTTCAGTGAGGGAACTGATAAAAAATAACCTAGGGGGTTGATGGAGATTCCTCTTCCCACCCCCAGTGAGGTCAAATACCCTTTTCACAGCTGACCAAACTGCTGGGCACCATAGAGGCTTGCATTGCTGCTGAATAAAACCTGCATAACTACGCCCTTAAAGCAAGCTGGTAGTTTCACTCCAGTCTGACAATAATGATTTACGAAGGCACTTCACTCTTTCCTACACCTTTCCTTGGGCTGTATGTTCCTGCCTCTGCATGATTCTCTGCATTATGCCAGCCCAAATGTTTGTGCAGATGGGGAGAGAATGAGGTCACAGAATTGATCTGGTTGGGAAAAAAGTGGGAGCCAAAAGAACCTAGGAAGCCCCCAAGCAAAACAAAACAAAAATGAAAACCAAATAAAACCCACAGCCAAAAATGGCTGCAAAACTGCCAAATGGGAAGCCACAGCCTCAGAGTGCATACAAGCTGTTACACATCCTTAATTCAGCCACACACTTGCTTAGAACAGAATGAGAATGGAACAAGCCTGCAGGTTCTTCCAACATTTTAGGGAAGCAGACTTGTTTCTGTAGCCCTGTTCTGGAAGGGTGGGGAAGTGAGCAAAAACATTGTTCCCCTTTGCCTCACTACTGCAGCAGTTGGCTTGCCACTTTTTACTTTCTTTGGCATTTTTGTGCATGTTGCTGCACTAGCATAAATGCAAATAGTTTCACTGATTTCAGTGGGAGCTGGCCTGAGACCATCATTAAAATTCCAGGCGTAACTTTTGAAGAGTTGAGATTAAAAAAATCACTCACGAGCACATCTCATGTTCACATGCTTGCTTTCTTCAAGCTTGTTGGGCTCACTTTTCTTGAGTTCTACTGCATCAAACAATTGAAACAAAATTACACTGTCTTTCTATCCAGAGTTGTAGTCAGGGTGGCTGAAAGGAAGATAAACTCTCTTCCTCTTTGGCCACAAGACACCAATACAAAGTCATATAAAGCATTGTCCACAGGTTGGAAAGTTGAAACCCTGCACATACCTATCCTGTTTCTTGAAATTAGAGACAAACAGCCCACAGAATGTGATTAAGAAATAAAGATAGATTTCTAACTCTGTTAGGGAAATAGACTTTTCCAGAGGATACCATACTTTTTCCAGATTAATGGCAAGGGGAGTTAGGAATTATTCAGAGTCCATTTTTAACTTAGGTCCATCCACAGGTATGGTTACTGGCATACAAAGAACTATGGTTTCATATACAATGCCCTGATATGCGCATGGAGATTTTTTTTCTAGCTTATCATCTGAATAATTCACATGGTACTTATATTTCATCCTAGTTATTTACATATTAATATTATTAGGTATAATGTTATCAGATATGAGCTAGGGCTTCTTGACTAGATTTTTTTTTTTATGTGATTGTGCCTCAAAACAAAGTATCACTTGCTACTATATTTTTAAAAACACAGAGGTCAATTGCTTAATGATCTTTTAGATGGTTTCTCAGTTAGACGAGGTACTGGGGCTTAGGCAGTCTGAATCAATTTCTGACTCCACCACAAAAGGCCCTCTGTGATCTGGTGCTCTCTGTTTTGCAGTTTCCTATCTATGGCAGCAACAGCACAGATAAAGTGCTGCATTTTAACTACAGCATCATGTAGACTTGATCTGAATAAAGCTTTCATGATCCCCTTTGACTACCTCCAACCTAATCCATACTAATGAGCCCCTGACTAATAGGTCCAGGAAAAACAAATCAGTAGTACATACACTAATTTATTTTTCCCCATAGCAGAATCCTAAGGGTTGTTTCATTAATATAAAATTGAAACCATGGGCAGAAAGGAAATAAAAATAAAAAGTAGAAGAAAGAAACAGCATAAAATACTTTGGAAGATGCACCTAAAGAAATTCTCTGCCTGGAAATATCATGAGCAGGGAAAGGGAAAGAGGAGTTAAACAATGAAATCAGGGAAGAAGAGTTTGGACTTTCATTCAAGATTTATACACAATTTTTTTTCCAAAATGAGCCCAGTGCATGAGTCTAATCCTGTCCCCAGTACAGTCAATGAGCAGTTGCTGCAGATTTCTACTAAAATAGAACAATCTTCTGTTTTTTCAAGTGAACTAAAATTTGGGCACGTGTAATCCAAATTCTTTAGAGATGGATCACATCTGTGCACAAATGAATTAGCGCATAAATAAGAAAATGTTAGTAACTGGCAAGAAGGAACAGCCCATCAGCAAAGCAAAAACATGGTCTAAGGTGAAGCAGAAAAGAGAAAGAGAAAGAAATTACAGCCCCCCAAAAGCCTTCTAGCTACTTTGTTTTCACATATAAAGTTAACCAGTTACTAAAAACGAAGATGTAGCAATCTTACAATATTATGTTTCTCAAAAAATAGGAAAAGTAGACTTACATCTCTTGATCGCTGCTCTTATGGATGACAAGGGTCCTTGGCTTAATGAAGAAAAAAATTATTATAATGTGGTTAATGTCTCAGAAAAAACAACTAAGTAACATCACGCAGAAATTCCCCATATATTATAAAGAGTTTGCCAAGTGCATTTTCCCCATAGGTTGATATCTTCCAGAAACTTGTTCAAAACTCCTGGAGTATATACAACCATATCCAACCCTTCTAATGAAAACCAGGTTACAGCTTAGCTGCAAGACTCTGCAAAGATAGAAAGCCAATTATTAAAACCATTTTTTTCTCTCAATTCTGTGTTGAAGTTCACATTCTGTCTCATCTGACAGGAAAACTTGGAGAAGAGCCTACATGGGTGTGCATATTCTCAGATTATAAGCGTTTAATGACTTAACATTCTTGTAAATAAATAAAACTTACACAGCCGAGTAAAAAACTACAACCCCTTTGTTAAATATTTTTAACAATTACTTAACAATTTATCTTCCCTTTCAGTAGAGGTTGCAGTTTTCAGTAATAACTTGGTGGGTGGGGTTAGACAGGAAGACAACATGACCAAAAATCTGTTGATACACAACAACAGAAAAATGTTTCCTTTTGCCAGCTCATCTGTTTTCTTGGTAAGACTAAGGTTTCCGATGCCTCTCTTCTGAATGTCTTCTGAAAGCAGTCCTTACTATTTTTGCAGGTAAAACCCAAAACTAACCAGGACACTTGGGATTATCATTTTCAGAAAGTGTTGCTAACTTGAAGAACATGGTATTAATAACCTGCCACTTGTGCAAAGCTACAGAGGAGACTAAGAAAACCCAACACACAACTACTTCAGAAAAGGACTTTTTTTGCTCTATTTTCTTTTAAACACAGTAGGTAAAGAACATTTATTGGTAAGAAGCCTCTGGGCATGCTGAATAGTCTTTTCAAAAGCTAAAAATAAATAGACTGTATCTGGCTGAAATTAATACAATCTCTTAATTACAACAGAAAGTTATTCTAATCAAGTCTTTTCCGGAAGCCTTCCACCACAGCCTTCATCAGCGGTGTAAGAGCAGGAATGTTAGTACAGGGAGGACATTAGCATTTTAGCACTGCTCTCGCTCTGCCTGCAGCAGGCACGCAGCACACAAACTCCGTCAGGGCTGTTTAGCTCCACACGCACTTCCACTGCAATTGCTGATGGCTGCAATTACTCCAGTGGGATGAAGAATAGGGGGATTTGGAGGAGAGAAGAAAGAGACAGTCAAAAAGGACGTGGATGAAAATGTCCTGCGGTCATTCTGAAAACTAATTAAGACTAGAAATGAATGTTGCTCTGACTGAACTGTTTTCTGAAATAGTTTGGCTAGTCTAGGATAAACAATGCCTATTTGTCTGGTTTCAGAAACAGTTCAAATGTGTCTTGGCCCCTATCCACACAGCTAGCAAAGCTGAGTTAGAAAACATTTCTATCAGTCATATTTCACTGTGCATTCTCAGCAGAAAAGGATTCTAATTCTCCTTCAAATCGTCCCACCATAATACAGCCTTATCTTTAAGAAACACTTTTAGTTGTATCTTCCTCCCAGATGTACCCCAGACTCCTTTTTTTAATTTCTTCTAACTTAAGTCTCTTTCTTTTGGATGTTCATTTTTGAAGCTTTATTCTTCTGCTTTCATTGCTGTGAATAACTACAATCTTTAGGGTTTTATTTTAATCATATTTAGTATCAGACAGGAGGGAGACTCAAGTCTGGTAACATGAATCTGAAATCTTCTGGAGTAGCAAAAACTTTCTATAGTCAGAATTCAAGACTGACTTAAGCTTTATAGCAGGAAATTAGGAAATCTATACAGTATGCATATTCAAGTATCAGTAAGAACCAAAAGGAACAAGTTAAGTTCTTTCTTCCACTAGCAAGAGCTCTTCGACCCATTGCAATTTGCCTCAGAATCCGATGAGCACTTTCAAATATGAGCAGGTATTTTGGGCTAGAAATCATAGAAGTCACCATGTAGGCAAAAGTTCAAGTTTTCCATGCAACATGAGGAACCAAAAGGGTCTAGAAAAGGATTTTAAAAACAAAATACAAAAAATGAAGAAGCAAAACCTTTCACAAAACCAATCTAGTGAAGTTGAAGTATGGATATATCAAGAGCAAGGCAGTACAAGTATGCAACTATCTGTGTAATTTAGAACCCAGAATAACATGGTTCTGTTAGAAAATTTATGAGCTTACAGGCAAAACAAGTTGTTAGCAGATAGTTTTTCTTTTCCACTTTCCATTAACAGGTCACCCATCAACAACCTTCTGGCAAAACACTACACTTCCTAGCCCCAGGAGAGTTTGATTCACATTTAGCTTAGAATTATTTAAGCCCTTTAAAAACATGGGAATGGGAGTGGATGTAGAAATTTCCTGCCCCCGCCCCATGAAGCCCTGTAAAGGAACTGCAAATTCCCTAACTTTGTTATACACTAAACCCCAGTAATTTAAATAAGATGCTGTTCTTGGGGCGGCTGGTGATTTTGCCCATACCTTATGCTGAGCTAAGCCCTCCCCATTCCACAGGCAACAATTTTCTGATCTCTTGTCCTGTCTTGCAAAGAGAGAAGTGGTAAGGTTATTAATATCCTCCGTGGTGAGGTTATTAATAGCCTCCTCTGCTCCACAGTTAATGGCACATTTTCTCTCAAGCCATCCAAATAATTAACATAACCAAATCGAATTTAATTCTCCTATTTTATGAGGCAGGAGCTGAAGCAATTACTCTACTGTATGGAGTCCCTGCCTCTTTCCCACCTCCTCCTCCTGTCCATAAGGCACAGCAATGAACCAAAGCACACACAAAATCCCCACAAACGCACATGTCAAAGAAAAACAAAAAGGGAAGAAGTTTAATCTGCGTGGGATCTCTGAACCTGGACCCAGTGTGACTCCCCCAACAGTTACATCAGAACACCTGAGGGGACAGTGTGACAATAACTAGCCGCTGGGGGTGGGGGACAGCAGCTCCTGTGTCACCCTGCAATGTACATAAGCAAAGTCCAAACTCATTTTGCTGGAAGAAAACAATGCAGACAGCAGGAAGTTTCAGAGCATTAAAGACTCTGATAAACATTAGCTCCAACACCAGCCCAGCCATACTTAATATGGAATAAGTAAAGATGCAAACTATTCATCCATCCCCCGCACGATTTAGCATGCAGGAGTGGACAACCAGAGCAACTCTTGACATCTGCATATTTATCCTAGACCTCACTGTTAATTTAAAGCACAAACTTTGTTTCATGTCCAGCTTCACCTGCCAGCCCCTCAAAAGGGGGAACTAACCCACCTCTGTCAGGCCTTCTGCACACCCAAACCAACCCACTCAACAAGTTCAGAGGGGATCTGCAAGCTGCTGTACCTGCTATGCTGAAAGCAGTTGGGTGCTTTAAGTCAGCAGCAATATGAAAAGGGTCCCATGGGTCACCATTTCTGAGAGATAAAGAACCCAGAGTGGTATGTTTGAAGTTGTTAAACACCTATTCACTCTTACTGGCAGGCTTTATTCTGGGTTTCAAGGACAGGTTTTCTAAATATAAACACTTGAGGAAAACACTTAAAAAATGTATTTTAGGTCTGTGTATCGGGGAAATAAAATTCCCACAAACTAGACTGGGCAAAGAGCTGTAAACTGTTCAGCAGAGTAAGTGCACTTACTGTGTATAAATCATGGGCTCTCCCTCGTTAGGGGCTCTGCTCCAACACTTTTACTTGCAGTGAGCAGTGTCTCTCTTCAAACGCAACTTCAGTGTAGCTACAGTATTTCTCAAAGGCCCGCTCCTGCGGGGTGACTCCTGACCCAACACAGCAACCGTGAGAGTATCCCTCGCCTGAACAGTCCCCACACAGCAGCGGAGGGGAGGTGCTGTTCAAGGGGAATAAACCTTGTATCACACGGGCATCTCCGAGCAAGAAGGCAGGGATTTGTGCGTGCCCGGAGCAGGACAGCATTCAAGTCACGCGTTACCTGAGCAAAGAGGCCAGGAGGCTACCTTTTCACCCACAAGTCTTTTAGCAGCTGTTTCAGGAGCAGTGGCTCCAGCTGAGCCAAGGGCACCTCACGGACATGTTCCCACCAACCGGCTGATGGTGAGACACTCTGATGCTGAGCGCAAACAGGCAGAGTAGTGCTGGGCTTTACCTGCCTCTGGAGAACGCAGGCAGTACTGGTTTGTGACTGCTCCCTCCTGCCTGTAAGCATACCAATAGCTGTTTAGGGGGGGGGTCTCCCCAGTCTATCTACAGTCTTCTGACCTATGGGTTGTGGTACCGCTTGGGATACAGAAGGTATCCCAAGCTACGGTCCCGCCTCTGCATCTCTCCTTCATCCACTTCCACCAGTCTCCTATTGGCTGGCATGGGATTCTCAGCAGGAATCGAGCAACCCTCCACAATGCCTGCTCCCTTTATCAGAACCAGGACCTTTGGTTTCTTTATCTAAACTGACATAACAATGAACATTCTACAGGAAAACTGATTGCACTTCTTTCATACATCACTCTAGACATACACAAAAGCCTAGTGGGGAAAAAAAAACAATGAAAAAGAATGATCACTTGTTCTAAAAAATGAATATACTGAAGCATCTGCTGCAAAGACTCAAAATTAATCCTTCATGTCATGTTATACGAAGCTTTTCTTAAAGTATCAGTCCTTAGGTTCACATACCTGTGTAAAAGCTTTTTAACATATTTTTAATTCTGATGGTTACTGACTGTGTCTTACACACGCACAGAGTAAAAAAAGTTAAAATGTTGCACTTTCCAGTGTCTTGTGACTTCTTGGAATGTGAGCCAAGAATTTTTAAATAGCTGATGTTGAAATTACTGTCAGGCAAAACACTAGTTCAATAAAAGGCATCATATATGCCTCTCAGTTACTGTAGAAATCATGCCATCTTTATAACAGCCAGTGTACTACAGTGTAACATTTTTTAAACTTATTAGAAGACATTATTCCAAACACAAAATGTTTAAAATGACAGCTAAATGATTTCACTGCAGACTGAGTCACAGAAAGATGTTAGTAATTTTATAGTTAAATTAAGGGTGGTGCAAAAGATCAGATTTACCACCACCCTGACACCGGGCCAAAGATAGACCTGTTAGTTTGACCAAAAAGCTCTCAAAGTTAGGACAGAAGAATCACAGCTATCCCATCTTCATGATGTGGATGCAGTAGACAGAACTGTATTAATCCTGTGGATTAAATTAATCTACACTGAAAACATATCCACAGTGATCAACCTCTTCAATGCCTCCACTGCAGAGAACTCCCAGTCCTCCATGTGACAGTGTAAATTAGATTACATGACACACGGACTCTGGGTGCAGTTTACCCATTAGTGTAAGAGAAGTGGAGACTGCATAGCTGGTAGTCCCACCTTCCCCACACTTACCATTTCCACCAGCTCTCTTGTATTGGTGTTGACGTGGTCACAAGCCTGCTGGATCAGCCACATGATTTTGCTAACAACAAACGGTCCCATCCCAAACATCCCGATTAGTTTTCAGCCAGACAGGCCGACTGCTCCAGCTGGCTGTGTAACCACAGGAGCACCAGGGTGACACTGGAGAAGTGGTGGGAGTGGACAGATGGGGAGGCCAGCGGCAGTCCTTTGGGTAAGCAGCTCAGCCTCTACTCACAAAAACAAACCTTAAGTCCATCCCTCTGCAGCTAATCTGACAGCAAATCACCAAATGCTGGCTATGCCTCGGGTCAGAGGTTCTTCTCACCCCTCAGTATCAGTTGATCCACTCTTGGTTGTTTATTTTTCCTGTTAGTGCTGGTCGTCCAGATTGGCTCACTGGGAAATCGGACAAGCACCAGAAAAAAAACCAGCTGGCAGCAGCCTGGCACCACAGTGGCATCTCTGTAAAATGAAGACACACTCTCACGTTCTCTGCTAAATCATGGGGTATTGTCACAGCCCTGCAGGTACAGGAGGCTAATAAAGATCCAGTCGTCTAGGAAATCACATGCTCAACAGTACAGATCTGGTCACCTAGGAAATCAGACTCACCCTGGTACAACTTTACTTCTCTCTTGGGTCCAGCCCCAAAAGCAAGTAATCCTGAACCAGTAATTAAGTCCAGTGACAATTCAATCCTCATCACTATGCTGAGGATGTCTACTTCTGCGTTACTTAATGAATGCCACAATTGCGACTTTCCACTGTCCGGACAAGTGAGGATGTACTTAAGAAGCAGCTAAAATCCAGCTGCTCAGCTAATTAAAACAGCTCGCATGGATCAGCATAGGGAAATCCTTTCAGGAATTGCTCTCTAGCTGTTTCTTCAACCACTTCTTACATATTCATGTGCTTGTCACTGTCATACTTGGGGATCATATTTTAGCAACTGAACCTTCAATCTTAAGGCAGAACACAGGCAGGAAGTCAAAGCAGATAATGGCAGCAGATGACAAAATTTCACGCTCCGATTCACACAGCAACATGAGGTTGCAACAGCTTCCACACTTAGTAATGTCCAGCTTAGACCCTGAAGCTGAAACACCCCCCAAATTTTTTGCAAATCTGAGTCAGTCAGCTCATGTGCACCCTGAATTAACTCTTTCCTGATCCAGAGCTACAGACATGCTAACTAGATTTCCCCTAGCATCTTCTTTCAGACAACAACCTGAGCTGAAGTGCACCTTGCCCCTGAAGATCACTATATGAACATGCCCACTCCAGAAAGGCAAATCCTCAGAGCATGATTCAAGTTACTCTCCATCTTCATTGTATATTGACTGATTTTAGCTCCCAATACAAAGTATGTTACAAGAACAGAGGGTTCTGCTTATTGAAGAGTTTGGCCCTCCTGTAACAGCTAAGAAAATTCTCTATGCCACCTCTCAACATATTTTTACTCATTGTTGTGATAAACCTGCTAGTATGTTTTGATTAAAATTAATAAATAGTATTTATGCTTTAATGACAATTTAACCTTGGTAGTAAATATTTCTAGAAGTAGAAAGCACCTATAATTTTAATAATAGCATAATAGCAATGTAGCACTGTAAATGTAAATGCAAGTATCACTGAATTGTCACAGTGATAGTGACAGAATATTTGGGCCCAGCCAGCAGTACATTCAGACACAAAAGGGTTAAAAAACTGAAGGGAAGAACCAGCTCTTTCAGATAAAACAACTTAGCTGTAAACTGCAGCTTCTTTTGATGGAAATTCTTTACCATTAAAGTCTATGTAGTTTCTGCATCTGCAAATGGAGAAAGATGACAGTGCCCTACTTCTACAGTTAAACAATACGAAACAAAGCTTGTTTCTGAAGAATGGTTCTTTGGTTCAATTATTTGCGGTAGCATTTCAGTCAGTAAATCAAAGCCCTCTCTAGCCACTGACAGGACATTCTGCTCGCTTCATACATCTCTGTACATCAGATACAATCTGGTGGCTGAATGAGCTCCAAAACCTTTGTAATTGACATCACAGATGAATAAAACCCGGTTTAATCATGAAGGATGAGCAGGACAAAGGCATAAAGAAAACCTGTTAATCTGGATCCACAGGATTCAAGATATCTTTACAGGGCTTTACCTATTAAAAAGTATGGATATTAGATTTTCTTCAAATAGTCTGTGTACTTCATAGAACATATAAGTAGAGCGTTAAGGTTATCTTTAAGTTTTGTAAAGGGGGAAAGTGGTATGTGAATGTCCTCATATGACTAGAAGCATTAATAATGATTACTAACAAAACAGATAACACTTTGCTTTACAACAGTATCTTAAATCCCTACTAAACCAGCTACCTGCAGATCAGCAAAGAGAAAAGAATAGAGGGTGGGGGGAGAAATCACCCAAAGTAACGAAAACCCAGGTGTATTTCAGCTGGCCTTCTGAAAATATAGAGGCTGAGATGCTTAGGAATAGAAACACAACAGAGAATGGCTCCAGAGAGGAACAACCAGGAACTAAAGGGCATTGACTGCAAGGGCAAGAACTCAGCAGGACCCAGAGAATGCATGAGCTGGAGGTGAGGAATCCAGAGGGGAATGCTCTGGTGCTTGCAAGTTTACAGACTTCAAAGACTTCAGAACAGTAATCAAATTGCGGGAACAAGGTATAGGTGTTTCTTACTTTGCCTAGATCTGTTTGTTTCCTGTGTAAAAATAATCTGTAAAATATAGGCCCATTTGCTTCAACTATTGTGCATCCTTTGAGGAGGAAACTAGTGTATGTATGAGGAAGGAGTTCCTGGGGAATCTTGAGGCATCTTAAGGCCTCTGGCAGATGGATGATTGAGTCACACTTCCAAGGGACAGTACCAAATAGCTTCTACACTCAGCAGTTAAGATAGTATCTGGATCCTGCCTAACCAGAGATTAACAGCACACAATTCCATGTACGATATTTCTGTAATACAAAAACCAGCCATTTGAGAAGCATCCAAAATATAAAGTTCAACCTAAACCACAGACCTGGGATTACAAGAAGTGTTCGATGCTGGTGTGACATCAGTGCCAAAAAATCAGCTGAAGACTTTTGAGAATTTCAAAGTAAGACTATGGCCAATGCTGAGCTCTTTGACAAGACCCATCCTGTAGGGCTTCCACGCTCCTTTAGCCTAACTGAACTTCTTCGTAGACCATCCAAGTCAAATATGCAGTGTGAATTGTGCTGGAGTTTAAGCTTTAGCTGAGTGAGGAAACAAAAGGAATTTCTTCATTGTTTTAATTACAGATGTACATTGAGAGCAAAGACATTTGTTGTGAAGGGGCAGTCTATAACACAGATGTATTAATACATATACATCAAATATAGTGAAATCTTAATTCAGCACTTAAAAACAAGAAACAAAAACACAAAACCCCTTCTACACTGTAAATGTGAATCAGCAGCCAAAAAACCTGTGTAAGAATATTACAAGGTTACCCATATAAAGAGACATACTGGCTTCAAACTGGCCACTTATATTTATAAATAAAATCAATCATTTAACAAGCATCAGAAACACTCATTTTCAACCTTCCCATGTTAAAGCCTCGCAAAAGTAAAACTATCTTCATGCGTTATCACATCTTGTACCAATGGACTGCTGACTCACAGAGTTACACCCTACAGTACATGGGGTCCATGAACTTGTAACAGTGGCCCTTACAGAATGCACCATGCACAGAAATTGTAAAATCAAATCTCATAACCACACCCTTCACCAGACCTGTCTTTCCAGAAAGTGACCTGCATGCAGCTCAGTCAGAGAAATGGCGTGTTTGCCTATACGCTTCCTCCAAAAACACTGAAATGCTTCCTTTTCTTCTACATCACAGATATTGACAGAGTTTTTTTGGCTACAAAATACAGAAAAAGATTCGTCAGAAACTTGCACTACATAACAACAAACCATACATTCATACATCTGTAGGTCTACAATGTTTACCTCCAAGTTTAAATATGACCTTAAACTGCAGTCCTTTTTATTCATTCACAAAGATCCAGCAACTCTGAGATTAAGGTGAACCATTCTGAAAAGATACACATCAAAGATTATTTTCAACAGACAGGTTTTTACATACTCAAATTCTTTTCCAAGGGTGAAATAGAAACATCAACCATAGAAGCCAGATTTTTAAAATCACACCTATGCCTACAAAACCTGCATCTATCCCAAACACACTGCAAAACCCTGATAGGCGGGCACAGCACTGAATTTGCTGTAAGAGCACTCAAAACACCTACCTCAACAACCAAGAGAAGGTCTTTAACCAATGGGGACACTTCTCCAGTGAAACAGGTCTCATCTTTGAGCAAGTGATGTTACAAATGTACTGCAAGACAAGAGGAACTTCCTCCACCCTCAATCATATAGCCTGGCTGCCTTACAACATCATGGACCTCAAATTATATGTCAAATCAGTAAATACTGCAGCCTCTAATGGATGGTTATAGCTTGGAAGAAATAATCACTATCATCACCTTTCACCACTCAACTAAATTTAGCTTCAGAAACAAACACCTTGTAGAACAGATCGAAGCAGACCTTTCCAGAGCAACAGTCATAAGAAATACCTTGCCAAAACGTTTCACAGCAGTGGAAATCAATGTCCCTCCCTAGCCTGTAAGAATCCCCCAAACACATAGGTCTTTCACATGCTCCTCCATGCACTTCAAACAACGCACCACATGCCATCAGGTAAATTAGGCAGAGCAAACTAAAGAGCCACAAAGCATCAGGTTCAGCTTACTCAGGCAACTGAAAGAATAGAAAAAACAGGGACCAGTGGGGTTACCCTTCCCTCGTAACAACCACTTCACCTCTGACCTCTGACCCTTGATCCCAAATCCTTACAAAAACAGGCTTAGAAAATAACTTTTTTTTTTTTTTTTTTTTTTTAAATCTCCAGTGCAGCTTAAAGGCTCTGGATTCAGATAATAGGTAATTTCTCTAACCTCCGCTCTCAGTGATGCCCTTAACTCCAAAGGCAGTAAATTGTTCCTGTCCTTTTTCTCATGTCAGCCAACAACCTTACCTCCCTCTTCCCTTGCTAACATACCTCTGAGCCTCCAAAAGTAACAGTGACCTTTTCCTTAAGACTTCCTAATTGATTAACACAATCTATTTAAACCCAGAACGATGGCATTTTAACTTTCTCAAGAAGCAGCAAAGCTATAGGGAATGACAGCTTAGTGTCTTACTCTACAGGATGTAGAAAACATTATATAAAACTAGCAGACACCAAGTTTGAAAGAGTCAGACTTTTCAGCATGCAACATGAAGTTAAGCTATGGCATTGCTTACTACAAAACACTGTGGGTGCTAGAAGTGTATATGAATTAAAAAAACCCTAAAGAAAACCCATTGAGAGCTATTAAATACAAAGCATCACCTCTCTCGGGGCCCCGAGCCACACAAATCTGCATGCTGACAGAATGCATGGATACTTTCCAATGCACACTTGTGCTTCTACTTCACACATAAGCAAAGACAGAATAAGAATAATAGAATAGGTGGACTTTTGGTCGGTTCCACAAAGGCCATTTTTACACCCTTAGTTATCTTTCAGGATGGAAGTCACCTGTCTGAAAACTTTGCTT
Source organism: Haliaeetus leucocephalus (assembly GCF_000737465.1). Lineage (NCBI taxonomy): Eukaryota > Metazoa > Chordata > Aves > Accipitriformes > Accipitridae > Haliaeetus > Haliaeetus leucocephalus. The sequence continues at coordinate 6,774,453 of NW_010972576.1, read as the reverse complement.
TTTTCCAGTTGCTTCAGTTGTTCTAATAAGATAAACCTTAAGATAAAAGGACAAATCTTGGGTTGTTTAGTTTTTAAAGTCATTTGAAAATTCTGATTTTTTTTAACGTGAAAATAATCTTGGCAATTTCTATTTTACGCCCTCCAAGAACGTTAGTGATTTTGTTTTATATGGCCATTAAGTGCATCTGTATTACACTAAGCAAAATACCTGTTTAGCACCTGCAGCAAGGCAGTTACCACATTAAGAAGTGCATTTTGTCAATTCAAATAGTAACAGACATCATTTAAAAAACCTACAAAAGACAGTATGGGAATAGTAATTGAAGGAAATACAGAGAACTGTATCGTCATTTCAGATCTGTCCTAGATGGAAAAAAAAATGCTGTTATTAACAGAAAGCATTGGTGGTCTATTCACACTGTAAAATGCTCATTTAACAGAACACAATTCCTTGTCACCAGCCTCAGAATGAAGAAGATAGATTGGGCAGTAATCCAAATAATCTTCTGTCCTATACACCAGTAAGATGTGGTGAGAACGCCTCTCCTGCAGCTGTCATTACTGTACTTGTCCCATGATACTGTCCTCTTCCTTCCTAGCTGTCCAACATTCACCTGTCAGGAGCACTACATGCTTTTAGCTATTCATGGACCTAGTATTTTAGAAGGGGCAGTGGAAACAAGGTAGTAACACAATGGTCTTAAAAGCAGTTGCCCAAAAGAAACTGTGTTCTTGGGAGAGGAAGGAAACTTCCTGAACTGGTCCAATCATAAAATGATATCATGATTGTTTGAACTAATAATGTATTAATACTAGATGCTGATGTGTGAGGAGATGGGGGAGCATAAGTCCAGATGACATGGAATAGAAGAATTATAATAGTAAACCCAAAGCTATTTCTTTCCACTAAGCATTCATTCCAAGCAAAACTATTGCTTAATAAAACATGAGATCACTGATGTACTTCTTTTGCTAGAGCTAGATATTATGCTGTAGATCAAAAGACAGATTTAACAAAGTAATCATTGTTTGTGGTTGGAACACTATGATTAGATTTGGACCTTCTCTTTAATTAGAAGTCGACCTTTGCCTTAACCTTCAGGAGATGGGAATGTCCGCTATACCCAGAACAGATGACAAATCTCTTCTAATAACTCTCCCGAGATTAAGATGTGGCTATGCATACTTATAAAGACCATACTCACATGAACCTTCCCACATTTAGGGTTGCATGGTCTAATTTCAGTCCTCTGCAGCAAGGGACCTGCCTGTGACCTGCCTTGGTTGTAGCCTCCAAGGGAACAGGCAACATGACTTTTGTACCACTGAAGCTTAGTTCTCTTCCTGAAGCTGAAAGTAGCTGGAAACAGATGCAAAAGCAGCTCATCCTTGTCTACACTAAGGACTAGTACTAGCTCAGCTGAGCCTGTGGTTTGTCACAGATGGCCAAAACTAGGACAAATCCCATACGTAAACATGGCCTAAATTCAAATGGTGATACCTGCACTGAGCAAAATACCGCTTTTGAAAAGAGAAATTTTGCAGCAAAAATCAGAAATGCAATGTCTCACAAATGACAGGATCAGAGCCTAAAGTACAGCTGTGCAAACTGCACAGCAAGCGAAACTATCAATGTGACAGGCCTCACTAGGAATATTTTTCCCCCATGATGGAGTGAGGATGCAACTGTAACATGCTTTGAAAGAGTACTTCATCAATCATTTCAATGTTCAACCTGCCAAATCAGATGCTATTTAAGGTAACTGATTACCTACATCAGAATGATCTGCAGACACCAAGGAATAACTTAAAATGAAATGACAAAGTAGCTGAGCAGTTGTCGTGGTTTCAGCCAGCCGGTAACAAAGGACCACGCAGCCGCTCGCTCACTCCTCCCGCCCCCCTCCGGTGGGATGGGGAGGAGACGGAGGAGAGAAAAGGAAAAAAAACCTGGAACCTCGAGGGCTGAGATAAAAGCAGTTTACTGGGACAACACAAGGGGAGAAGTTACAACAACAACAACGGTACTAATAAAAGAATATACAAAAGGAGTGATGCACAGTGCAACTGCTCACCACCCGGAACCCGACGCTCCGCCACTTCCCCCACCGAAAGTCGAAAGTCGAGAGAACTCCCCCCCAGCCCGCTCCCCATTTATATACTGACCATGATGTCACATGGTATGGAATAGCTCCTTGGCTAGTTCAGGTCAGCTGCCCCGGCTATGCCCCCCACCTCCCAGGTTCCTGTAAAAATTAACTCTATCCCAGCTGAACCCAGGACAGCAGTACAAAAAAGAGAATGAAAAAAAGGAAGAAGTAACAATCACTTCTCTCTTGTGCACATCAGAGTAAAAGGCCATGGAAACCAACACGATATAACCGCAAACTGAGCTCTCCCACTCAAATTCCAGAGGTGAAGGAAAATGTAGATACTGACCTGAGCTTAGACAGAAACCTGCACAAATCCTTATGGAAATAAACCAAAGCTCAAGTATCAGCTCCAGCACTCTTAAAATATCAGCATGAAATTCTTTCAGAGAGAACTGAACTACTACTACTTCTGAGCTGGAAGTTTACAACCTGCTGAGTCTGCCCCCTCGGCCCTGACACATAACCCATAGGCTTCCCTTAGCAGCTCCCCCTCCTTCTCTGTTTTCTTTAAGACTATTACAAATACCTTTGGAAAGAATTCTCTTCCAGCACTCTTTCCCACTCACCAAATTAATTTCTTGTGCTATTTGTTACTGAAATGTCTTGGGGAAAAGAAAGAATAATCATAAAGAAGCAGAATGATAACCATGACTGATTAATTGGGCCTATCACATGTTACTTATAGACAGACAATTCCAGTTCTCACCACATCTTCCATTCATCTCAGAGCAGGGTTAAAATACAAAGCCATATGGTTGTTTTAAAGAGAATTATTGCCATTTTATAGAGAAAAAGTGAAATCTTCTCAAAATGACCTTTAAAAGGAAAGTTCCATGATTAAAAAAACCTGTGATGCATAATCGTGTACTTCCTGAAACCACCTTTTGAATAACTGAGGTCTATCATGGTTATTTATGCCCCAGACAATTCTCCTAATGCACAAGGAGAGTGGCCTTGTGTCTGGGTGGTCCTCAGTACCTTCTACAGGAATCTCCTTTGAAAGGTGATGGTACAGTGAAACTTGCTCATGTACACAAGATGCCCAAAGAAGCACTGAAATTCTTTCAGTGAAGACAGAGGGTGAACCTTGTTCTCTTTATTCCTTCAACAACCATCTCATTCTCAGCATTATTTTCCATTATGAATTAGCATACGCACTGGAGAGCAGCCCAGACAACAGAAGGAGTTGTTCAGGGCACCAAAGCAATCAGGCCTTCAAAATTCCCTTTGCAGAAACCAGGAACAGAGCGCTCTTTTATAACAAATCCCTCTTCTCTGTTTAGGAATAAGGAATCTGGAAGGCTGGCTACGATGCGCCCTTCACAGTAACTCTTTACTGCTATCTGTGAGATGAATAGCCAAAAATCCCCAACACAACAGTGATGAATTGGTGGCATTAAAACAAACACCCGCAGCAACAGGCTCTAGATACCCGCATGGTCCCTAATTGCCAACAACTAAGCTGAACCCATCTGCCATTTATTCCTCTGCTCTACCTGTGATTTTTTTTTTTTCTCATTTACAGATAAATATAAACTGAGCAGGGAAAATTAACATTGCAAAGAATAAATTAATGATTTGTTGTGGCAAAGAGGCTGTCAAAGAAATATGTTTCACAAAATTGCTCCAGCTTATTCTATTCCCAGGAGGAACATCTCTGACGTGCACAGCACGTGCTGCTGACCAGAAACACATGATAAACAAAAGAAAGACACGTAAGCAGATTCCAATCTCAAGTTTCACCAGTTTCAATCCATGCTTAACCATTGGGATTGCACCACGCTCCGAGTGACTGAGTTCAAAATTTAGCTCTTGGAACAAAAAAAAAAAATGGAGCCATATGATCCTACTTTTTAGATACCAACAACAAAAGTCATGACACCGAGCCCCTACTTTGAGCTCTGCCATTGATTTATTGTGCGACTTGCAAGAAATCACTCTGCCCCCTCTGCTGAACCCGCTTCATCTGTAAAGTGGAGAGACAGCTGTTTTTTTCCCTGGAGATCAGCCTTCTGATCCAACTAACTGCATGAGCACTGGTAACAACCCAAAGGAGGGGATGAGATCCTTCCTTCTGGAGTGGCACAGGCTCAGCTCAGCTCAAGGCAATTGTGAAACTACACCCCAAGGGTTTGGAAAGGAGACTAGATACTTTTTATTACATCAACTTCTGACCTACTGGGAGTGTACAAAAGTGACATTCCTTTTTTCACAACATAAAAGTATGCTTAGACTAAGAGTAACCTGCTACTCCCTAGCCTTAAAATCGTAAAAGCTACATATAAAGAATAAGAATGTAACAGTAAAACAAGTGTCATCCCCCAACATTCCTTCTTCTACACACAACCCTTCCCTTTCAGATGGAGTGCCAGCAAGGTTCAAAGTCTCAAACTTCAGATCTGTATTGCAGCCTGTAACACTGGCTGGATGAGCAAAAGCCTGAAATTTTCCTGTGTGGAACAGCTGCATTGACAAGGTAATGCAGACATTGCCAGTGGACAATACAAGGCTTTTAAATGACAGCAATGAAAAACTATATTTCAGGATGCTTGTGGGAATGAATCTGGTCCTTTTGGATATTAAGTAGTCCAGTGTTTGAACTAAAGAACTAGATTTAGATTGGTTCTTTTGATGCTGTCTCCCACAGCATTATCTTTTGGAAATTGAGTTAGTACGAGACAGACAAGCAGCCTATAAGTGGGCTGAGAACAAGTGGGCTCAATCCCTCTCTCTTGGGAGGCTTTCAAGACTTGGCTAGAAAAAGACATCATTGGCCTGACGTAGTGTGCATCTCCCCACTATGAGCAAGAAGTTTGACTACATGACCTGCAGAAGTCCCTTCCCATCAACACTTCCACCATTCTATGATTTCTCAGTACAGAAGCAGCAGCAGCAGTCTCTCCACATTGTCCATTGGACCAAGGCACAAGAGAGAGGTAGAAGTCTTCAGTAGGGTTACAAGAGCACTTGTCACTCTTTCAATGCCAAATTCCAATATGGTACCCTGGCTTTTAAATGTACCTAAAATACACAAAGTCTGTTAAGTGGCCTACAAAATTAGCAGTGAAATTACTCTTGAGGACAAAACAACTCAAGTCGTTACACGCACAAATGTCAGTAGCAATTTGTGCTTCAAACTAGAACCCCAGGCTTCAGGGATTAGGAGCTAGAAAGATTTCTGCAGCAGAAGGAAGGACTCTCGTATTGCCCTTCAGATATGCAAAACTGGAATTATTAAATGACTAACCACAGATTGAGCGTAATGGTTACAACATAGAAAATCCTGTTACTGTCTGTTTTCTCAAGATCTCAAAAGCATATTGATTTGTAAAAGCACATCAGTTTAACTATAAAGTGAGGACAGTTCCACTACATTCTTAGGCCTGTGCCTTAAGACTCCCTTCATGTTCTGTTAAAGGCTTAAGATCTTAATTAAAAGGTGTCTTTCAGGCTTCACAGATTATCTGGGAAAACACATTCGTAAGATATAGTCAGACCATTACTGTAATACTTATTAAACACAATTGCACAAGATCAACATTATATAGCAGACAAAATAGAAATGTAGAGAAGCTTTCACTAATGGAATTCTGCTATATAAAAAAAAACTAAAACCAAAGTAAGATACAAAACACCATTCATAAAAATGATAGCTTGATTTACCAGATCCTCACTAAAGGGATCTGTAGCCCCTTTGATCAGCCACTTCAAGTGGTTCTTTATAAAGGAACAAAAGAAGGGTTGTGTCTATTTGTATTGTTGACTTGATGCATTTTAAATAAAACAGCCCAATTTAGTTCAATCAAGTGAAGGCAACCAGCTATAAAAGAACTTTAGCACATTACAATCAGCCGGCAGACTATATGCCAGTAAAACCTAGAAATGAACTAATTATTTTCTTCCCCCACCCCATTCTGAGGGCAAGCTTTCACAGTAGACTCCTAGTTTTTAAAAATCAAAATCTCTTACTTGACTTCAAGTGATTGATATGCTACTAAATCTCTCAATAAATTGTTGCAGTTTAGCTCCCTGCATCCTCTCATCTCCAAGGTCAAGGCAACTACAACAAATTATATCACATTACAAGACTGTGTTTCAGGATTTTTTGATCCATAATCCTTACCCCAAAGGGAAAAAAAAAGCATAATGAAATTAATCCAGCTCCTTCTACGAGCTTTGCTCATGTTCAGGAATTAACTACAAATATATGCATGCCTGAAATCTTCTATTCTATTACTATCATATAATTTTCAGTTTGAAAACATTTAGAGGCATAAGACTAAAAGGTCTACTTCTTTTGACCTAATTGACCTGTGTTACAGCAGGGCATGACCTGAAGCTATCAGAGCCAACAGTGTGCGACCTGACAGTAAAATCAAGAAATAATGATACTTACAGATCACTGTTGCCAGTATAGACATATTTTTAATACTGTGTGAAATACAACAATTGAAGGATGGTTAATATTAGGTCATGAAATGTTTTGATAAAAATGTTTTGATAAAAATTTAACATAGCAATAGGTATAATCTGGATTCAGGGAACATCTGTTTTGATCTTACTAATGTGCTAACATTTAACAAGAAAAATCAGTGCAGAGCGGTACATGAAAAAGATATCCACAGGCCCTGTTCTCTAAACTCTCCTGTGTGGCAGATGGTTGCTAATTGCCAAAAGAGGCAAAAGATAGTGTATCAATGCGCATTTTGTAAGCATTATCTAGTATCTGTTTCCCTCCTTTTAAAACATTACCTGTGGTCTTTGGTTCACCCGCTTCCCAAATTTCTTCCCAGTGTCATGCTAGATCCAGTATCACCACTGAGAATACTCCACCTTCCTGTAGCATTTCTCCCATACTAAACATTTGATAGGCTAGTAACAAAACCAGAGTATTTCTCAGAATTCCTGATACCGCTATAAATATGTTTCACCCTGCTTCATCTAAATGGCATCAACCTATAATAAAAGGAACTATATTAAAGACCATTTATATACTGTTCTATCTAGAAGTTTTTTATATGCTTCTCATTGCAAATGAATTATGTCTGAGGTATGTTTTAAAACTGTTCCTGTTTCATTGTATATAAGCTATTCATCCCTAATACTGAGAAGACTCAAGCACAAGCTGATCTAGAAATACACAGACATAGAAACATATAAGAACATGGTGTTGGAAAGGACAAGCTTTAGACCCCTGCAATCACAAGAAATATCGTCATGTGATCTTTTTATTAAGCTGATTGTATTCCAGACTAAAACTTAACCTTACAGAGCCTGAGGAGGATTTGGTAGTGGTGGTGGTGGTTGGGGTTTTTTTGTCTCTTCTTATCCCTGTGTTCCACATTTGTGATTAGACTGGACAGACTTCTGGGCAAGATCTCACCAGGGCTTTGTATGAAATAAACTTCTACTTCTCTGTCTCTCTCTTGGAAACATCTACACCCACTATTTCATCTCAGGATATCTACCTTTCTTAAGGCTCATTGCATATGTCTTCATCTGGTCAGCTAGTATCCCGATGTCCACCTCCATTATTTTATAGTAATTCTAGTGCAGAAATTCTTGTTACTAGACCTTGAGTGTAAGTACAAAGACCTGCAGGGTCATTTTTGTTCTGCTTTAGATCATGAGAGGGATGGTACATTGCACTTTCAAGAGATGCATCCCACAACATGCAGCTTAAGTAAAAAGTAGACAAGATGTCTTTGAGCCATTGTATTTTCTCTTTCCCTGGCCATGAGCTGCCCACAGAGAGGAAAGTGTCGTGGGTGTAGTAGCTCATCATAAAACAGCATAAGCCATAAAACTGTCCCCAGTGGAACTAAAACAGCTCTGAAATGCTGCCCATGTTACAAGAGAAGTGTATTTTGCACTTTAATTAAGCCTTGCATACTTCACTATTTAGTTTTCCCTCAGTTCTTACAGGAAGGGGCTCTGGTCTTCATGCAGCTGCAGCTCTTTTCCCAGACATGACATGGCCAGACTGGGGATAAGAATCTCACCCAGCAATTTGTCACCACTGGATTATGCTTCAAACTATAATGAGAGATGAACCACAGAGTGTAGCAGTATCAATTAGCAGAGTATGTCATCTAAGGCTCTAGCCTAGAAGCAGCAGCAAGACATGCACAAAACCACACTACTCTTTAAACAATGACTTTTCTTCCTCATAGCTCATCCTGGAAAGCAAAACTATCATGACACGATGGCCAGCGAGACTGAGAAGGGGGCAGAAGATGCATAGATATGGTTACAAAGTACGTGCTCTACTGACAGGAATGAAAGACTATTGAAAGCTGCATTTTTATCAACATTATTAGCAACCTACATTATACTGTTAATTTATCTGTGCTTTCCACATGAGAATTTGGAATCTGTAACCCAGATAACTTAGGGCAGTGTTTTACTGTCAGAGCTGGTCCACATTTGAAATTCCAATTCCATGGAAAAAATATGAAGTTTTACTTTGCTTTTTGTTCCAAATTAGAACTTCTAAAATACACTCCAGAGCAAAAAGGTGCTGGTGGAAAGGACCAGCCAGAAGAAAGGGGAACAGACTGAAACTGTTTCAACCTTAAACTGAACACTTAGATAAAATTAGATTTCCTTTTGATAATAATTTGGATTTATTTGACGTTATTGTAATATGACATGATCTAATAAAAGTTCAAACATGTAGACTGTAGCTGCATCATTTTAAGGAAAAAAAGTTAAGTATTTTTAATTATAAAAGGAAATACAGCGATTGATGTTTTAAGTAGATATAAGTAATCAAAGACAAAGGCAATACTCCCCTGCAACTTAAACATAGTGCTGGAAACAGCTACAGTGCTGTTTGTGGATATGGGAGGGAAGGAAAAAGCATCCTCTCTTCCATCACATCACATGGTAGATACAACACATCAACTGTGCTACAAGAAGTGGCTACAGTTCCCTCTGTTCTTCTGGCTATAAAAGCTACCCCACTGTACTGTAAAAATGTAATGAAAAAAATAATAATCAGACTCTAAAATTCAAATGAAAGGGTCATGTCATGTCAGAACGCTGGACACCAGGGGCATCCTTTAGAAAGGCTTTTCAGAAAGGAGTGGGAGAGCCAGCGTTAGCTGGTCTGCTCTATCACTTCACTTTATTAAAATCCCATCATCCACCCCAGGATATGGACAAAATCCTATTCCCTGGTAGAGAATTGAGAGGGAGAGTTTGGAAATAAGGCAAAAGAGAAAGAGATTTTTTAAACAGCAAGAGGATAACAGTTACAGAATTTTCAGAAACTTAACAGAAAATGTGGCCTTGCAAATCAATATCTTCTAAGTTCATGGCATATGCTGATGGAAATTCTAAATAAACACAAAATATGTCTGTGTGTGTGCGCATGTTTTGTTTAATACCCGTTCCTTTGCTTCTCTTGGTTTTGAAACCTTACGTATGATGGGATCAGGGTTAATGGAATAAAGTGTTGCTATTCTTGACTGAACTAAGAATTATTTTCCTTGCTACAGAAGCAAACAGTTCAAAGAAGCAAAAGTCATGAGGGCTTCTTGTCTTAAACCACAGTTTTACCAAACAGCCCTGGTACGTGATATATAAACAAGCCTTTGGATGCGAAGTGCACACAATTACAGTGTAGTAAGCCCTGTTAATTCCCTGGAAAATTTTGCCCATAAGGAATATAAAACAATTACCTTTAACACAAAGTTATTTTGCTATTTCATTACTGTTACCAAAACAGAGAAGTAGAAGAATGGCGTTTTTATTTTTCTGGCTAATTTCCTAGTTCATCCCATAAAAGGAAAAAATTAAGGAAAAAAGGGAAAAGAATAGAAGAATAAATACAGAAATATGGTTCTTACCCTGAAGAACGGCAGTCTGGTTTATTTCTTTCAGAGCGATCTGTGAGAAAGGAGGCATAATATCAGCACAAAAGTTGGATGTTCTTTAGCAATACTAGTACAGAAATCTTAAAAGAACTGTGACACTGTATTACTAGCAAAACCAAAAGCCAGTTCTGTTACAAAACTGTTTTTCTATACTGGACTACTCTGCCTGAGACCAAATAAAATTACTGCAAGTTTAAAGTTTGTTAAAATTCCTCTACTCAAAACACAGTATAGTTAACGTTTTGTATTAATGCTTTGGAAGCTTCCCCTCCCTTTAGCTGAAATGAATAGGACCTTAGTTTAGGGTAAAAATAAGAGAGAAGGAAGAGGAAAAAAGAAAAACCACAGATTACTCAGCGCAAAAAAATCATTCCATGAATCATGGCTGGCAGAGTTCCCTGACAGGATGGGAGAAAAATCACCAGTTGGTTGCAGCAACATCTGCAAATACACTGAATCCAGTGCAGCCCCATCATTAACTCTTTGACTTCTGGGTGTTCTAGATACTGAATCTTTCTGTGTTTTCAGAAAGGGTTTTTTTAATCCTATGAGTATTTCAAGAAGCTTATTTGCACTGAGATTGACCTGCAAATAAAAATCTACACGGTACAATCATAACAACTCAGATAAATTGTTCAGCAAAAGAAGTTTATCAGTTGCTAAAGCCATCTCTAGATAAATTTCTAAAAGTTTTTTTTATTTTTTAAAGCTCTGCTACGCATAGAAAGTATAAAATACTTCTCCTAAGAGTTAAGATTATCATACAAGCATTAAAAAATAACCACTGTTATCAGAATTCACATATTATCAGTTATTATTCTAAGTCCAGCATATCTCTTACCGCATGCCTTTTCAACTACCTGAAAGAAGCAATTGAGATTTGTGTCCTCCTAAGGTACGCATATTCTAAAATTAGAGGGGGGCTTAATCATTTATTACAGAAGGATCCACTATACAATTAGAAGAATATTCTTACAGCTATATATAATCTCCACTGACCATGGTAATTTTGCTTCTGATTCCATCTGTGTGTACTTTAAACAGAAGGCTATTTTTCCTGTGTTAGTAAACACTTTACTGAAAAGCTTGTCTATACAGAAGAATAAGAGTCTTCCTAAAAAAAATTTCATACTCACAGATTGTATTTTTAACCTTAAAGCTCTGCATTTGAAATAAAATTTGTTCTTAGTAGCACACATTTGTTTGTGTAGCTTTATCTCAGGTACAGAAGAAATATTGTCCTCTCCAAGTTTTGTGTGCTTATTTGATTATGTTTTCATTAAAGTGGTAAAAAATTATTGCATGTCAACAGTGCTCAAAGAAGTATCTAATACTTTTTCTATCCATAGGTGCTCCTATTGAGCTGTCATAGCCACACAGTATATAATTTATTGTGCTTCTGACTCACAGTGATCTCCATTTCATAACACCGTGTGCTACTCTGTTAGCTAGAAACAGCACGGTATAGCTCAAACCAGAGTTGCAGCAAACACACAGAGAAAGGCTCCTTCCATCCTTATCATTTGCTCATGTAATCTCCTAACCTGTGAGCACTGAAAAAAATAAGGCAGGACTTCCTACTGAAATCTGCCTGCCATATGTTGCTTGTTATCAGTTTTCCCTGTTATGTACACAGCCACAACTTTGCAGTATTCAGACAAAACCTTCCCACTTCTAAAAAGATGGTGTGAATAAACCAGTAAGAAGGAAGAAAAGGTGTCAGAGCAATGTAAACACAGCGTCTAGGAGCTCTCCCCCTCAGCCCACGTCCAGTTGGCAGATCCACCACAGCATGGCCACACCACTGCAACCGGCTCATTCAGGAAATCAATGCAACTCCCTTTTCCCTTTTGTTTTATTGAAATGTTGAAACAGGAAACTTTTTTTTTTTTAACACATTTTACTGCTAAACTTAGTGAAAGCACATCATCCACATGTACACTGGTCTTCCTAAAAAAGAACAGAGGGAAATGTAATCCTACAAGCACACCGTTAGCATTTTAAATTAGAAATAAAACCTGCACCTGTTTAAGGTTATTGTGAACTTAATCTTTTAAATTTGATTTAGTATCAAGTATAACAAGAGACTCAAAGAGCTGAATCTTTCAATTTAGTGCTTAAATTTTGCAGTTCTTGATGCTGTTTTAGCATTACATACAAGCACCAATTCAAGTGATGTCACACACCTCTAGAATATGAAAGTCCAGAAGAAAACAGGCAAACCTTTTTTTTTTATTAATACACACACACATGTACATATGTTACATTTAAACACACACACACACACAGATCCTATTCCTGCATTCTGCAGGCAAATCCTTGGCCTGCAGAAGCCAGGTCACAAAAGTGCATGTCCGCAGCTGATTCTCTTTTACGCTATACATGTTACCTCAACAACTGAGAGATCTCTTTGTAATCTTTTCTAACAGAAAAAAGCAAGACAACTGTAGAGATGCAAGGATCTGAAAATCAAATCCTGCACTACCAATATTCCTCTATATCAAAGACATAAATTGCTATAAAACATTACGGGACATGATGTCTTTCTAGCACAATACTGTATATCCTTCAATTCTAAACTCTGGAAGCCAAAACCGCATGTCAGATTAGAGCAAACATTGAATGTTTGCTGGCCTAGCATGCACAATGAACAAACAGAGCAGTCTGCACTCCAGCATGGGAAATTTATAGGAAAAAATTCCACTTCCAGTGACAGATGATATCTTCCAGATGCAAGCTTCCACAGATGAGACACCAGTACTGTTCTTCCTACCCTTGTGTTGCTGAAGTAATACAAGTCCTTACTGTGTATGTAGCTATAGTCAAATAGGCTAGGAATTCCTAAGCAGCTAGTACTCACAAGCTAGAGAACTGGATTGTTTGATTCTAAGTTTATTTTGGCTAATGAACTGTTCTTGAAAATCAGCATCATCTCCCTAACCTGATAGAGGAGAACAGTGTGTAGTTCAGAATTTGTGCTAGCATGGCAGATCTGTTCTCGATTTACTGACAACTACCCTAGAGGTGGTGCAGTGCTACCATGTCTAATTTTACTACGGCAGATATTGCCAGATAACTCAGATAGTACAGACACAGAGCACAACGATGGTTCTTCCACAGACAGAAAAAGAAGTTCTTCCTGCGTGTCCTTCAATCCACAACTCCCATAGCCAGAGACTTGCAGTCTCTCAATCCATAAGAACTGACCATCCTCCAACCTCCCACAGTCCATACTTAAAGAGATTTTCTCCACTTCATACTATCATCTAATCTTTACAAAACCTTTGCTGCCCTTATACAAATACAGCCAGTGTCAGAGAAATACATCATCTTTGTTCAGCAGCAGGATACAGTGCAAGAAGTCAAGGAGCTGGCAGGTGGAGCAGATGAGGTGGAAGAAGTCAGATACTCCTGGCTGAGGTTGGGAAGACTGGCGCCAAGTTTTAAGCACTGCAGAAGAATTAAGGAAAGCATCAGCACACAAAGATCTGCTATTCATACCACAACTGTTTGGCAAATCAAGTGTTTATTTACAAAATCATGCTGTGTATCTTTCATCAATACCACGGACACATTATGCCTTTTTTCAGCATTCACAGATTGAGCAGCAGACAGAAATGTCATGTTCCAGTTGCTTTTAGAAAGGGTTAGATTTCTTTAACTGGTGATTCTCTTACCCTTTAAGCATGGGAAAATTATCTTATTTGTTTGTTTGCTTTTAATATGATAGAACAGTTTTTCTTCTCAAGAAAAATATAAACATAACCATCAGGAGAAAAATAACTGACACAACATTATTTCAGTTGCTCCACAAACTCAGAATAGCTTAAGTTTTTGCCAAAAAGACCACCAAAGCAGAAAACAATAGCTTTTATGGCATTCACTCTTGTCTCTGGAAGACAAGCAAAGAAAAGGAAAAAGGCAACTCACACCAAACAGAGTCATTGTTTTTCTCTGTTTATTTTGCTTCTTCAAAGTATCATGTTGCTAGGAGTAACTTCAACTGAAAAGCGTGCTCTCACTAGAAAAAAATTTAAGTATAAACATGAAATGCTGTTGAAAAATGAGTGGAAAGTTAATACACATTCTGCCGTTTCGAACTTGCAAAGCTGCTGAGGAACTTCCAATGCAACTACCTCCCGAGGCAGGTAATTTCCTACTCTTAACCCCATCTCACAGCTTGATCTCTTTTAAAAGCTGAACTGGCTGAAGGGAGCAAAGGGAGGCACATACCATTTCCATTTCTGGGAAATACTGTGTTTTTCATCTTAATTATGGGTCTTGAATTGAGCAGCCGCCAGAGGGGGCAGGACATCGTAACACTCTTCAGGAAGAGGTGTAGTTAGAGCAACCACCTGTCTCCATCTCTTGTTTATAGCCCCTGATGGCAGAGCACTGGTTTCATAATGAAAAGTAGCATGAGATGCTTGTAACAATACTTCTGTAACAATGGAAAACCTCTAGATAAACCAAGCAATGGGAACAGTGTGCTCTTAAGCAGTGCTGGGAACACCAAAATACAAAATATACAGAGAAGTCATAGTCTCAGAATAGCAATTGCTGAAAGAGGCTATACAACTTCCCCCAATCAGAATGCATTAATCCCCAATGAGCATACTTTTGTAAGCTTCCAGGCCTTAACAAACCTACACACCAAGATCAATGCAGCAGCTTTACAGTCCGTCATGTAGAAATGCAACGGCTCCTACCATTGTTTTAGTAACATGTATCTTGACTATTACCCATCTGATCATAACTAAATGGTCCAACAGTCCCCATTAGCCAACCGCATTAGATCAAGAGCCCCAAATTTCCATTTCAAATTGCCAACGTGGATGGGGCCCTCAGTCAAACTAAACTGCACATTTTCTGGGATAAAGGTCTGCTTTTGTGCAGGATTGTCAATGTTAGTTGCTTTATTTGCACTGAGATAAGCAATAACTGCCAGTAATACTGCAATCTTTTTGTCTTCCATTCTGTTAAGGCACACTGTGGCTCACAGCAACTCTTCATTCTTTTTAGCACTTCTCTCAGGTAAGGAGTCAGAACAACACAAGTTAATTCCACTGTATAGAATCTACTATAAATTTCACTCAATTTTATTAGGAACTGCTATACAACAAAACCCATAAAACTGAACATATATTTATGTATTTTAGTATCGTAACAGCAGAGTCCCTTATCAGTTGTTTAAAAGGCAGAAGGCTCAAGGAGAGATTAATGAGAGGCTTGGAAGAAACTTTTTTCATTTAGTTTATGTATAGCTTTCCCTTTACTCCAAAAGGCCACAAAAACAGGACACACTCAAAGCTTATAATTGTAAAGGCAGACAGTTTTTATACTTGCTTTGAATTCTACAGTATGCTGCTGAATTCCAGAGCAGTACACTGCAAGAAAAAAATACATTATAACCCCCCCAAATGAAATTACACTAGTCTGTCAGTTTTAATACTAAACAGTAACCAAATCTTGTAAGGACAAAGCATTCCTGCAGGTTTTCATACTTGGTGTAATGCTTTTTTCCCCCACCCTTAAGCATGACTGATATATGGCTGGGAGGGGACCCCAACACATACCTAAGAACGCACTGAACCTCTGTGGTTGAGTATTCAACCTTGAAACCTACTGACCACCATAAAGCTTGTAATTATCCAAACACCATATTCTTTAACTTGCTAAAGAGATTAGCAATAAACTATAATCATCTTTAAAGCCTTTTGTGCACTTGTACAATATATAAGTGAAAAGAAAATTTATTGGACAGAGGCCACATTTGCCAGTGCTACATTTGCTGCTAATTTGTTCTTGTCACTCTGAATTTCCACCCCCTCATTCTTGCTCCTATGTTACTCCTTCATTGCAACAGCAAAAGTGTGCATGCATTAGTGGGAACATACATGCCAGCATAAGAGCGCGCCTAATGCAGAAACAAGAGAGAAAGGAAACAGACTGTGTAAGCTCTTACTGCTTCTAAAAAAGGTCCATGTTGTAAGAACCTAGACCAAACCAAGCACTGGGAACAGGTCTTGTTCTCAGGCTGTGAATGATAAAGTATATAGGCAATCAAATATACGAAGCATATGCATATGTTACCACACTTGTACCTTTTACCACACTTGTTTAAGAAGGAAATTTAGGAGACAATTGTTTCTAAAGCTCTTTTTTCAAGAAATGAGCAACTCCTGAAAGTACAAATCTGCACATCTTCATACAAGACATCCCAGCTGATCAGTGCAATGTAATTCTTAGATTATGTACTTCAGGTACAAGCAGACATAGGTATCTGCACACCGCCAGAATCACAGTGGGAGCTACTCAAGACAAGCCGTACTACTTAATTTTTTTTGCTACTTTCATGAGGAAAATGCCAATTGGCTCAACTTTTTGATAGACAAAAGATTTATAATCACAAAATACCTTCCTCTCTAGGCATTTCAGAAATGTTAGATCTACATTTCTGAAAAACATTTCTCTGATGCTGCTAGCATTGCCTATAAAAAGAAATTACCTTTCAAGAGCATGCTACTATCTCTTTCTTCCCAAATCAGAGGTTCAGCATGCCTGTAGAGGCTCTGCATATTCCTCAACTAGACAACAGAGCTCAGAGCCTTATGGTACGGTATGTCTGCCTGCCATAGGGTCCTGATACACAACACGCAATAAATGCAATACAGTTACACATGTGTAAAACTTGTGGTTCCTACATTGTACTAACAGAGCATCTTATAAACATTCATACGCCATATCCAAAATCCAAATGTATTCAATTCTTTTTCTCCTCAGGGGTTTGCCCTGCTTGTGGACCAGCACAACCAGCACCAAAAGTACAGCTCTGAACACCTGTGCATAGGTGCACTTACCTGTCACAACATGCCCCTTACCACACTAATTTAGGGCACACTCTATGCCTGGAGACCTGAAATATGCACAGAGAAATAGTGCTGTTGAGTGACTGAGCCAATCATGATAAAAGGCTTTCTGAAAATAATATAAAAAGAACCATTTTCTTTAAGTATTCTGCAGGGCATTTAGTTTGTTTGTTTTGGATTTTTTCCTGTTAAACAGCAGTTTCTTAAACTTGTGCATTCCTGGCCACAGGCAGGATAATCTGAGGCTATGACTGCAGGGAATATCACTTCCACCATTTAAGCAGTTTCCTTTGACCTACACAGCACAAAAGCATGTGTTGTAGAAACAGCCTTTATTGTATACGTTTTAGATAATCATTTACAATTTTTGATAAATCACACCCTACCTTCAAAAGACATAATCTCCGTCTACTATGCTATATAGTAAGAATATTTATTCTTGGACATAAAACACTTTGCAAATTTCACCGTTCCCACTCTCCCTGCCAACCTAACAATCCTGTCCCATTGGGCAATTAAGTTTTCTGAATTTGCTTACCCTAAACAATGTTTTGATTGTTGAGATGGCAAACCTCAACAACAAATGTCTCCAGTGTAACCTTATGCATTATGCACTTGGTAGTTAAGCCTTATTTAATGTGCGCAAGACATGGATTCACAATAAAGTGCTGAATAGCAATATCAGCAGAAGATACTCCCACTTTTGTAACACAGGAAACTAATTCAGCTTTAAAATAAACAAACAAGAAGAATCCTTTCTGGATTATTTCATCCCGTGAAGCCACTGACAGCAATAGAGATGACACTGCTTCCAATTTAGGAATTGGACATTATGGTGAGTGGAAGTAAGGGCATAAGTCTGCACTTTGGGAGGAATTTGGAGACTAGCAGGATGAAATGATGCAGAGAGAAATAAAATTACTCATTAAAAGAAAAGATTGTAACACACTCAACCATAAAAGAAAAACCTCTATAAAACCAGAAGAACTGTACCATGCAAATAACTATATTTATTTCTCTTAAGATACCACTGAAATACTCAATAGCTTGTTCTTTAAATATTTTGTGGTCCCTTGTCACTATTTATGATGAAAGAATCCCAAAATTGTTTACCCAGTCCACATAAAGACACCTAACAAGAACATTCTTAAACCTCAATGATTTTGTTGCAAGTACTGATTTTCTATAGAAGTGCATTTGAAATTAGCCTATTAACAAAATGTTTTCCTCCAGTGACATTGGTAATACTGCCCAACAGCCATACAGAAATACAAAATTCTGGGAAAGTGAATGTAGCAATTGCTTCTCACATGCACTGGATTTTTCTTAAGTACCACAAAATGGATTATTCCCAAAAAGGTCTCTTGCACTTTATCATAAAAGAAAGATTACAAGATCTACAAACATCATAAAAGGGATTAATTCAAAGGCATAAAAATTGATTTGTTTAATAATGTTGGTATATACCAATAAATTGTTGCAATCTGAGATAACCCTCATCCATTAGCATTGGGCACATGCTTAAAACTTGTGCAACTTTAAGATAGTATTCCACAGAACAGGAAGCCCAGCACTTTTCTATTCTTGAAACATGTCGTATTTTAATGCATGTTATTTGATAACGTAAACATCAGCATCCAAAATTAATTTTTTAAGATGCGAGTCACCTGGCATTCTGAAGACATTTTACTGAGGTGTAAGATGAGTTTATCCACATCTACTCCAAGTGAAGTGTTAAACATATACCAAATCCCCTTTAAGGTACCTCAGACTCCTTCGTTACTGGTGTAACGTGTGCATGTAAATCTGCATACATGTGCTCTTTGGTCCTTGAGGACCATCCTGACCAGAAGTCACTGTGTACAGCTGGATTCCTTGCACTGTGATTTTACCTCATGCAGAAGGCGTGTCTGTGCAATAAATCTGATTGCTCTGTAGCCACATCTTTTGCATCAGGCCGGTCCATGGGAAAATGAAGGTGTGCAGACTCATCTGACCAACACTGAATTAGGGTCTTATACAACTTGAGATAGGAAGTTGAAAGGGGAGCCCAGTTCAAACAGTGGGAGCACATCAGAAGTCCTGGCTAATCGGTAAAAGTGCCAAAGAGCAGAAGATGACTGAGGAAGTCCATGGGTCCTCAATGACTGTGACAAGGACAGAAAAGATGCAGTCACTGGACACCAGTGCCATTGCCTTCTTAACACAGGTCCACTTGCCTAACCAGTGGGGAACATACATATATTCTCCCAAGCTCCAAAAGAGAAGAAAATAACAATGTTTTATAAAGAAGGAGGACAGGAGGAAAGAAGAGGGGCACAACAAGGAAATAGTAAGTCGTGAAACAGAAACACCACCTGCTGTGATGAAAGAGAGGCAGGCAATCCTTCCAGAGCACAGGGCTTTTATATCACTTCATAAGAACTTCAAGCATGCTCAGTAAAAATGAGTATGGATCACAACACACAGCTTGGTGTATTATTTTTAATTAAAAACTGAAAACATGGTTGAATTCAACACAATTGACAAAACATATACAAATCATAATAAAAATACTGTGTCTCTGTGTACAAAATGAAAGCTGTAAGTCACAATTCTAAGAAATGCATTATAAACAACCACTCATATTACATGCATACACCTTTCATTCTTCACATGTGGCCCCTGTACTTCAGGCAAGAGCTGACTGCACCTAACTCTGGGCTCCTGAGAAGTTACAGTATTTCACGGAGTCTTCTCATTTGTTTTTTCCAAATGTTTAGCCGTTGGACTTCTTACAGCCTCTCAAAAAATACACAATATAAAAAGCAGCTATCATACAAGTAATTTTTTAGCTGCTTCCAGCCCTGACATCAGGTTAGTGCATCTTGTTGTCAGTCTTCTAAATGCAAATTCCACCCATTCTGTTGCTACTCACGGTAACATGAAGCAGTTTCCCTACTGTCCAATGAGAGGCTGCAAAACCCATACAGCAGCCTTAAATGAAGAAGCAAAAGGATGTCAAAGCCATAAGCATCCAGAAACCCTCAAAACAAGGGATCCTGTGTTTACTGCAGATAAACCCATGGTTCCTGTGCACGCTGGTAATGCTGGCAGAGACTGTTTGATTTCTTTGGTACCTTGGAGAAATACCTCTCCTCCCACACGCTCCCAGACCTCTCCTCTTGCCACTCCCGTGCACACACCAAAAAGGCCTACAGATCCTGTCAGAGGCATCCAGCCTCTGTAAATACACTAATAAGTACCTCTACATTGCTACAGTGCCAAGAGTAAAATACCATAATGACACACCTCAATTAAATTGTTCTTAAAAACTGATCCACCAACATCAAGCTAGTGGACAGCAATTAGAGAAATGAAGCGTGCCTAACGTCACGGCAGCAGCTACTGTGCATTTCCCAGAGATGATATTGGTTATCTACAGCAAGCTTTGCACACCAGCACAGAAAAAGTGATTTTGTCATCGTGAAGTTACGCCCATGAGTGCTGGATACATGAGGTCTGCAGCATTATCCTATCTCATCGTTCAGCGATACCTGTCCCACACTGTTAGTGACACTCTTCCAAGCACTGTCTTTACCTGCTTCAACAGGGTGTCCCACCCTCAGGAACTCCATTCTCAGGTGAACTTCTTCATTCCAGTCTGGAGACCACTGGGTGTTTCGTCAGACATACTTGCAAAGGTTGACAAGCTTATGACAAATGCCAAAGCTTACAGCATTTGCCGTAAGATAAACTGTGGCACCTGACAATACTGTTCTCAAAGAAGGAGAGAGATTTTTTCCAAAACTTTTACTTTGATCCAAAGTCCCACATTTCTATTAGTTTCTGTACCCTATATTTACAATACGGACAGTTACACAATGAATACAGCACGCTGACAGAGCAATTTATTATGAGAAAGTTATCAAAATGCTGACCTTGCTTCCAGGCGTTTATGTCCCATCGCTACAACAGGATAAGCCAACAGTATTTTAATAATGAATAACATCACAGCACACTGTACACTCAAAAATTCTTGTAAATGATTTAGCACAGATGTGCACAACCTGAATCAATTTTCATGTGTAGATCTGTGACATTGAGTGCTCAGGTTTTAATGCAAGACAGAGTGCATGATGAATACAAATTTATCACCTTAAGAAAACAATTTATATTCATTTTAGCTTATCTCTTATAAATAGAAGCAAAATGTTATAGCTGAACAAAAAAAATCAAATGGCTTCTTTTACGCATGCAATATTCTGTCTAGAAGCAGAATGGATCAGAAACCCCTTTGTAGGAAACACAGTGCTTGAAAATTTACTGAAGTTTTTAAAAGTGTAAATCACCATGCTGAAAACCATCTTTAAAAAGCAAAATATAGAGAAATTTATCATCACAATTCAGGAACTAGTGAATACCCAGTAAAAATACCAACCAGCAAGTAAAAGGTAGTAACTGATTTTATATAATCAATAATTGTGTTCCTTACTACCATGTAAGATTTTAAGATCAAAGTGTAAGTGGATTCAAAAAAAGGAATCAAACTTATGAAAGATAAATCCATTGGCAACAATTTAGCAGGGCCTTTCACATGCAGCTTCCAAGAAGTTGCTAAGACATTGACTGCAGAGAGGAAGGAATCTCTCTTGGAAGTAAATATTGAATCCTAAGAGATGTTTCTTGCATACTTCCCAAAAGACATTTGTAGGCAATTGTAAGAAACAGGTTCATCATCTCATCATCTGAGAAGATGAACCTTTTGTCTGATCCAGTATGATGTTCCTAAGGACATGAAAATTATAAAATTCTTGTTCCATGTTTTTTTTCAGTTTGCGCAGTGGGGCACATATGAGCTACTATCACAGCTCTGAAAGGCTGAGGCAGTACAACCTATTAGTTATAGGGCTGACAATGTCAATAATTTGAAATCTTCTGCACTTTCTGATCTGATCCCATTTGCTCCAAAAGCCTGAACAAGCTGACTGAGGTGGTGACTCACACACAAAATAAATACAACAACCTCTTAAAAAGCTTAGGGAAAAAAAGGCAGTAGGAAAGAAAATGAACAATAAGATCTGTTGCATTCAGCTTCTACTACGGTGTGAACATTTTCAGCCTTGCTTTCATCCAGCCCTTCAAACTGGACCCAAATACAGCTACATACAGCCATAGAAAGCAGGTATAGATTTGTTTTGTAACATATGCAAGACCTCATAAACCAATTAAGTTCATCTTCGAAGCATCTTATTTAGAATTCCATTAAATCTTGTAAGAAGATGCTAAATTCTCAAGTCAGAACGTCAAATTGATGTTTTTAGAATAACACACACAATCCATATAAATGTCTGCTGATTTGCACCACCACCTGAAGCAGTTAGTGTAACACAGCACTACATCAGATGGTCAATTTAAAAATACCAACATCCATAAAAACCTGTGTCTTTCAAAATTCATAAAATGTTGAGGGGAATAAAGGAAGTTTTCCTGCTAAGTGCCATCAACCACTAAATCTATGCTTTCCTGCAAAACTTATTTTTGTCCTTCACTGAAGGGAACGATGCTTGCCAAGCATAAACCACAGATAAACAGATGATATATTGTCTTCCCAAGTCTGCTGTTGGAATGCTTCAGTAACTTTGGTGCATGTTGTTTTTCAAGAGAAGAGTAAAAATCTTGGCCAGCAATGAAGCCAGTGCTTCCACTTCATTTTTGGACAGTTTGAGAACCTGAATAAGCGAGGCAGGACTGCGCAATGAGAAGGCTGAAGGGGCCAGACTTCTTTAGTCTGGCAAAGAGGAGGCAAAAGAGCTATGTAACAACAGCACGCAGCTACTTGAAGGGTAGCAACAAAGATCCCAAAAGCAAACTCTTCCTGGTGTTAGTCGACAGTGGCTTGGGAGGTTCAGGTTGAATATGAGGAAAAATTCCTTCACTAGGAGAAGTGAAGCACTTGCAGCACTGAAGCAGGTTTCCCGCTGAGGCTGCAAATCCCTCTCTGTTAGGAGACTTTTCAAGACACAGCTAGGCAAAGCCTTGGCTGGATGGATCTAACCTCGGCAACAGTCCTGTTCAAGCAGGACACTCTCTTCCAGCCAACACTTCCATGGCCATAAACACAAAATCATCAAAGCAAAGAAACTAAACCATGCTAAATGTAAAGCACTGTATTTAACTATAGGTAATAAGCATCAAGAGAAGTTTATGTCCAATGGCTTTAAGTGCTATCAAAATAAAATTTCTTTTCATACTGCACATATTGTATGAGATACTTATTGAAACAACACACACAGAACTACATCAACTTTTAATGGAGAGAGTGTCAACACTGCTTCTCCATTTCTGATTTTAAATCAAGGTTATACTGTCAAAAGTAAACATTGACAAATTTATTTACAAATATTAAAGTTTTTTTCCATCTGTAAACAACAACGACTATGGTAAAAGCTTCTTGCAATGAGGTTATGACTCGTTCTGCTCTTTGCTGTCCATCCCCATTCTTTATGTAACAACCCTGATTTATCCTTTGTTACCTTGACAGGAAATGATTGCCTGCAACACAGTTAACAGCACGGTCTTCCGGCAGTAACTCAATGGGTTATTCTCTGGCTACAAACTCACTGCTCCTTATGCAAAGATACATTTTTGTGCCTTGCTTTGGCTATAACCTAAATGAAGAAGGTCCATTTCATCACTTAATAATAATACTTATTATTATTTGTCCTTCTACAGTTTCATTGGCTAGGGAATGACCCTGTTGACTATCAGAAGTTATTCTGTTATTTTCCTTAGAGCAGCCTTCATTTTTAGAAGGGTTGTTTCTTCAGAAGACATGACATTCTTTGTGGTTCAGTCTACACTCTTGGCCAAGTAACTGTAAGCAGGTTTTTTTTCTTGCCACTGACAGCACACTTGAATTTCAAGATATGTTGGTGAATTTTGACACATAGGCTACATTATTTAACTTCCACAAAAGCTTTAGTTAGTATCTTATGTTTACCTTAAGCAAGCTACATTCAAAGACTCTGTAATTTAGTGGAAATGTGTGCAGTATCTTCAACAGGCTATGGGAAAGGCCTAATCAGGTAATCTTTTTAATACTTACATGATACAATATATTAGCACCAGTTAGAGATTATTACAGAAGAATTACATTATTTGTGCTCTTCAATTTTTTTACTGTGGTGGTGCCTCAAGCAATTATTAAAACTGAAGCCCTTGAGCCTGCATTGGGACTACAAAAACAAAACAGACTGAATCCCAGGAGAAAGAGGGAAGAGATGCCCAGCTGGCAACCAACTCTGCTACTTCTTGAACTTGTGAGCCAACTGATTAAATAAATAAATAAAAGCAAATACCCGCTCCCACCCCCCCAACTCTCCTATCAGCCCTCTTTTTAAGGGCTTCTTGTGTACACGTGGACAGACTAGCAGATCGTAGGTAGACCTTCTGCATTTATTCAAGACAGCTGATCTGCTCCATCGGGATTTTTTTTTTCTTCTCTCAGTAAGAGATGATAAATGATTACTGTTGCTATGGACAATCAAAACAATTTCCAGATAGCTGTGTGAAGGACACAAGCATGCAGACAAAGAAGTTTCCAGCTGAACAATGCTGACTTCTGTTCTGTAAGATGCAGATCTTTCCACTTCTTAAATATAAGATTTAGTTAAGATTTTAAGAACACAGCTACTAACTCTTAGAGCCACCGTTTTCCTAATCATGCTTCCTCTCTGCTCCAGGGTCACTGGCACCCCTTGGGAAGTACTAACATCAAGCTGCTCATGTTAATGATCCAGTGAACCCTAAAAGGACATCATCACTTAATCAGTCTCAGACTTAAGAATTTCATGAAGAATTTCAGACCATCTTATTTTTTACTTCTTAAAGCCAAACACGTATTTTGCATTAACATGGGAACAACTGCTGAACATTCTTGTATCAAATTCTTCATTTATCTGTAAAAAGTCCATGATGCCTGCAAATTAATGTTCACTGAATTTCATCAGACACACTACACAAATGTACCCCCATAACCTCTCAGCATGTTGAGTAGAGAAATATTCAACATTAATTTGTTATATTGGACACAGCTCATTGTTCTCAGCTTCCAAAACAAGTCAGCACCAGTTTGATGTGGGAGTTGTGGGAGTGTAAAGAATTGATCCAACTCTGAGCTAGATCTTGTTTTGGCAAAAAAAAAACCAAAGCACTTAGTCAATCAACCAACCAAAAATAGATTATTTCACCCATAATCTAAAATTGCCCACTAGAGTTGAAAAAGTTCCAGAAAACATCTGAAATACTACAGAGAAACAGGAAGGGGGGAGGGGCGGGGAAGGCAGGGGGCACACAAACAGAAAGAAAACAGAGATGTTCAGTAAGCATAGCAAAACTCGTGTGCAAAATTTACAGCTGCTGTGTGCGAACAAATCACAGACAAGCATTTGTGATAAGTAAAACAGAGCAATATTAAATTATGTCAAAGCCTTTCCTTGTATTATTGACCATCTGTACTTTTAACCACACATTAAAGTACTAATCACAATAGCTTTTCATTATGAACTCAAATAAATTTCATTATTGACTTCTGTATTTGGCAATTTTATTTTATTTTTAAGTAAGGAGACATCTGCCACATTCACAATGGGCTATTCTTTCTCCAGGAACACTGACCAGAATTCAAAGTGAAATAACACAGATACTGAATATGTTAAAAATTTCTTGTGCACTTTAGATAATATCAGAATACTAAGATACTCCCTCAGGCCTAATGCAGCAGCAAGGACACATAATCACAGAATAGTTTGGGTTGGAAGAGACCTTCAAAGATCATCTAGTCCAACCCCAATTAACCAATGCAGTTCATAACTAAGATTTACTATATTCACTATAAACTTTCCTGCAAGTCCACTTATTTTAGTCAGTAGTCACGGAATAAAAATCTAGTCAGAATATGAAAGTACACCAGATTAAGGTCCAAAGTCAAACTGAAGAGAGCCAGTAAGTCTATGGGGAAATAGGATATTAGTTTAGTTTGGTGGTGGTGGTGGTTGTTTGGGGGTTTTTTTGTTTCCACTTTATTAAAAACAAACTAAATAAAAATACTAACATTCTAAACAAAAAAAATCCAGTGTTCTCTATTACTTCCCAGAGCAATGATGTATGTGACAGAAATATGAAACAAGGGGGATAGAAATCAATCACGTTATTTTACTTATTTATATTACAGTAAAGAAACCTAAAGGTTTCCAGCAAGACTGGCTTCCTTTCCCACAGCAGGTGACCAGATGATTCAGTTTAATGAACCTATGCAGCTAATTTTATTCTTCTCAAGTTTTTAAAGAACATATCCTAGTTCTCCTCCCTATCACTTAAAAAACCCCTGTACATATAAAAAAAATAATGAAACAATCAGAATTTTCTCAAAGGGAAAATAATTTCATTAGAAGAGTCTCAAACTGCTCTACTTAATATCTTCTCGCAGGTTTTCCAGAGCATGCTAATTAAAAAGCTTTCTTGAATTCAGAGAAAACAATTCCATCGTCATGACATGCAGTGGGGTAAAAACAGGCAGTCAGACAAGTCAGCTGAGCTATCTATGACAACTCCATGGACAAGGACAGTTCTGCCCATCTCATCTTCATATGTCTCCAAGTTTTCATTCCCTGCTTTAACATCAGCTGTGGCACTTGTCTAGTGCTTAAGCAAGCCTCTTCAGCTGTTAAACCAGTAAAAAAGCCCCCAACCCAATCCAGCAAAAAACCCCAACCACCCAAACAACCCCCTCCACCCAACCAAATAAATAACACCACATGAGTAGATCCCTAACAGCTCTCAGGCTGCAGTTTCACAGCAACCTAAGCCAAACTAACTCCTGGCATAGTCTCTTACCTCCCTCCGGCTGCATGTTCCTACTCTTTCCCTTGTGCCAGCTTCAACATTCATTAGAACTTGTACAAAACCATTCCAGCGAGCTGAATCAGCAGGCTCCCATCCACTGAAGAGAACAAGAAAAATAGCTCTCTGTTCAGCCAACGCACCAGAACAGGTTGGTGCAGGTCCTAGCGAGCACAAGGGCTCAAAGAAAGGTCTCAGCAGCCACCAGGTAGATCAGCCCAGGCTGCCACCAAACCACAACTTCAGTGACTTCACTCACCAACAGGTCAGACAAGCAGCAGAGCTGACACAGGAGAAAGAACAGAAGTGCACATCCACGAAAGAAATCACACCTCTAGCAGCGGCAAGCTGTTAGATTAGTTTAGCTGGCTTCATCCTACAGTATCTGGCATAGCACAACTGTGACTAGCTTCAAAGGAAAATACTACTACTTCATTCTGGTCTCCTGTGTTCTGGTCCTCCAATAAAACAGTGCTAATTACATGTCTGAGTGTTTAGTAAGTCAGAAGCATTTGTGAACTTTCACCTTTCAAGTACCACTTTGCATACACACCTTGTATGTGCAGGACAAAGGTAAGCAACTGTCCTTATGCACTTTCATGCATAAGCTGAGCATACCAGAAGTCTAAGTTGTTCGCATTCACAATTAGTTTAACAGACTGAAATGCTTAAATTGAGAGTCTGCTAAGATGCAACTACATTTCTTAAACCCTGCAAAAATATCCAATGGGTTATTTAACACCTACTTACGTTACCATTTTGGCAGTGTAACTACATATTACACCTCAAAAAAACCCCACTTATTTTCAATAGGTTTGTAAATAAAGGTATAAGAGACTTGTCAAGTAAGGGAAGAACAGCAAACTCATCCACCTCAGGCGATATTCTTCACGGATGCCTTAAGAATGCTCTGCTGGGAGTCTGTGCCATTGTCCACTGTAGAGTCTTGCAAACAGATGGAAAGAAGGTGAGCCAGCTAAAGCAGAATGCTGTTCATTCACACATACTTTTCACTAGTAAGGTAAACAGTGCCCGACCCACTTCAAAGGGGCGTTGTCAGGACAAAGTAATAATAAAAATAAAAAAAAGAACCCAGGCCCTTTATTACTGATTAGTAGCATTGTGCCAAAGACAAACTCTAGGAACAAGCTTTGTTTCACAAGAAAGCGGCAAAGATTATATACATATATAATGTCCATCAAACCAATTATGTGTTTTCCGCTAATAAAAATCTCCAAAAGAAACACCTTTAAGAAGCAGACATCATAACTAGCAGCATGAACATTTAGCCATTGAGGAAACCATAGAGCAATCAACACTTTTTTATTTGCACCCTACCCTAGACAAGGTGAAACCCTGCACACGTGCCAAGCCACAAGAGTTTCAACAGGCTCCTACTAATCCCGCACCTGTCCAGATATGTGGTGACATACCTAGGGTCACTGGAAGCCATAGCGCCTGCCTGTTGCAAGTTTTCTTCTGTGATCCTCCAAACTGCTGTGTTTTTGCCATCTACGAGGGGACACTAAATTTCTTGTTGCTCAAATGGATGCAAAACCACATGAATTGTATAAGTTACTACATCATTAAGGTTGTATCATAATTATTAAAAATCAGAATATTTGAAATTCAACTTTAAACATGCAGTGCGGCTGAGATCTTCTCTGGAAACAGACCGTAGGAAAACGACTCATTCTGGAGGGGCTTTTACACTGACAGAAAAAGGAGCGCTGCATTCACACCTCAGTGGCTACAGAAAGGTGGTAATGTGCATTGCCCCTCAAATAACAATGACGTCTGAAGTAAATACTTTCAACTGCTGCCAGGGTCCACTGGATTTCACCATTTCAAATAAAAGCTTGTCGCGACCTCCAAGTCTCTCCACGAAGACTTATCAATCTGCTTGCTCCCAAGCTCCTGTCTCCATGCCTTCTCGTATATGCCGATTCTTGCCTCCTGCTCGCCAAGGCCTGCTGCCCATACCTACACGGAAACGGCTACATGTGGACAACTTTGACGCCTAGACGTTCCTCCACCTTGGTGCCTTCTAGAAAAATCGGTATTTTGTTTCCTGATAGGGCATCTTAAGCACCTGGATGTGCCTGTGGCTGACAGCACGTGTCCACGTTAGCATTAGCTCAGAGAAGGAGCGAGCTCCGGGGCTGAGCCTCGGGCCGGAGAGCCCTCTGGCAGCGCGCTCGGGGCTAACGCCAGCCCGTGGCTCAGATGCACCGGAGCTGAACTGACCCGACCCGGGGCGAAGCCGACTGGGACGGCGCACGTTGGGGCGGCACCGCCAACGCCGCCCAGCCTCCGACAGGAATTCACACTCGGGGAGCGGGCCAGGGCTAGCCCGAAGCAAGCGACGCCGCGGCCCGCCGCGCCCCCGCCCCTCCCCTGCCGCCGAGCTCAGGGCGACCCTCCGGTGCCTCCTGCCGACCTCCCGCAGCTCCTCCTCGTCCTCCTCCAGCCTCCAGGCTTCGGCCATCGGCGGCGGGGGGGCGGCTGACAGCATTCAAGAAGCGGGGGCTACCATGTCCGCCCGCGGCCGGCGCCCTCCCCTCAGCGCGGCCGCCCGGCCCCCCTGATCCCCGGGCC
>NW_010972576.1:6744753-6744985 GCF_000737465.1 Haliaeetus leucocephalus | reverse complement strand
GCGGGGGCGAGGCGGGAGCCGGCGGGCGGGAGGAGAGGAGGGAGAGGGAGAGGCGGCGGCAGCCGCGGCCTTTCCTGCCCATCCGCGGCTCTCCGGCGTCAGCAGGAAACCCGGCGGCCGCCTGGCACCGCCACAAAAGGGGGCGGAGGAGGCGGTGGCGGGGGGAGGTACCTGGCGGCCGCCGCCGGGCAGCGCTCCGCCGCGGCGGGCACCTCGCCGGTGCCCTGTGGGG
>NW_010972576.1:6733096-6744737 GCF_000737465.1 Haliaeetus leucocephalus | reverse complement strand
CCGCCGGTACCGGGGGGGGGGGCATGTGAACCCGAGCGGCCCCGTGCGAAGGGCTTGCGGCCAGGGGGTCCGAAGTCTTCCTCCCTTCACGACGAGGGTTAGGAGGGGAAAAGGGCAGTCACTGCGAGCGGGCCGGGAAGCCGGGAGCACCGGGGGGTGCCGGCGGGGTAGAAGAGCTGCCCGGCCCTGCCGAGCTGGGCCCTGGGCGGCCCATCGGCTTAGGGCTGAGGGCAGGCAGGCGTTCAAACGGCGGCCGGCGCTAGTTCGGCGCCAGGAGGATGCGTTTCCTGGCGTGGGGTTCGTTAGGGTGGTTTAAACTACTTCAGGACTTGAAGTAATCTCACGGACGCACTTGAAACCGGTGAGGTACCCACTTAGAGCGCAGAAGTGATATGAACAATCTGGGCATGTTTCAAGTTGGACACTTAGAAGTCAGGTGTAGTTTTAGCTTTAATATTTTTTTTATTTTTTTTTCCTGGGCCTCAGTTGCCCATATCTAAAATTGAAATTACATTGCTTCTTCACGTCATATGGTTACTGTAAAACCAAGTCATAAACGTTTTTACAGATGACTCCACCACTAAAAAGAGCATATAAGGAAGTTAAATTCAGCTTCAGAGCAGGTGAATAAGGGACAGTAAATAAATAAAGTATGTGACCACAAATTAGACCAGGAAGATACAACAAAACATTGAGTAATCCTAATGTTGAGCAATATCTGTGCTGACTCACTAAGCACCATCTACTCTGTACACTGAATAAAGCAGATTGTGCAGGTTGAAAAAAATGTATGTGATCACAAAACTGAAAAATATAATGCGGGAATACAAATGATTGTCTATGCATTTCTTAGTGTTTCAGTGCTTGACTTTACAATCATTGTTCCTTAACAGAGGCTTTTTTTCACTGGAATGTTTAGTGTTCAAATGGTGTAATGATTACACTTTAGAAGGACATAAGGCTTTATACTATAAGAGGAAGTACGGCCAGGTATAAAATTGGATGTACAGCAGCACTATATAAGAGACAAATCAAACCTTCCACTGCAGGTATGGGTTCTCGAAAGCCTTATGCTTCAGGTGACCTCTGCATGGGTGGATAGCATGTTAGTCAAAGGATCTCACCTCACAAATTTGAATGCAAGATCAGCGTGTCTTGTACATGATCTGAATTGGATACAAAGTTCCTCAGTGGAGCACTGCTGTCACAGATAAGGCTATAAGGCTGTGCCGCAAAGCCTCACCTGCAACAAAAAACACAAAAAAAGTTCCAACGGAGAAAGTATGAGGCAGAACAGCGGAAGGGAGGGAAGTTGCTTGTATGTGCATGTGTGAGAGACAAAAGAGAATCTCCTGTGTAAAACAAACAGTATGTGGTGTTTGTGTGCTGGTTCTTTGCTGTGGAGCCAAAATGAAGCACCCATATTCAGCTCCTAAACGCCACTAAGCACGAAGAGTGACAAGGATCATCCATTTTCCGCTTCCTGAATATCTCCTTTTTGTACAATGTGTTTCACTACTGCCGGGGGGTAAGGAAAGGAAGCATGCTATCATGTAAAATTACCAAGGAAAGAAAAAACAGAAATATACCATAGAACATAACACAAATTCAAAGAGTGCAGAAGATTGAATTAAATCTTTTGTTGCTGTTGATGAAATTAACACAGAGGCTTCCAAGCATATAAAACTGAAAAATACATTTGGAGAGATCTTAGGCTGAAGAAAAACATGCTGAAGAGAGTAGTTATGACCAAGAAAATGTTCCCCAAAATCTCAAATAATACATTATGGAAGGATCATTTAATGTTGACGATCATCAAGAGTTCCTTAGCATTCACAAGGGAAGTCTTACTTAAAGATGAAAGTAAAATACCTAAATTATATAAAGTGATGAAGTCTCTGAAGCAACTGCTTGGCCATATACCAAGCTCTGCCAGCGGGAAATGCCCCTGGGACAGGGACTGAGTTTTAGAGCTAGAGGGAAATGCCTGGAACTGATTGAAGATGGATTTCGTCAGAAAGGAAGAGATCAAACTAAGATACAATTCATATGTGGATACAAGATTCAGGTAGCAATGACCAACATACTACTGGAAACAGTACTGGAAACAGTTTTCAATCAGTACTACTGGAAACAAGTAAAAATTCCCAGCATTTAAACAAAATTAAAATGCAAGGCAACATTGCATGTAATACTCGAACCATATTTCTGAAACATTTATTGCAAAAAACATTCAATAATATGCAATATGCATTGCCTCCAAAAGGAGGTTGCTTACCAGTAGCTAGAATTCTTCAGAGTATGTTGTCTGTAGGTGTGCTGACACTGTTGGTGTACAAATGTCACAAGCATTCAAGCTTAGAGGTGTTCTTTAGGTTTTAAATGCCTATAGAACAAGTGTATGTAGGGTAATATACAGGAATGTGTAAGACAGTACGTTTGCGTACTCTTCACTTCTCTCAGCTGCAAAATCTGCTAACTTGCAAGGACTCTAAGGGAGTAGAGACAGAGGGTGGATATCTAGAGCTCCATTTCTTACAAATAATTCTTTTCTAGTGAGTGCTTGCCAGATGCACTCATCCATACTCTCTGACTGTGAGCTGTGCTACACTTCTAGTTTATGTTGGTATTTTCAAGTGATAAACAGCGTTAGGGTTTTCTGTGAAATGCAACAACACATCACTGGCTTGATACCTGATAAAGGTCTGTGAATAATGGAGGTACCTAGGAAGGAGGTAGGCTTTAACAAGTCTGCAGAAGATAGACGGGGCTCTGACAGAGTGCTCCTGAGCAGCAACAGCAGATCTACCTTAGCAGTCTTGGAACAGATCCTGACACAGCCCTTTATCTGGGTAAGCAGTTCCTAGGGGGAGGAGAGAGCTGTGCTTTTGGGTCTTTAGAGAAGCAACAAAAACAGCTGTTGAAATAATCAAAAGAGCCACAGTTGCTGGCTGGTCTAATAATAGCCTAGGCCAGACAGAGTAATTTGTGATAATTTGGCTCAGATTGAAACACACGTAAAAAAAGACTTCTGCAGGGTTGCTGGGCCCAGAGGAAGAAGGAAACAAAGGGGAGGGGGGGATGAACTGGACCCAACCATTTCAAGTGCAGCAGGAATTAAAGCCATGTGGGAAATTCTCTCCAGAAAGTCAAGGAACAAAGCTCCTCTTTCACTTTTCAGCAAGTAAACTGATAGAAATTATCAAAAAGTTATAAAAGGGGAAGAAAAAGTACATGTAGAAGCAAGTTGCAAAAGTTTTATAAAAAAAAAGGAACAAAAAAGCAGAGCACTTGCTATAGTCTCAGGTAGTTGAGAGGAACACATCAGCATGTGGCATATGCTGCTCTAAAGCCCTTCATGAAGTACAATGTATTTGTGTCTAACAAGCAGGGTGAAAGAAAAAATAATTGCATTCTTGTACTTCAGTGAGAATCACTGCTGTGTACATGTGCGTAGGAATAAAAAGACTTTTGTATATTTTCATAGCTACACTTCTTCAAGAAAACAAACCTTACCATCTCAAAAAGTCTGCAATTTGGTTATTAAAATCTGGAAATTTTTCACTGAAATTCTATTTCATCATATGCATCTTTGCGGTAATGTACATACTTTGAATTTCACAATGGTAGAGTAAAAGAAGGAAAACAACTGGGTAAATGGGTCTTTGTACTCTCTGCTGAATGCTTACACTTAGTTGCCTTGGCAGTTATTATTTTTTAAGTATTTTGTTCTGATTTGCATCCCTGGAATTGCCACTTTGTTTGGCCCTGCAAAAAGACACTGTTTTTCAACAAAAAATATCATCTCTATAGAACTGCTTAATTGAAGTTGCCCATGTAGCCTCAATGTCTATTCAGGTTCTGCAAAGCAGCTGAAGCCTGCAATGAATGTATCAGTGTTTGGCCAAGATACAGGAGCCTCAGACCACAAAAGAATGCAGACAAAGGATTTTTTAAAAATGCAAAGGATGAAAAAGAGTGTTTTCAAATGAGAAAATGTAGCCTTTGGACATGACAACATTATTTTTGTTCTGAGTAAAAATAACAAGGGTGTCGTTCAATAGATGAATGACATTGGCAATATAGCCAAGTATAGGAAGCTGACATCGCTGAGGGCCAAGATCTGATAATTTGATCTCCATTTGTGTTCAGCTGGTCCAATGGGTTTTAGTGTAGTTGGAGAATGACATATCAGGAGTCTGCAGGCTTCCTGAAATGTCTCCAGCTAAGTGCAGGTTCTCCTTGCATTGTTACAACTGCTTGTGGCTCCCAGCATATCAGCATGATGACAGTCTAAAGGTAGATGGTTTTATGATGAGTGAAGATGATTGAAATAAAAGATTATTGATTTCCTCAAAAAGGGACCTTTCGTGTTGAAACACAGGGAAATTACCTTTATGTAAAACTAGGGATTTTGAGACTGCTCTCAAAAAATGAGAAGGATGTCTGTATGAAAGCAGCAAATCCAATAATTTCAAAAGACCAACAACTGGCAGCCAAGTGGGGTAAACCTATTCAGAGGGAGATTCTTACAGTTGTTAGTTTTTAAACTAGTTTTACAAATAATTTTGGTTACTTTTGCTGTTTTCCAACTTTTGTGGACTAAAAGCACCCTTTCCTCTCCTGTCCTGTTAATAAACATCCCTTAACAGTATTTTTCTCCTTTATTAGTGTTATCACTCACAGGGTAAGAAATATGTCTGTTTCTACTGCCTTCATGATTAAAGAGAATAAGGAAAAGTAGAAAAAATGTGAGGAAATACAGCAGGGAAAAGAGCTGGGTCAGAGGTAAATGCTTCTTACAAAGAGAGGCTGTCAAGGCCAAATTGATTCATAGTTTGAGTCCTGAAGTATTCATGCTTACTCTATAACCACAGAGTTATCAGTGGACAGTGTTGATGTTGTGCTAAGTGAGCTGGCAACAGCATGATGTAAGAAGTGTTACCACATTGGACACAAATGAGTCTAATACCTAAGAATATACAATGCTAGCCCCAGGATGAGAGTCCAGCTTTTCTGCTGCAGTTTGCACTTCAGTGCAAAGAGCTGTCAAGGGAAAAACTTATGGAAGACAGCAAACAGAGTCCTAAAGAATTTTCAGAAGGTGAAGCAGGGTCATAAATTTGTCCATTGCAGTAAATTTAGAAGTTTCTCACAGTACTGAAATTGGTTACAGATATGAGTAGCTCTGATTTTGTTTTCTTCTGTTCTTCTGCCATGAAATGCATGTAAACTGCCTTTCACTGGAAATATATATGACATACAGGTGGATAATCTTCACAGCTGAATACAAAAATTTGCAGTCGCCTGGTTTTTTTGTTGTTTTGGGGTTTTTTTTTTTGTTTTTTTTTTTTTTCCCATGGTACCACCTGTGAGCAGTCAGGCATTCTGTCATGTTTTCCTTGTGCTGAATATTGACACAGTTCACACTTATCAGAAGTACTCACAAAGGTACCTTAATATACAGCAATAGGGTAATTCCGCAATTAAATAATTGTATGATAATTACTAATTCGTGAGTTCAGTGCTGAAAAGTTTAATATTAATGAGGTTGTAACAGTCTAGTTACATTAATGTTTGTTTGCTAATGGAAAAACACTTTTCTAATGTGGAAGTTTTTCAAAAATTCAAAATAGACTGTTACAAATAGAATATTATGAGTTTCCAACTTTAAAAAAATTATTTTGATCTGTTACAGACATTATTTTTCAGCCACACATTCAACAACACACAGCTTCTTAAAACAATTCTGTTTTTATAAAAACTGAAGAATGAAAAAACAGTTTGATAGCTTTGACTGAGTACTTGGCTAAGACCCTTGACAAATTTTGGATGACATCTGCTTATTTTAAGCCAGCCAGCCAAACGTGATGCAAGATATAGCAGTGTTTCTCAGACATTTATTTTGCAATTTATCTCATAAGAAGGAAGGACCTGCATACCTCAGTAGCAATTAAGGGAAAAATAAAAATAATCCTACATGACAGTATTGGTCCTGTCTTTTTCAATTTTATACCACAACCCTTACCCTAATCACCAAATGTCAATAGAGGAATAGATGATGACAAGCATCCTCATCATCAGGGCCTCCATACTGGCTTTAAAGAGGCTTAAGGCTAGACATCAACTAGGGAGTTTATGTATTTCACACTCATGCTTGCAAGAATCTCTTTTGCTAGGCTTTTAGAGGTCCTGCACTCCAGTTATACATACTTATTTTAACAACTGTATTTTCTGAGCTGACAACTCCCAAGTAATCAAGGAGATACCTATACTGTTTAGATAGATGAAAAATTGAGCTGCAGAACTATTCTTTTCTCTGACTCTCAGAAATAGTTTCATGTTATCCATACATTGCTACTACAAAGCAATCTGGTGTTTTTAGTGTCGATGACCTCTTGCTAAACTCTTTGATGTTGAGTTTTGTTATCAGTATAGTCCAACAATGGAGGCCTTATGCTGTTTTTTTTACCTCCTTATTACTTTGCATATACCTACGCACATTCACTGGATTCAGAATTTTTTTCCATATTCACCAAGTATAATCATAGGATTGTGTTATTCAAAAGAAAAAAGATTCATGTGATTAAAAAAGTACAAAGTTAAATTTTATAATGTGATGGCACAACAGTAACGAAATTCTTCTGTTTTAGTTACATAAGTGAAAACCAAATGTCTGCCAAATGTCTGGAGCTCCCAGTGAGGTCTGGATTCATGAAGGTTAGCAGCATTTTTGCAAGACACTTTTGGCAAAATCTGAGTTGGATGGACAGTTTCTCACAGAAAACTCGCACCTTTCATCAGAGCTTCATGTTAGCCTGTTTTTGAGTGAGATCTGTACATAATAGTTCTCAGCTGAAAACTGAAGCAACTCAGATTTTCCTTAAGACATGATTTTCAAACCTTTTTAGACTTCCCTCACATCTTTTCTGTAGCATTTTATGTCACCATAGTCTCTCCTACTCTTCCCCAATGCGTATATATTTTAACTTCTCTATCCTGCCCCAAACCTCTGCCTTCCTCAGACTGCAGCTACTCATACTGTTTATTCTTCACAATGTTTATTCCTTTACCCAGAAAGAAACTGCACTCTTTCCTCACAGAGAAACAGCCTATTCAGTCCAAATCTTACAGCTGCTTTTTGCAATTTCATTAGCTCAAAGGAAATGCCACATTCTTCAAGGGGCTGCTGAGCAGAAAGCATTAGGAGTGTGGAAAGTATGAAAGGCAGAGAAAAGCCTGGTTAGGATTTCCTGGAGTTTTACACCATGGGAGGACGTATGGGCTATTCCTCCTCTCTCCAAAAAGGTCCTTGGTCCAATTTACATGGGATTTTGTTGTTTCCAAGGTCAGGAAGTGGCACCCAAAAATTAGTAGGGCAAAAAGGATTCCAGACACACTCACCTGTGCTTTCTACACTCTTTCTGGTTGTTCCCATTGCCTAACCAAATTGTCTTTATGGACAAAATCTCCTAAATGCTTATCTCAGGTTAACTTTATCAGTTCGGGAACTGCTGCACAGAGAAATCTTTTACATCTACTGTGAACTCCCCTCCTCTCGATGCTGTCTCAATGACAGAAGTTGTTTAAAGGATCTCTACAGTGTTCAATTCCTGATCAGTAAGAGTTCAATGGTCTGGAAAATAAGGAAGAGAGTGTCAGACTCAGTTTCTGGGATGCTTTCACAAAAGCCGTGTGTTCAGCACTGAGCTGGAGCCAGGAACAAACTATCAGGCCCGATGCAGGTCTCTCAGAGAGAGACAACTTTATTCCACAAAACCTTCAGGGTTGTAACACAGCCTTTATATTCTGAAAATTTATGAATGTGGTCATGCCCCGGATTTGTATCTATCTGGACAACAATATCAGACTTCCTTCAAGTTGAGAGAAAACAAGTGACATGTTCTGAATTAATTGAAAATATAATTAAAACACCATTTTTGAGCTAGAATTCATCCATGAAATCTACACCATGCTTTTGCCCAGGTTGGAGGGGTGCATATAAAGGTGGTAGGTCTGAGTTATTCTTTTCTCTGTGTTTCATCTGTGCAGCAACATATGGAATTTTCTACTGTTGATAGCTCTGGCATACACAATTATTATTGGCAAAGCAATGATTTAAGACTGAGAAAGGAATGCAGAAATTTGCAAAAGGAGAATGTAAAATACGCAGACAAAACCTTGGTCCCATCTCACACAATTACGGGAAATACAGCCTTCCAAGAGGATTAATATGGGTTTATCGACTGGTCCCAGGGCAAGACATTAGAAACTTCTATAGCAAAAGGAAAACTTATATTGAGAATTTCTGGAGTAAATTGTCTCTTGTTTTACTCTGGTGCTTTCACTGGCTGAATGTTGATATACTGCTGCAGCACTAGGACTCATCCTTCTTTGGATTAGCACTAAAGAAAATGCATTAGTTTGACAGTTATAGTAAATGAGCCTTGAGCTTTTTATTTTTATTCATGGCTGGTTAGGTGTGCAGGTCACGTTCCAGCCTCATTAGTGAGTGGTGGCAACTTAAGTCTGGTTATTAATTCTCCAGCTTGCAAGTTGTTAGCAACTGAAGCCCAATAATATTGACATAATGTTGGCTGAACCAGAGATTTCTGAGTCTAGCAGGACTTTTATTTTTGTTTCTTGGTGAAAAATGTCTTGTTGAAAGAAAAAGTAACAACTGCTTAATGCTAGACAGGTTCACATGTGCTAACATTACATCTGGTGTGTTAACAACTGGACATGCTGGGATGTTTCCATTCTGATTCGTTTTTCGGTATTTGCTCAAGACTTCTGAAAATTTACAGGCCTGAGTTTAAAAATAGATTTAGTGAATGAAAACAATTAAATTACACTTCCTGTTCTCCCCAGGAAGTGAATTTTTGCCTGAGTGCAATGGTTCTTGCTAACTTAAAATACCAAAATATCTTGTATTTGCAAGTTGTAATCCCAATCTTATTTACTCTGAAATACTTTGACATTCTTAGTCTTCTACTAGCAGAAGTATCGTATTCATTCTGCATAATTACCAGGTCAAAACTTTCAAGGAGACAACTATAAATTTTCATGATTTCCTAATGTATGACAAAAATTATTTTCAAAGGGGGCATGAGA
This sequence comes from Haliaeetus leucocephalus, assembly GCF_000737465.1. NCBI lineage: Eukaryota > Metazoa > Chordata > Aves > Accipitriformes > Accipitridae > Haliaeetus > Haliaeetus leucocephalus. The sequence goes on along the minus strand of NW_010972576.1, from coordinate 6,735,623 downwards.
AATGGAAAATCATCACTGTTAAGATATTTCTAATGTGCTCATGATCACAGTATCCTGGCATGTTAATGAAACTTACTGAAGCCTAATTCAATTCATACATTTTTTTCATCCTTCTAATTACAATAGCACAACTTTTATTTGTGTCACACATTTGCATGTGTTTGTGTATACATGATATCTGTTTCTGTCAGTAACAAAGACACAATTCACAGAAATAAGCTAAGATTGACTTTTGGCCCTAGTAATACAATTAAAGCCCAGACCTACATAAAGTAAAATATTATGTTGCATGACAGGACAGCATCTGTTGTCTCCTATAATTACTACTAAAATGTAAAGGGAATTTTGTATGCCACTTTCCAGTCTCTTCATTATCTTATGAATGCTATTCATACATCTTTTATTTTTATCCTAAAATTTGAGATCCCCTTTTCAAAATCCCTGTAAAATTAGTATTGTGGCTTACCTTTTAATTTAGAATTAAATTCTTGGAAAATCCAGTGAAATGAATCTCAGGCTATTCATGGTTCCACATGTTCCTTTTCTTGCTGTGACTGTACTCTGAACAGTTGAGCTGAGGGAATATTGAAATGTCAGCATGCTTCTTGCCTATAAATAAAGAACAGGCATGTAGAGTGAGTGGTGTCAGGAGGGGAATGACAAATCATGTCCACATATAACCCTATATTTCTTGTGTATATCCCCCATACAGCTCTATCCAATATTGACATGTAATTTCTGTAGTGTGATCCAAATCACGTTCAAAGGATGGACAATTTTTATTACCATTCATCCTTGACAGGATCACTTGAACAGCATGTGTAACTGAACTCTCCAAGAGGCAATCTTTTTCTGTGCAAAGTGATATCAGAATACTAACAGTGAGCCAACAAGAAATAGGAAAAACAGAAGTTCACGGCACTCCTGAGGAAGCAAACTGAACAGGTTCTACTGAACCAAGTAAAAGTGTTTAAAAATTATGCCCATTTGACTTAATTTTTTAATTGTCTAATGTCTTGTTTCCGGAGTCCTGTCACATTAATCTTTTTATATTGAAAATATTCACTAAAAGGCCTCCCTGTTCTTGTACTACCTCTGTCTTCAGTCAGCTGGCTGTTACACACATGCTACTTTAAGACTTACTTCAAGCAGGAAATTCTGAGGCTACCAGAAGTATCACTTTTATTAAAGGCTAGTGAGGAAGCAGGAGAAATGGTAGAATCAGAAATTGGAAATCAGGAGAAATGGTAGAATCAGAAACCATTTAGAGGGACTGTCTTGTAAGACTTTTAATTGGTGCATGACTGTGACATGATCACTACTGAGGACAAGCAGTTTTAAGGAACAGGGAGGTGGAAGCACAAAAGCCAGGAAGCAAGGGTTAGCAGTAGAAAAGGGAGGGTCAGGACAAACTTGCTGTACATTCTAGTTTATTTCTGGCTTTTAAATGACCCAAACACCCCCCAATCATTAATACCTTAATACGGGAAATACAAAGAATGTAAAGACACACTGAGATGTTTGTTATTTAACAGAAATTCAGGCCTTACATTTGGTATCACAGTTCTTATGTTTGTGCTATCAACTATGCATATGATTAATTACTCACTTTTCTCCCAGTTACATTAAGCTTTTGTTGGCTACAATAAAAAGTTGTATTTATATTTTTATTCTTTGTATAATAAATATTCTAGCACATTTATGATAAGCCCATATGGTCCACACTGATCCAGACTCTGATCACAAGGAAGGTTTGTGTAAGTTTCACCACAGCCTCCAGTGTCGTGTCTTCTGCACTTCTCCTGTTACTTTGAGGAGCAAGTTCAGTGATGAACTGGAACAGTGACGACAGAGCTGTATTAGCACACTGCTTGCTGGCAAGTGATCCTCATAGAAATTACTTAGGACATCTCAATAAAAGTGAAGTGATTCTTGCGCACTTTAAATGTCTTCAAATATGCTTTAGCCATTTTATGCCTGCTCAGATACTTGGAGTGTTCTGCAGTTAGTGGAGTCCTTGCTGGTGGCAGTATAAAAGTATAAAGAGTATAAAGGCTGTTTATTCAAAGGCCTCTTGCAAAACATGGCAAATGGGAGCTGTCAGGGCCAGAACTTCAGCACTGGTTGGAAACCAGTTCAGACTGCCAAGCAACCCAGAATCAGAGGACTACAAAGATGGTTTAAAACTAGTCTTGCTTATCCTCCCCTAAGGCTATGAATTCAGTCCTCCTGCTTCTAGACATGTAGTGTAAAAATTCTCATGTAGTCCTGCTGCATTGTTTACTTAATTTGGTGGGCTCCCTTCTACACCAGGATTGGTTTTCCTCATTTAAAAAAACCAGCAGAAATACAAGTGCTTTCCCTCTGTTGTAAGCAGGTGCAGGCACAGGAGCTTGGCACAGGTATTTCTGTACGCCTATTTTAATCTGTGTCAGTAGATGAGGACACATACTCCAAAGAATTACAATCAGAACGATGGAGTCTTTCTGCCAGCTTCAGCTGGTTTTGGATCAGGCATGTAAGTCCT
>NW_010972576.1:6654520-6730694 GCF_000737465.1 Haliaeetus leucocephalus | reverse complement strand
TGGGCATGGTTGATGGTTAGACTCGATGATCTTGAAGGTCTTTTCCAGCCTAAATGATTCTATGATTCTATGATTCAATGGAAGAACTATGAATTTTCCAGACCTGCAGACTGATTTGATAAGATCACATTTATGGGGTAATAATGCCATGCCATTTCAGTCTTTTGCCTCTCTTCTAACAAATAGCGCTGCCACTTTCTGCCAGCTGTGGTAAATTCTGAGATGTGAATGTTCATTCATTAGGATGTGAACAGAAAATATTAAAGAGTGAAGTTTCAAAAAGCTGTGTTTTGAAGAGAAAGAAAAAAAACACCCACATAATTTTGCAGCAATTTGTTAAATATCAGACCGAAGGGAAATCAAGCCAGCTTCCTGGAGCTGGTACTGTGGAAGTGGCTAGCTTTTTGAGCCTTAGATTTTATACACTGCTCACAGAATTTATCACATTCAATTCTTTTATGACAGACGGTATAACTTCATGTGTGTGTGTGATTGAGAGCTATACCAAAATGTGCTCCTGAAGCGTTGCATTGTATTGAGCAATTTTTCTCTTTACACTTCAATACATTTAGTACTGTGTTTAGTGTCCACAAAATATCTTTTATAAATAACAGTACTGGAGATTCACCACTGCCTGGAGGTTGTACTAGATTCCATGCATATTCAGGATAAGACTTTTGCAGTCAAGCCAACAGGAAAAGAAATGGTAGCTTAATAGACACAACAGGAAAAGAAATAGTGCAAACAGTACAGATAATTAAACGAAGCAGCAAAATCAAGACAGGAGATTATTTCAATGCAAAACTTGATCTGAGGTGAGAGAGGGCAGAGTACTGGGTAGCTGAAGGGGATACTAACTTCTGTATCTCTTAAGTTATTGTTCTTAATTGGATCTGACCGTGACCTCCACTGTTTTGCAAGGGTGGTAGCAGGTGTCCTGTTCCTTCTAATCTGCTCATCCCTGCTAAAACAGAATATTAGTGAGGAAGAAGTGCTGTGAGAAACTACGTCTAGTGAAATAAAGTGATAAAGTGAGCTAGAGTACCTGGACTAAAGAATTTATTAGCGTGATTATACCAACACAAAGAGCTTCCAACTCAGAGTGGGCCCTTTAAATGCACTGTTCCTACACTGAAGAGCTTATTGTCAAAACGAATATGGAAAAAACCCAATACAAAACAAAGCAATGACACCAAAAAAAACCCCAAAAAACCAAGAGGAAGGAAATACAATGCGTGTAGAAACTGAAATACAGAAAAGTGAAATGGCATTTCACCAGGGATGGCAGAAGCAGGTAATTAACTCTGCCTCTCTAGGCCTCTAACCTTGCTAGTTCAAGGTCTTTAGTGGCAAGGGACAGGAAAACTGGGAAAACTACATTTGGGTCCTCTAGGCACTTTCTGTTTTGGCACAGCAGGATTCTGGCTATACCTGAATCACCTGGGCACTATGATAAAATAAACACACAGAATCTGTTTGACTAATTTCTAGTAAACAACAAGAGGAAAAGAAGATAAGGTAAAAGCAGTTATTTATATTTCCATGTCTTGACACTAAGGTTGATTCGGTTTCATAGGCCTTTTCCCCTTGTGGATAACTTAGATGCATAGGGAGGAAAAGGTCCCTTTCTCGGGATTAGGATCACTCGGTAGTATTAAGACATTTTCACATTTCTAAAACATCGAGGGCATATTATTTTGTTTTAAAAAAACTATCAGTTTTGGACACCTACTGTCTCAGAAGCAGACCCAGACCAGACAGGTGAAAAGTGTGCAACTAAATACAGGCCTGTTACATGATGCCATTGTAAAAACAAAGAAACAGTGGCATTTTGAGAATAGCCATGGATCATATTTGGAATTCAGCAGCATAAATAATCTTATATACAGCCCTGTTGCAGCTCTGTTGCAGCTGTATCTGGAATATGGTGCACTGGCATTTTCAACCATTTAGGAAGAATGCAGGAGAAAAATAGTGATAAATGGCAACTAAGTTATGCAGAAGTTTTTTGGGGAAAAAATACAACATTTTGTACAAGATGGACATTTTTAGTATCTCCATGTGAAGGAAATAATTCAGTTTATTACAGCAGCTCAAAAACTGTGTTGGCTGTTACTGGTTTGGTTTGCAGTTCAATTCACCATCTTAAATCAACAGTTAAATTACTTCGTATAAACTACAGCTAACCTAGCTTTTGCTCGCTGTACGCCTCTACATACAGTTTGCTTGTGCATATACCTGACACAGTGCCACCAAACAGAAAATTTGTTGATGTTTTCTCACTGTCTGCTGCTCTAAATCTCGCTCTTTAGCCTTGCTGTTAGACTTGAGTGTTTCAGCTGCATGCGTTAGGTGTCAAAGACTGCTGCACTGCAGCACTTACTAGGTTGGTACTCGGCACCGATCGGTACTCTAGGGACCTTGGTGCTTCTGCTACAACAAATAAGCTACAGAGGAGGATTTTGCATCATGCTTCAGGCAGCCTCACTTTCTTCTGCACTCCAACCTCTAGCTATTTGGTCAGCATCCCTGCTCCTTAAAAATAGTTTCATTATATTTCAATATTGTCACTTGCAACTTCAGCATATGGTTTTAAGCCACACCTCTTATGTTGCTTCTGCTTGCAGTGACTGCTGCAGAAATACTTTAGAAAAAGAGGTAATTTTTAATCTTTTTTTATTCTAGTTTAGTTCCCATATCCAAGCTGTTTCTCATCCCATTTCTTTCTGAGCTCGTGCTTTATATTGTTTTATGATCTCTCCTTCTTTCTCAATCTCCTGTTCATAGTAAATTTTGCTTGTAATGTTCCTAAATGGGGCAATGTAACTGCGGCATTCAGAGCCTCCTAATATATATTACAGTTTGGTTTATTAGGGCATAGGCACTGTTACCTTCCTGGCAGAACTAATTAGCACTTTTAACAACAGGTTCTGTTTCAAAACCAACGGTGCCTTACAGCTGAACATCCTGAAAATAGCATTCTAAGGAGTTTTGTCCCTTGTTATAATATTAATCTACATTAACACAAAATATTAAAATGCTGTAGAGATTCTCTGGAACAATGTTACTAACATGGCCAAAGGTCAGCACCTGTTTTAGTTTAAATCAAGGATGACTGTACAATGGATTTTTTTTTAGTAAGAGCAAGCCGTTTAATTTTTAACAATCCTCTTTCTCCTCTGCCCTCCAGAAAACCCAGAAGTGCGTACAGGAGAATATTCAAAACAAATATTAAAAATTTTGAGCTTGTTTTCAAGCTACTGGGCTTCTCTGGCTAATAAGACCTCTTTTATTCACCTGGATTAAAGAATTTCCTCTGCTTTGGACTTTAATGTTTCAGATTGCTTTCAAATGGCAGGTATTGTTTATGCAGAAAATAGTATAATTTTGAAGCCCTTACAATATTTTATGTAGTAACTGATGGTCACTGACAGGACATCAACCAGGGACTGTGTTCTTGAGAAGTTAACATCTACGAGAAATTAGGTCTCCATCAACCTTGGAGTTTTCCTCTTAGCTTGGGTGTGCTAAAAATGAAGGCAAGAATGCATCTTGAGCTTGCTCTTATTCCACTTTCTGAATGGAAACATGCAAAATTGCCCAAGGATGAGGAATAATACTATACATATATACAGTGCCATTCCCACCCTCTTCAACATGAGTTTTGGCTCTGAAAGGTCTTGACACTGTAGAATTCGAGCAGAAGTGCTTACAGGCAGACAAATCTACAGCTTGCTCATGGTACTCTAGAAGGCAGATCTGCTAAATTTCAATCCTCTCCATTTTCAGAAGCAGATGTGAAAATAGTGACTTATATAATAACTTATTAGGCAGCATATTCTAACCTTGCATAAGTGAAAAAATTCTTAGTAAAAGTTTAGATGCCCCTTTAACCCATTTGTAAACCACTTTGTATGGCTACATATAAGCCACTACATTTAAAACACACTTTGATTCACTTCCATGACTTAGTTATTGCACAAATTCAAAAGCAGCAAAACTTCATACTTATGAAGGACACCAGGCATGTATCAGTCTAAGCATCTACTTGATTTCCTAGCCAGGGTATTTTGAAAGCATATCCGTTTGCTTTCTGGCATAAAAGACGGAGTATTCTCTTATTTGAAAATCCAATTCAAAATAGCATTATTTTAGACAGCCAGGGCAAGCAGCATAGTGGTAAATTACATGTTAGGGTAATACAGTATGCACAGTATCAATTATCAAAAAAATAGTCTGTAATGTATTTAAGATATCAGCCTGGTAGCTGCCTACAGATGAAATGGTAGTCTTTTCCTTTGTCCTCTTTAAGGTAATCATACTCTTGCTGTAGAACCTGAAGCCCAGATGTTCTATCACACATTCCCAGAAACTCCTCCAATACAGTTTACTTCAGTGGAACTAAAACTGTAGTTTATGCATACGGCCATAGAGCGGCAGCCTAGTAACAACAAAAAAAAACCAACAAAAAAACCCCCAAAAGGATGTGTTTGATGTTCCAAGAAGTGGGTATTTCCTAATGGTTTAACATTGCAAGGGGGTTTCTAAACACTAGGGAGAAAAATGAATGAGGCATGACTAGTCCCTGGAAAAAAAAAAAAAAAAAGAAATCTGGCCTTGATGAAAGCTCAATACTACGGGGAGGGAGAGGAAAGAGGTTGAAAATTAGATGGCAAAGGGGGTCAGATTATGTGCCCATATAGGCAAAGCTGATCAAAGAGAAAGAAATGAAGGACTTGATTTGTGTCTTAAAAATCAAACGCTTCTTCTTCCCTTTGATACAGGCAGTTAATACTTCCATCATCTATGGAAGCTAGTGGACAGGATTACATTAATAGAAGCTAATTTTTAGTTAAGTGGTTTCACAGACTTTTCATTGATAAAAATACAGCTCAAAAAGCCTCTGAATGTTGAATGAGTATTGCAAATCTAAAATGTCAAAGAACAGTATATCATTGTTCTGTTGTTTGCCATAGAGGTTTATGTGTGAAATAAGAACAATTAGATCTTTGCATTAAGCTTTATTTTTATGTGGAATTAAGTGGGTTTAGCAGTTTCAAGCACACTTGAAACAGTATGTAAAAAATCACTGAGGCTGAGCTTTCTTTGCATTTATGTAAATGAAAGTCAGGATTAACTCCATTAATGCTGGTTTTAAGCATGAAATTAGTATGAAAAAAGCATTAGCCACAGCAACTTTTAAAGAATTTAGTTCCCAGTGCTACTAAATTCTATAGCTCACTATCTTTAAAAACAGAATTATTTTATATGAACCATTTATAGTTTTACTTCAAATAGCTGCAATTATCAAATTTAATTATTACACAATAAATATCTTCATGCTGAGATTCCTGATTTCTGTATCTGTGATGTCCACATATTACTGATGTTCTTTGCAGACTAGAAGTAATACAAAATTGACAAAACTAGAGAGATAAATGCCAACCAATTAGTAATCAAATATAGGCTGCACTATACTTTCGTGTGAACAATTTTCACTGCAGCAAGCCTGAAAATTACCTATCAGACTGAGATAATTTGAAAACTGAAAAGCACCCTCACACAAAGTTGAAGACGCCTTTGCTGGCATACTCATGTTCCTTCAAATTACCACATATCCCTTTTACCCACACATATCCATCTGACTTACTTGGCTGACATTCAGTGCTTAAAGTAGAGAACTGGTAAATAGAATTCTTCCCAGAGCTGTAACAATTACTCTAAATAGTCCATATTCTGCTCCTTTCTCTTCCGCACCTGCTGCTTGCAATAAATTGTTTCTAAAGGATGAAAAAGAAAGTGGGAACCTCCAACCTTCTCAGCTTCCTCCTGGATATCAAAACAAAGTCAACATCTTCTTTCCTTCAACTTCTACCTCACTACCACTTAGCCTGTTAATACTTTCATGTTTTTTAATGTGAAAAGAGATGGAAGTCAAGTACTCTATAATAGCTCACACAGATGGGTCTGTCCAGCTTGATATTCCATCTTCTGCAACAGCTAATAGTACATACTTACAGGAAGAGGATGAAAATAGCTTAACTAACCTCTCTCCCCAGCAATAAGCAGTTCAGAAACTTTCTGAGCCAAAGAAAGTGCCAGGAGTACTTTTTTTAATATCAATTACAATCAAGGGGACTTGTCCTCCATTTTATTTACTCCCCTTTGAACCCATTTTAACTGTTGCCTTACCACCACTGTGTTGCAATGATCAGTGATCTAGCAAGGCATTCTGCACCTCTTCCTAGGCTTCAGTTACTGCCCCTCACACTACCACTACCTCCTGCTTACTCGCTGCTTTAAACCTGCAACCAGATCACTTCATTGACAGCCCTCTAGTGCTTATGTTATGAGAGTAATGATGCCACAGACTCTACTTACTAAAATTAAGCATTGAAAGGCCCTGACAGCTGCCTTTCCTATGAAGCCAGGCATTGCAACTGGCTGTATTGCTGGTCCCAGGAAGCTATCTAGGATCAGTGGTACAAAATCCAACTAGCTGTCACTTACTAGCAGCGCCTTCAGGCAGGGATGGATACTAGGGTCAATACTGTTTAACACCTTTAATAAAGACCTGGATAATGGGATGGACTGCACACACAGCAAGTCTGTGAGTGATACCAGACTGGAGGGCACAGCTGTTACACTGGAGGGCAGGGCTGCTACTCAGCAGGACCTCTGCATCCTAGATAAATGGGCTGATGGGAACCTCATAAAGTTTAACAAGGGCAAATGCAAAGTCCTGTGCCAGGGTTAGAATAACTTCACACAACAGGACAGGGTAGAAGCCAGCTAGGTAGAAAGCAGCTCTGCATAAAAAGACCTGGAGATCCAGTTGGACAACAAGCTGAAAGTGAGTCAGCAGCGTGTCCTTGTCTTTTATTGAAGGAGCAGAATGATAGGGCAAGAGGCAATGGGTGCAAGTTAGAACACAGAAAATTCCCACTAGGTATCAGGAACAACTTTGTTACCATGAAAGCAGTCAAATACTGGGGGTATTGACATGAGGGCCCAAACAGATTGTGGAATCTCCATCCTTGGAAACATTTGAAACTGTCCTGGAAAAAGCCCTGAGCAAGCTGATTTATTTGGTCCTGCTCTGAGCAGGGGCTTGGCCTAGGTGGCCTCCAGAAACCTCTTCCAACCCAAATGATTCTGTGTTTCTGTGAGTCTCTGATTGCTAGGATTAGACCCAAAGAGGTGTCTGCACAAGAACCAGAAGAAGGTGGGCAACTAGTTACCTTCCCAGAAGAGAGCAATTTCTGTCAAAAGCAGCTCAATTTTGAGTTTCGGGCTCCGGCTAGGAACAGATTAACTACCATAAATTCTTTTCTTAAGTGCTTAGGACTCAGTACAGAACTGGTTTTACAGAAATCTGATTTTGCCAGTTGAAACAACCATGCACTATACAACTATAGCACTTTAGCAGCACAATCATCTTCAGAAGTCTATAAACTTCAATTTTGTTTTCCTTCCAATTTTAATATCTATTTATTAGCATGTATTTCTGGCTATGGTTGCAACCCCAATAAGCAACTTCCATTTGAGTTTCTGGATTCCAATAAAGGAAGTGAAACATTCTGGTTCATTCTGCCACTTCTTTCCTAGAGCTGTATACTACATTCCCAGATAATTTTCATGGAATTGGCAAGTTACATGTGCCTGGTTGATTAAGAATTTATTTTGCATCTTTATCCAGTGTTATCCAGTCCCACTCACATACACATGCACGCAAAGAACTATGTGTATATTCATAAATATATATATACACACATTTATACTATTCATATACATCTATAGAGTATGTATACTCTGGAGCCAAGAATAATGAACTAAAAGAAAAAACCTACAGGCTTAGGTTCTCAACTACACCACAGATTTTCTTTTTAATAAGATATAGACTGATACCATATTAGCTTTTTGAATATAGTGGGATTCCTACTCATATGCATAATACAGAATAGATACTAGAGGACTTCAGACTTTAATACTAGTTAGTGTCATCATTTGGCAGGTGAGATATTTCCCACAGGTCACACAATTCTACATATTTATTCCTAGTGATTCCACTAATCTCTGCTATGGAAAGCTGAGCTCCTCTACAGAGCTTCTCCTCCCATCCAATGCAGATAACTCCAGCAATAAGCCTCTAGTGACTGGAACAGATGTTGCTGTTTATTTAATTTATTTATTTTACTAATGCACAGCTGCCAGGGCCAAGAAATGAAAAACACTGAATTCCATCAGGATTGCAGTTTCCAGTGACTACATGTTAAAGGACAGATTCCCTGAAAATGATATTTTTTTTAAAAAGGGTGTCAAGCTTGAACTTGAACAAATAACTTCTTACAATAAAGAATCTCAAGACACTAGTATCTGGCAGCTTTTATTCTGTAAATATACAAGTTCTTGGGTGTGCAAACTATAACTGAATTCTCAGAGACAAGTGTGTATAACACATGCTGCACAGTTAGGCAATATTTCTTGAACTGTAACAGTCCAAGTTCAAAATTAGTAACATTTCATTATATAATCCAATCTATTTAGGATACTAAGTACACATTGTTTTCTTTTCCTTTGTATAGGTAGATGGCAACCATATGCAAGTTTCCCTTAATGCAAGTAAAACACTACAGAATCTCATTATGGGGAGAGAAATGTAAGGAAAAATAGCAATAGCAAAACAACTCAACAGAAATACCCTAAAAAGGCAGCTGAAAGACAAATTCCTTTGAATCATAATTCTAACAATTTCTTTCTGGTTCTCTGTTTCGCCTTGAGCAAGACAGTTAATGGCCAGGCTTCAACAGTGGTGGCACTGCCTAACTTTCAGATGTTAGAATGAAATTCATACCTGCATTACAGGTCCTTCATGAAGTGCATGGGGAGAACTAAGCCCCTTACAAAGGCCATCCAAGAAGTCTCCACTGAGCAGGGAGCTGCTCAGAGCTAGCTAAAGGGCTATGCAATACAGAAGAGTGTAACTGTAATCCTGTCCTCTCTAGAGATTCGGTGTATGAATTAGGGCTACAAATGAAGATTTTTATAGTTAGCACCCAGTATCTAGAAACTACTCTTAGAACTGGAGGGAGCTGTCTTCAAAACACATCTGTTGAGGAGCTGCTGTTGGCCCTAGAAATAGTTCATTAATAGATCATTTGCCTACAAAATAAAAGAGCATGGATTAGTTTTAACTCGGCCAAAGAAATGCAAATTCATCTTTCCTTCCTAGCATGTTTCTTACCCATCAATTTACACCAAGTGGGAAACTGGGGAGTCTTTTGAAGCTGGGGTACTATGCTGCAAAGAGCACAAGCCTGGGAAGAGCAAGCAAGAGGAGCATGATTGTACCAGCTAGCACCTAAGAACTCAAAAAGACTTGGAGCCTGGTATTTGATCCTTATACTGTCTGTGCATTTTATCCAATGATTTTTAAATGCAAAGGGTTATGAGCACTTCTCATCTGCCAGATGCTTTTGAAAAAATCCCAACAGGATTTTATTTCAAAGAATTTTAGACACCTACTAATGCTGTTATTTGACCCCAAATCTCCAAATGGCCATTGACCTCCAATTCAGCAAATTGCTGAGGATTTCAGTAAAACTTCCTATTGAATACCTTGCAGAACAAGGAGGGACCTTAAAATATGGGGCCTTGTGTCTGTCATACCGGAGGTTTTGTCTTGACTGTTCTCAGTCTCTTCCTGAGAGTCTTTCTCCAGCTGCCCACTCTGAGCATTTCAAGTAATTAATCTCACACAAAGATAGGTGCCCAGCTTTTCTCTTGCACCGTGTATTTATTTGGCATGAGTAAAGTCATCATTGGCAAAAAATGAAAAACAATTTTTCAAAAAATTAAGTAAAGATTTCTCTCAATTAACTACGTTATACTTATGACTCTTAACAGCCATAAACTCTGAAGGGAAGTAAAGCTGCAATGTAAACCATTAAAAACTACTGAGTTTCTGGGAAAAAAAAAATCTTTCTGTACATTGTGTGCAAGAAATGCAGAGTGAAGCTCTCCTCCTTTGCAAGTCTTATTTCTCTCTCTTATTTTCTCTGTAGAAAGTAACACCTACTGACTTCACAAAGTATCTGACAATGGTGAAGAATCACTTTATTCCAGACCTAAGCAAGGAACAAAAAAGCCCATGCAGAGGAACAAAACACTACTAAGAATTACTCTCTGATTCACTATAGATTTTTTGCCTAGCAGCTGAATGGTTCATCTCCTGTCTAGTACTGGTCCATTCATAGAGGAAATCAGTATTCATATACTCTCACAAGAATGCTACTTAATGGTATTTCATTGTATTTTAAGTGGTGTAAGAGAGGCGTGCAGACTTACATGATCTTTCATCGCCTGTTTTGTCTCTGCATCTTCCCAGGCATGCAGCTGGACAGTAGTACTATCCAGAGACCAGTGGGCTCATACAGTATGACATTTTCTTTCCTCCCCCTTCAGTAGCAATTTCCAGCAGGTGCAAATTCATGTTAGTTCAGGGAAAAAAAAAAATTAAAAATTCCAGTATTTCTGATTTCACATCTGGAAGATAGGCTTCATGCAACACAAACTGCAGGATTTTCCCATATCGCAGGTAACCTATTTCCCATTGTCAGTAGCTCAGTGATTAGAGTCTACCAAAAACATGGCCTATCAGGAGGACAAAGTGGAAAGTTTTATGAAAGCAGACAGAAGTGTGACTTTGGGAGGGCTTTGATGAAAATTGAGGGACGTGTTATGAAAATAGGAAGAATACTGTATAGCTATTAATAAGCAAGTGCTTCTCTAAAGAATTTACATAGATTGCATTGTAATTAGCTGGGAGGAGGCCTTGTATCTGAGCCAGTGTTCAGTAGTGGATTGTGGTCTACTAAAATTTTCCCTACTAATGAACTAACAACATTCTGGTTTTTTTTAAAAACCTGAGATAATTAAATTATTAAATCCAGATTGTCAGAGGTGACTATTGAGGGAGTAGGGATAGAAAATGTGGTTGTTCTTCCACTGTTGACTATCATGTGACATGTGTGTAGGTTATAGGTTATGGAAGAGTAGCTTTGGCTCTGTTTGCTTAAACACCACGTTCACTATAATCACAGTCTGTATAACCAGAAAAGCAGAATAATGTTGATAACCTAATTTTCATTAAGAAATGTGTTATGTAGTTCTTGGCCAAAGATCCCACTGGACCTTGGAGTATAACTCTTAATTAGAAAAGGAGGATGATGAGCCTTTAAAGAGTCTACTGCTACTCATCCTCTAGGGATATATTTTTGTTAAATATCCTTCAGCTGTATTCTTAAGGTAAGTGATTTGCTAGGGTCCAGACATAAATCTTTGCTGGCAGGGATGGTTCAGCAAATCCAGAAGAAATCTATGAGAGAATGAAAAATTTTCTATCCTGCAACTATCCAGCAACAGTAGCAGCCTACAGAGAAGGAAGGAGGTTTTTTTTTGTTTTTGGGGGAAGGGGGGCTTTTTTTTTTTTTTTTTTTGTCAGCTGCCCCTCTCATCCCCAAGTACACAGCTTGAAGGATTTACAGCACAAGTACAGGCTCTATGTTTTCAAAGCATAAAGAGAAAAAGAGAGTATCTGAAGAGGACAAAGGCAAGTTCTCAGATAATGCAGAGGATATATTATAGCATGTGCTTTAGACACAGACTGTCAAGGAAAAAAACCTCAGGAACAATAGGATAGAGCACAATTGTTTCTAGATGCCTATCTGTTAAAAGACATTTTTGGAATCATGCTTTCAGCTTCACATATTCTTTATGCTAATTTATGGTGCCCCAGTTTGTCCCTGCCCTCATGCTGCTCCCTCTCTTGTGCCAGGGTAAGGATTTATGTGGTGGCAGGTGAAGCAGATCAAAGAACTGATCCATGTTAAAGTTAACTGCAAAAAAAAAAAGGGGTGTGTGTGTAATTTTAATCTGGGTCAGGGAACTGATCTCATTTATTAAACAGCTGCATAGATTTTCTTTGACTACATCAGGGAAGATGGAAGTGTAAGTGGGGACAGAATGGGTGGAGGAAGGCAAGATTACTTCTTTTGATAGCAGTGCTGACCTGTGCTAATTTACAGCATATGAGAAATTACAGACTGTGAGTGGACTGACTTTTGGAGCAGAGTGAATTAACTTATTCTCAAAATTAGTGTCAGGCCCTTACAATGTATCATAGATAGCCAAATCTGGTTTTAAAGAGGAAAAATAATTTTGTTAAAGGGCCAGTGAACTTATTTTGGTTTCTCTCATAAATCACTAAATTATAATGGTCAAAGGTGAGTCTTTTTAACTAAATCCTGTTATATAACTTCCATAACAAACTTCCTTTTGTTTAAAGAGTTGTCTTGAAACTGGTAAATCAACAAACACCAGTTAAGATAGATTACAAAATATTTTAAGTTGTTTCTGTTCATCAAAGTACAGACATTTCAGAATTCATTATCTCTTTTTCTTAGCAATCTGAGGTTTCTTGTATTCATTGTATTGCTTAAGCACTTAAAGGTAACATACTAATTTCCAATCTGTATAAATATTTTTATTAGTTACCAGTCCAGCCAAGTGCCTGGATTCTATCCATGTAAATACAACATTTATCTTTCACATACTAATGATTTTAGAATGGTACTACATTGTAAACTGTGCGTTGAAACAAAGTATCTGCAAAACCATATCTCAAAAAAGCTTAGGGACATCTTTGAACATTAAGGAGTAAGTGTGGTTTACACTGTTCAGATGAAATATGATTTAGGTAGACGTAAACAATGGTTTTGCATAAGCCTTTAAAGTACAGTGCTTTTCTTTCTTAGTGTGAAGGTTTTAGGGTATCTGTAGAGATATTATTTTTTTTTCCTGATGCTGCAGGCATGCCCCTGGGTCACAGAAAGCAGAAACTTTCTGGATTTCTTTAGAAAGCCAGAGCTTTCCATGGAGCAAAGCTGGTGACCAAAAGTATGAGCATACATGTTGTTACATTTTCTAACTACTATAAATACAAACTTAGTTGTAAGTATTGCTTAAACTTCACTAGAGGCCCTGCACAATTGTACTGATGACACAACATTCAAGACTGGCAAATGCTGTTTGTTAAATCTTGTGTTACCTTTACTACTTGCAACTATCCTGTCAGCCAATTGTGTTTGGGTTCAAGCATTATGCCTCTTATACCTGGGTGAATTATTTCTTAGTAGCTAAGAATGCCTTCAGAACAAAGATGGCCAGTAGGAGGATTAGTGGGAGCTTGTGATAAGTCATCTTTACACTTCCATCTCTTCTAACTCCGTGTGATAGAACAGCTTATCTAATGATTAAGAGATAGGGATGTAAAGGGACAGCTATCTTGGATTCACCCTAATTATCACAGGAAAAATAGTTATGGAGTGTTTTTAAAATGCTTAGAGCAGCAATAGAAAGAAGTGAAATAGATTATATCAGCATCCATAACAGGCACTGTTTCAGAGGCTCACTCCTTAATGATCTGCTTATGATGAGATGTTTCACACAAAGGGCATCTTTCATCTGTGTGCTGGCTGACAGTTCCCATGCTTCTGAGACCAAACAATTTAAACAGAAGTATCCTCTCAGTTTCTGCTAAAGTCCTCTAGACAATTTTACTAAATTCCCAAGCTGGCTTCTGCTCTGCCATCCTAGGCAGCCACTGAATGCCACCCACCCGTGTACCCAGGCTCTACAGCAGCACACGGAAGCTGCTTCCTGAACGAACGGCAAGAAATACCGGATCTAATGGAGGAACTCACATCTCCAACAAGAGACCTGCACATCCAGACATCGAGGTAACAGATTCTGGATTCAGATTATGAGGGGGATGACATTAGTAGCTCTGCTGAGCACTTCTACCGTACCATTTGCAATAAAGAATTATGTCGAACTAATATTTCATCTTGCAGTTCTGAAAACAATAAATAACAGCATAAGAGGCAGGAATTATAGTCTCTGGAAATGGCAGTTCCCCTGCTCCTTAAAGCTTAGATTTAGGTTCAACATGTGTCAAGGTATTTTACAAGAACCAATGATTCTTCTAGTCTTTCTAAGTGGAGGAACTTGACTCAGGTTAGATCAGTTTTCTTTCTGACTGGATTTTTGGATGCTGGTTTTGTCCTGGGTTGGGAAATCTTAACTCTGGCATACCTAGGTGTGAGTTAGTTTGTGTGGATCTAGTTAGTTAGTAGTCTTAGTAAACTATTCTTTAGTTACATAGAGCATTTGGAGAGAACACTTCCTGACCTCATCGAGAATACCGTTAGACTTGGTAAATTATATTATACATTTATTTAAATGAGCTGTTACCCTAATAGGCCAGCATCTCTTCCTATTTTGAGTCATTAGCAAAATCACAATCAGTACCCTGGCAGTCTAATTAATTTATCTGAAGCCATTTAAAAAAAAAACAAAAACAAAAACAAAAAAACCCACCACACAATAGCATAGCGAACCATGCTTAACTAGTCACAGCAGTCTATCACAGTTATAGTGAGGTATTTAAAAATAAGAACTATATAGCTTGTACCATTAATTCTAATTTGTAAGTAATACGGGCTAGATTTAAAATGGTACTTCTGTTTTGCAGGTTTTCCATGGCATAAATCGACGGCAGGAAGCTTGCTTAGTTATTCACGGGGGCTACGTGCGTAACCCTCCAGGAGGGTCCAGGCAAATGGCAGGCAGGCGATTCCCCCCACCTGTACCCTTTCAACAAAGCGAATGGGCCCCAAAGGCCAGCGTGCAGCTCACCGAGGGAAGAGGACTCGAAATGCTCCAGCTTGCAGAGAAACACTCCCTAGGGAGCACCGGCATTTTCTGCTGAGAGAGAACAACACTCATACGCCGCGGTATCATCTAAAGAAAAAAAAATAGTAATAATGACAATTAAAAATTAAAAAGGGGTGTGTGTATAACAGTGCCACCTAGTGACTCGCATAACTGGGGCCACCTTCCTCCTATGGCATCGGCCGTAAAATACAGGGCCCATCTACCACACGGGTTTTTTTTTTGTTTAAACACTGATTTTTGGTTCTTTGGTTTGTGGGTTTTTTTTCCCTCTCTCTCTCCAGGAGCGTGTTTCTTTCCGGGCCGACACCTCCTCACCTACCCACAAGTATCACCTCAAAAGGCGGCACCGACCGACTCCCTCCTTTTCCGCGGCCGCTCTCGCCTCGGCGGGCGGAGAGGGCGAGCGCGGCCCGGGCCGGGCCTCACCCCGCCAGGTCGCGGCTCCTCCCTGCCTCTCTGACTCAGCAGCCCGGCCCCTAGCTTACACAAACTCGGCGGCTGGTACCGAGTTGGGGCCGCCGGCTTGAGGGAGAGGGAGGAGGAGGGTGGGGGGAAGATGCCCGCCCTGAGGGGATGGAGCCTCCGGGGCGCTCGGTGAGGGCGGGCTTGAGGGGGATCCCTCCCTCCTGAGGGATTAGCGCCGGTCCCGGCTGCCCCGTCGCTGACGGCGATTTACCTGGGAGGCAGCCTCTCTCCCTTCCTTCCCTCCCAGAGCCGGTCGCTTCGGTAGAGAGGGAGCGGAGCCCGCCTCGCCCCTCCCCGGGGGAACTTTCCGCCACCGCCCGCGCCAGGTAGGGGCTGGGCCACCCCCCCTGCCTCGGGGCGGGAGCCGTGAGGGGGTGGCGGAGGTTGGGGACGGGCCTCAGATCTGGCGGCGGGGCCTCTGTGACGGGCTCAGTCGTTCCCGCCCAGGGTTGGGCGGCAGCCGGGACGCCGAGTTGAGGAGGTGTCTCGTCGGCGGTGCAGTGCGGGGCGGCGGGCCGGTGTCCTCCGCAGCCGAGCAGCTGCTGTCTGCCTCGGGGCTGCCGCAGGGCTGAGGGGGGAGTATATAGGTCACTAGAAGTAATGCCTGCCTAATCCCCTTTATCTTTTCGGCTCGGCTTTTCCGCTGCTGGTTTGTAGGGCGAGCTGGGCAGCGTTGGCTGCAAACTTCTGGGAGAGGACCCAGGCTTCGCGCAGGGCTGCGAGCTGGGCAGCGGGCGAGTGCCAAGGTGAGAGCGTGGGATGTGCGCTTTTGTTTCAAAGAAGGCTTTTTCCTCATAAGTGTGACGCTTTATATAGCGCCAGGTATTTCTACTTGCATCTGTTAGCTGTGTGACCCTGTGTGTGGGTTGTCAGCTTGGGTTCGGGCTTCGTTTTAACAGGCTGGTAACGTGGATTATTTTTTTTCTTCAGGACACTCATTGAGTCACTCACCAAATCACTGGAGGCTATCCTGGTATTTTCTTAGGATGGCAAAGGAAAGTCTCAGCAACTTCAGCGCCCTGGTAACTGGAGAAGGCAGTGTGCCCTGATAAAGGGTTTGCTGTGTTGCTCTCTCTGATCTTTGAGGCAAAGAGGAACTATTAGCAAGGTCATGTGAACGTGTTCTGTCACCCGAGGTCGTTGGGAGTAACTCGGCATGATTTTGAGTTACTCCATGTGGACAAATCTGTAGGTGCAGGCAGATACACTCTGTCAGGAGGTTGTGGGTAGGGCCAGCCTGCCAGTATAGGACAGTTTGCCAGGTTGAGGTATACGATTTCTTATAACTCAGAAATATTAAGGCACACTTAGTAGTATTCGGAGATTTTTATTTCAGTCTGATTTCCTCCTCCTACCTGGGGTGTGTGATTGGTTTTCTGATTAGCATTAACACATCTCATACGATGATAAGAAGAAAAATGCCTAAAAATGAGTGTGTTGTTTTATATGCTGCCATACTACTTCTAGGTGAACTGAAAAAGACTTCAGAAGCTGCCAGTGGCCTCTCCCTCTGCCTAGGTGTTTTCTGTTGATCAATGCGAAACTCTAATGCCGTGCAAGAGTTTATAGTTGCATTTTCCATCTGTACAACAGTGGTTTTATTCCTCCTTGTAGCTGTAACAAGGATTCAGGACCTCATCTCATTAGTGGTGAAGCATGATGCTTCTATCATGTTTTCATTTTCAGAGAGAAGAGGGAGTGATAATAAACTGCCCATTCAAAGAGATCTCACACACCAATATTGTAATAGTGTTAGGTCATGCAGTACAGACCTATGTTTCTGGCCTGTGCTGTTTTTATATCATAATTTCTAGAGTAAACCTTTTAGAAAAAATGGTGATTGGAAGGGTTTATAATACCCGAAGGAGTGAAGTTGGATTAGGGTTTTCACATTGTTTGTGTTGCCTTACTTCTGCTGGGCTGTGTATAAAGTGTCCACCTGATCTGAAACTAATCTAAGAATTAAGACCTAATGCTGTAATTCATTTTTTCCTCTCTGGCTCTGCTTTAACAAACATGGAAGGTCAAAGGGAGAAGGAAAAGGCAAAAAAACTTACAATCTACATTGTAAAGTATAAATAATTGCAAAGGTCAGGATAGTACCGGTGAGATATTGGTGTGAGGACGGCAGTTGTGAAGCTGATGGAACAACCAGATGCCTTTTTCTGTTATCCATCTCGATCAAGACAAATGTTTTCAATTGATTTCTGCTAACAGCTATTTTAATCTATTTATTGAGCCATGGTGATTGATGGATGATATGTGCTTTGAAAAATAAGTGAATTCAATTAAAATGATGAAAAATGTGTTGCCAAAGCCCATGGAAGAAACACAACTTCATTTATATCCTCTTTTTTTTTCTCCCCTCCCCTCTTTTTTTTCTCCCCTCCCCTCTTTTTTTTCTCCCCTCCCCTCTTTTTTTCTCCCCTCCCCTCTTTTTTTCTCCCCTCCCCTCTTTTTTTTTTTTTTTCTTTTCTGTATCCACATTGTGTCTAAAGTATATGGTGGTAATGGTGAAAACTGGATTATCCTCTGTGAGGGGTGTTTTGGGTTTGGTTTTTTTTTTCCCCCTAAATGGGATACAAAACTTCACAGAATCTGAAAGTAAGAGAAGGAAAATTGGAGAAACTGCTGCTGATGTGGTTTTATTTGATCCTAGCATGAAACCGAGTTTTAGAAATCTATAGATATATTTTCTTTTCAAAAGGTTATACTAATGCATTGATGTTTGTTAAGCTTAAGTCTTCAGATATACAGGCTCTCAGTACTATCTGAAGTATCAATTTCTCTGTTAAACCCTTCATTGGAGGGTTACCAAGATTACTTTGATGTACATAAAGTTTTAAGGCTCTCTTAAAAAGAACTTATTCACAAATACTGCTGTTCCACCCTTGCATATCTTTATTTATTAGTATAGAAATGCTGCTTTTTGGTGCTTGCAGAAGGTTTTGTTGCAAGGGCTTTTCAAATTTTAATTAGGCTTATGGAAATCTTGTTTAGTTCTTTAATGTTTGAGTTGTGTACTTGAGTTTTAAAAAATGCAGGTCTCTGCATCCTGTTATGTTATTTTTGACTAGTAGTTTCTCCCAAACATTCGAGAGATGTTTTCTCTCTTTCTTGTGCTCTATGGCATGCCCAGAGTAGTTGTGTGGTATGTTTGTGGTGTTATGTGCTGCTCAGAACAGGGCTTTTGTGACTTCTTTTTCCAGTCATCCTTTTTTGTAACAGTTTTATAACTATATTTTGGTTTACAGACACATAAACTCTAAGACTCTTCTACTCAAACGTACTTATTTGGCATTATTGGCTTACTTGTGGTCTCTTCTCAGCCTAATCAGATAGTTATTTAGTGTAAGACTGGGCTACAACCCAGGAAAAATTGTATACTCTATCCCCATTGGAGGAAGCCCCCAAGAAAGAGGACATCAAGGAAGGCTGTTGGCAAAATAGTCCTTTTTGTGTCCTGCTTTTGGGTGTGTTTCAGGTAATGTATTACACAACAGTGGATGCCTGTACTTTAGATATGTTATGGATACACTTCTAATGCTCTGATAGTGTTGAGTCAAGACAAGCAACCTCGGGGTGCTTCCAGAAGAGGCTACAAAAGCCTGCACTTGTCAAAAGCTGGGGCACTAGTGATCTGGAAATTCTGAAATCCCCCCCCCCCCCCCAGTCCTTTTTGCAGTACACCATAGTGGCCAAATAAAGGCTTGGAATTATCTGCTGGTATCTGTTCTGTAAGAATTGCTGTACTTTTTAAAACTTGTGTGAACAGCCTCCAGGAAATGGTGCCTTTTCCTGATTGGATTAATCCATTTGGAAAGTAGAGCTAGGACTTCACTGTGTCATGGGGAGCAGGTCAGTTAGACCTGGATTAAGTCTGAAGACTGACTGGGCTGATTTGAAAGAACAGTTTTGAATGCATTTGTGAACACATACAGCAATAAGTGGTTCTGGCATAATTACTCCTGTGTAATAGATATAGACACACAAGTACGTTTTAAAGTGTCAGCTTAAGTTTGGAGGTGTTGTGATGATAGCAAAGCATTCACAGCTAAAGTTAGTGTTACAAAGACAGAGGAGCTTTTGGGAACATATCTTGCCTTACTTTCTTAGGCATTTATCATAAGACTTCCTATTATTATATGTAGGTGTCTTTTAGTAAATGACTCATTCATGGTATGATAAGAATGCTTTCCATTTTAAACCATGTGGCTAAAAAATTCTTGTCAAGGGTGATCCTGAAGGGCATGTCCAGGTGAGGCAATTCCATGTGGAATGGAAGCAGAGCAGGTAAGGTAAGAGCTGGTGATAGTGGTGGTAGAGGCTCAAGGCACACGAAGACACGATCTAAGAACGTGTTACCTCTGATATCTAGTGGGATTACCTTTAATTAACAGGGGGAAGTTTGGAAACATACACAAATTTAGGTCTTTGCACACAGGAGGCCTGAAACCTTAGTTCCATATATATGTGACGGGTTTTTTTTCCTCCAAAATCAACTGCCACCTGAAAAGGAGGAATGAGATCCTCAGTTAGTTTGTGTAAGATGTACTTGGGGCTTTGACTCGCATTACATCTGAATGAAATGCAGCATGTTTTCATAGCAGTTGCAGAATTGGTCCTGAAATTTATTCTGTTTCAAACTGTGGTGGCTCCCCACGGGTGGTAAATTATTGGGAAATCAATTACTACTTCTTTTTTTCTTTTTTTTTTTTTTTTTTTTTTTTTTTTTTTTTAAGAAACAGAAAAAAAGAAAAAAATAAAGTCATCAAATTGTGAGGTAATACTGAATTGCCTACCTGTAGTGATGATAGACCACAGGAATTAATTCTGGTCTAATCCTTATTAGCATTGTAGAGGACATATCATCTGCTTCTGTGTGGGGAAATACATAGCTAGATTAGTGCTAGAAGTATTAGGCAAATTCTTATTACACAATTTTTGCCATTTAACTGTAGAAGCATAATCAAATATCATCTTGTCCCCTTGTAGATCTACTGTAGCCTCCAAACAGTATGACAGACAGTTTTGTTTATTTAAAGAATTGCATGCCTTAGAAGGGCTTGTCTGGTTGGGTTTAAAAAAAACCAAAACCAAACAAAGCAAAAAGGTTTTGTGATAATAAAAACATGTACTAGGTTCTTTGCGTAAATAACTGTTGCTGAAAGACACTTGTGCCCTTTATCCTTCTAATTCTAGTTCATTTTCTAAAGTTGCCTGTATTGTATATTGGTGGAGGGTAGGATTCATTTCTGTGAAAATTTTTATATAAGTAGTTCTAAGGTAGTGACTATTCTAGTAGTAGTTTAGTTTGCCTGGGGAACTGATAGAATGATGCCAGCAAAAGATCTCACAGATAGAGGGATTTCCTAATGTACATTAAAGAAATAAAGCCTTTAAGCTATTGACAAGACCCATATGCCAGTAAACTTTTGAATTGTAACTTAAATTTAACTGTTGGCTGTTTTTATTGCACTGTGTTGATGGTTGAATAGTTGAACTGCTGAAGAATCAATCCCACTTGCATTACAAAATCTTTTGTAAAACCTCAGGTACCCTGAGCAGGAGGGAAGAGAATTTTGTATTTTTTAGTTAGTTTCATTAACAACTAACAGTTAATATATTTGTAATAACTAAACATTTTTCAGATATTTCGTTTTTGACACACAAGTCTAAGAGCAACGAATGAAAAATTGCTGTTGTACAGTCAGGTCCAAAAAGTAGTGGGGTTTTTTATGGAATTGTGCTAACTCATTTGCAGGTTCCTGCCCTAATGCAACAAACCTGAGAGGGAGAGATAATTTGGCTTGCTGCTTCACCACTGTACTGGCATTACATTGAGTAGTGTTTCTATAAGCATATATACCTTGAACATAGAAGGAAAGAAGGGAGCCTGAGTAGGGAGGTGATACTTCTGTAATCACGAAGTTGAAACATCTGTGGCTTGTTACCTTGTTATACTGGACCCATGTGCTTTATTAAACATAGCTGTCCTGTTTCCTCCTTGCACATTTGTGACACTTTTACACTTTGCTGGTGCCTTAAATATGTTTTAGTACAGTGTCATAAGTTCAGTATTCCTGTAAGGAAACCTATGGAGAACAAAAGCTTATCTCCCCTTTTGAGGAACTCCCTTGATTTTCAGTGCTGGACTTTGCTGGAAGTGCATGCTCCCAAGCACAGCGAGATGTGGATTCATTTTGGAGGTGAGGGCTCTGTTCCTCTCTGTGTGTGACTGAGAATTATGCTGGATTCTCTCTCTTGTGTGCCTGATCGAGGTACAGTGATGACAGGTGCTAAGCAGCCAAAGATTTTTCTGCAAACCATTAGCATCTTCAAAAAAGGGTGTGTTGCTCCTTGCTTTGCTCTGATGTTGTTATTGAACCACACAAATGTCCTTGGAATGCCTGGCATGGATTGGGAATATCAGTCATATTGGGACTCATGATTCTGAGTTTCAAAGTAGTGGATTCAACTAGTCTGCTACTTTGAGGTGGTCTTGCCTTTTTTTCTTTTTCTTTCTTTCTTTTTTTTTTTTTTTAATTGGTCATTTTGCCATTCAGTACAGGGAAGCATAGAATACATAGTCAGCAATAGGTGTAACAGGATTGCTTCCTTTCTGAATTGCTGACTTGTGTTAAGATTAATTATGCTTGCCTGCTTGGAGTGGTTTCAGGTAAACAATTAGAAAGTTCTTTATCAGCTCCTTGAAACACTTTCATAGGATGAGGAGTATGTGAAGTAAAATTACATTTTCTTAGAAGTGGAGGGGGAAAAAAAGAGTAATGGAGGAAAATAAACATGGAGGGCAGAAACTGATTTGCCCCCCACAGTGATTTCTCTTCTTAATGTTTTGGTCCCAGCAATGCGAACAACATCGGGAGATGTTAGTGTGAACTGGCTGCCAGATAACACAGAGGTTTTATGGGTGTCAGTGGTTACATCTACCTTCAGCAGTATTTTGCTGGCATGATTTTTACAGTGGTGATGTTTGCCAGCAACAGCCCAGTGCTTAGGGTTCTTGACTTGCTAGTGTTGATACAGCAGAACACACAGTAGTATTGAGATGGTTTTGCATAATTTCCTTAGGCTAGATAGAGCTAGGTTTGTTTTGCTTGGATGCCAGTGGAGTACTTGGAAAACTTTTTTTTTTTCCACAAGAACTTTTATTGTTGAAAAAAAAATTATTCAGAGGGAAACAAGTAAGGCAGTTTGGGAAATACTGCATTTATGATGCATGCTATTTGCAAGTTATAGCTTTTGTTAGTAGTGTTGGTTTTAGCAACTTGTTAGTAAAATGGGTAAATCAGAAATGGTAAATCCCATCCACTACCCAACATTAAGGACGTAGGGACAAAGGTCAAAGCAAGTGATAATGCTCTTCATTAGATTGCCTACTCCCTCAGCTACAGAAGTCAAAGTTCTGGGCACACAGACCTTGGTTCTGCTGACATTCAAGGCAGCTAAGTTAAAAGGACTGAATTATTTGACTTTTGGTGTATATAGAAGCTATCCGAACACTTTTCCAGGTATTAATGTTTCCTTTAGTCTTTGCCTATAAGAAAAAAAAAAATTGTTAGCAGAATTTGTGGCTTGTATTTGCATGAACTTTTCCCATTAGTCTTCAGTGAAATTCAACAGCATTTGAATAACTTTGTGTGCAGATACATTTTAAAAAGTTCAATGAATTAAAGATGAATGAAATGTTATCTGATTCTTCCTCTTGACAATTTAAAATTCTAATGTGATAGTAATGTCTCCCATTTCATGGATGTTGTGTTAGTTTAGGAAGTGATAAACTATGCATAGCTTAAATTCAGTACGCGCTGTGCGTTACATGTACCTGCTATGGTAATGATGTGCAATGATTCAATAGGTGGAAAGTTACTGTTTGATTTTAAAGTCGCAGCAAGTGTGGGGGATAAAATTTTGTTGTATTGGCAGCAAGGCGTATTCCGTCACTAGTGGTAACATTCATACAGAGTTTTGGCAAACATTTAAAGTAACAACAGTTTTGGTTTAAAAGAGGCACCAACTCAACAGCAACATTTCAGGAGCACTCAGCATTGGGGTCAGTGACAGGAGACAATGTGATCTAAGCAGTTATCATTCCAAGGTCCACTCAAATATTCTGAGATAAAAATATTATTTATTCAAGTACAGGAATATTGGGACAAGGGAGTTAAAAAGCAGTTGATAGCAGAATAAATAAAATTTTCCATTCTAAAGAATTCTACTAAAAGTCTACATGAATAAAAAGGTAAAGAATATTGGTGCTCTCTTGGTAGAGGTGACTGAAGGCTGGCAAATTGGGGAGATTCTCTGGATGAGGGTGTTTGTGGACCCCTAGGAGAAATCATCCAGATCACAGGATTTCAATTACCTAAGAGTGTTGGTTAGAGAGTATGGTGGGATGCAGGTTCCTAGTAAGTTCTTGGATGACCTTGGTAAAGCTTTCCAGGTGCTAAATATGAAGAAAGCAATCAGTGGATAGGCTTTTCCAAGCTTTGTTATAACCAGAAGATAAGTAACTTGTGTGAGAGCAAATGAGAGTCTGGGAAGCAGGATTTGTGCTAAAATAAAACAATGGATTTTTAGAAAGGCAGACTTCATGTAAGTCTAGTTAACATGAATCTTATCCACTAGTTCTGTGTGTTAAGAGAAAAGAAAAAAGAAAGGGGGGGGGGGGGAAGAGAGAGAGATTGTTCCTTCAGGAAATTATGTTAATGGAAGATATTGGAACTATTCTTCCACAGATGAAAATATGAAAAGTAGTGAGAGGCTGGCCTGGCTACTAGTGAGCTCTTTAACATCAAACACAAGGAGAGAAAGGGAATCCAGGCTGAATTGCCAAGGACAAGTGTAAAAATAAAGCGCAAGCACATATAATTGAAATGCGACATTCAGAATGACCAACTCAAAAAGAGTAACAAGAAATCATTATAGAAATATAATGTTAGTAAAAAGGAAAGGAGGGAAGGTTTGCTGCTGTTTGAAGACTGGAGCTGTGGAGAGAGAATGCAAAGCAGACTGAGGTCTTTTTTTATTCATCTTTCGGAAGAAAGACTGGGATTCAGAGGTGAACTTGGTGTTCAAGGCAAGTGCTAAAACCCTAAGCTGCTGTGAGGAAGGAACGAGTTACAGAGCATTTAGATAAGTTTGAGTTTGAAGTGTTTAAAAAACACTATTGAAAGGATAAGAAATGGCTGATGTAATCCCTGAGCTGCTGCAGGTACTTAACTCATGGAGGATGTGGGTAATACTGTGACACTGAGAAGAGTGATTATAGTGTCTTGTCTTTACAGGGCAGGGGGGAAGTGGAAGTGGAAATAAGCAGTTGTAGACCCAGTTGTTTAACTTCGATTATTTGTTCCAGTATTTTTCCTGGGAATTAAACTGTCCTAAAGCAGTAGAAGATGACAAAGAAGTGAACAGTAACCCATATGATTTTATTTTTAAGATTAAACCATGTTAGACTAATGCAATTTCTTTCTCCAACATGCTAACAGGAGAGGAACAGTTGATCTCTGATAGCTTGACTCTTTCTGATAGAAAATGTCAAAACTTCAATCTTGTTAAAGAATGTCTGGAGGAATTGACTGCGGGTAAGTGCTAAACTGCTTGAAAAACATTGTTTTCTCTAGGAATGGATTAATGAGATAGTGTTTTGGGTTTGGCATGGGTTTTTTTGGTTGGTTGGCTGGGTTTTTTTATATATATTTGAAGGATTTAGGTATTATAGTGGATGACAAGAATAATAAGAGTCACCATTGTTATGTAATTGTAAAATTAGAGATTATTTTACCAAGATATTGTCACAGAATGACTGAATTCTGCCCTTAGAAAAGGATTTTTTTAGTAGGGGTAGAGGGATGGTTCTCAGGTTGGGGCTGAGGTTTGCATAGCAAAAGCATGAGCCCCACAGCCCATTTCCTTACTTAAAACACAGCAAGGCTTCTTTAAAGTAATTGCTGCCTCCTGCTTGATAAGAGCAATCGGAGAAGGCCAGGGGGACCAAATGCTTCTCCCCAGGGCTTGCTTCAGTAAACCTTTAAGACCCTTCTAGTTCTTACTGTGGAGTCCTGTGACTGCATCACATATGTCAGAATAGAAGTATATTCTGCAAATTAAATTAAGTAATCTTTCTAGACAATGTTGAGATAGTGTCCCGTTTTGAAGATGGAATTTATTTTAAAAAAAAGAAAAAAGAAGGTAATATGAACACATTGGAGGGAGTCTGGAGAGGAGCAGTGAGAATACCTGGGTATCTGGAGGAATGAGTGAATGAACCTTTTTCTCTTTTTTCTCTTCAAAGAAAAAGAGATAGTGGAGAAATGAGAGAGTAAGGGTTAGTCTAACTATGTGAAATATACATGTTTCTCACAGTGATCTGTTTTCTCTCCTTGGTAAGATACCATTGCATTGGAATGTATTATCAGGAAAAGTTGTGAATGATTTTAAGAATGGGTGATGCAAGCATCTGTGAGTTGTGACAGAAACATGATGGGTATTACCATGGCAGAGGGGGAAGGACTAGATGACTTTGAGGTGATTTTTAATCCTTTGATAGGTAAGTAGGAGATGGTTACTGTGGTGCAGCACAATCTGTAAAATCCAGGGAGAGCACAATATTGAGAATTCCTTTTCTCCCTACCTCTACTCTTATGTGTCATCTGACAGGGAGGATCCAGAAGATATTAAAACATTATGCTTCTTTTTTTTTTTTTCCCTGCATGAGTAGATGAGCGAGACATAGAACTTGACATATCTTTGGCTGTTGAAAAGTAGTTAGAACTCTCTATTAGAAGACAACAACATGAAAAAAGCACTGCGGGCATGCCTATACCCACATTGGCTCTGCAGGAGCAAATCCTGGAACAGGGAGTGCTACAAAATGTGGTGTGAAGATGCCTAGATTAGCTTCAAAAGCAGTTTTCTCATATTTGTATGGCATTGCATCCAAGCCACTGTGGTTTTACTGCTTCCAGACTTGTGCTCATGTCTGCTTTCTGCCACGCAGATTTAATCAGCTTGTGCTGGTGACAATTTGGCAAACTCTTTCCTGTAATCCACTGTATGTTGTAAACAACCCTCTATTGTGCTGCCCTTGTAGCCTGTGTTTATTTGGATGCACTAACTCTTTTCCTTTAATTAATTGTCCAGTAACAGCACAAAGCAGAGATGGCTCTTCACTGTGTGAGATTTCTTGTCTGAATGCTAGGGATAACAACAGTGACACTAAACAAAGGTTTTAATTTCACTTGCATGCTATTGGGCAAAGCTGTGAATAGCAGAAGAAAAGCAAAGATTTGAGGAAGTCCTGCAGTATCGACTGATCTTTAAATCAAAAGCAAATAGGCACAATTTTATGTAAAATTAACAGTTTAGGAGGATGTATCACTTCTATGATGTGTTCTTTCTCTAAATTACTATCATGCATGTATGAAACAGAGCTAACTTTTAACATACTTCCCTTTTAATATTTTAAAGTCCATCTGCTGTTTTTGTGAGATTTTGAATGGCATGTATTGCTACTGGAAGTGTTTGTATTGATTCATAAATCTGTGGACTATGGTTTCTGGAGTTATTTTACTGGGCTTTCACGTGAAGGGGAAAGATAAGGAAAGCAATTTAAATTTCCCAAACCACAAGGCTATGCATCTTTCATAATATCTAGCCTGAGTAGTGGTGTAGGTTATGATATGTGGGATGCAATACAGTCTCTAAGGACAACATTCATCTCCAATAAAACACAGTATAATCCTGAGCTCAAAATTAATTGTGTAGAAGAGGATGATGGCTAGTTCTTGGCTACTCGCTTAGAAATCCTTGAAAAGGCTTTTGTCATTCTGAGGATGTCCTGTAACCTGCCTGTTAAAAGGTTTGACAGACTGCTCTGCTGTGGGTTGAAGAAACATTGAAAACTGCCTTCTAGTATGATGTTGATGATATCAAGATATAAAATGGAGCATCTTAATTCATGAAGGTTACTAGTATGAATTGACTGGGGTTTATGTTCTAAAGCTTTTCAATATACTTATCACACCCATTTTAGAGCAGAATTTCAGCCTATCCAAGCAATGTAAGCTGATATATATTTTATTTTATATATATATTTATATTTTATATGGATATATATTTTTATATCTGGTTTCATTTTTTTGAGCAGCTCCTCTACCATTTCATATTTTCCTCATTTGTCTCAGTTTTCAGAAATGAGAAGGCAGCAACTTTTTGTGTTCTCTTTCTCCCCCTCTGCCCTTCCCCGCCTGCCTTTAGGATACAGAATGCGGGTGTGTATTATTTTTTTACCTGGTGTGTGGTGTTGCTTGCTTGCTTTTACAAAGCTGTGTATTTGATGCAAAAGCAAAATACTTACTCTTCCCAAAATACATTAAATAAAGCAAGACTCTGCTTGACAGTAATGGTTTATCAGTGCCTAGAAAGAGATCCAAGTGTCAGTGCCTTCTGGAGATATGGATGTATTATTTTCTACCTGGAAGTACTAAATTTTGTCTGGAGGTGAATGAGAGCTGGTAACAAGTACACGGTAGCAATACTGTGTGATTAATATGACTCTTCTGGGCCACAAATACAGGAAGCTCTCTGTTTAATTATAACTTGTGCTTTTTTAAATTTAATTACAGCTTTTTTAATGAAGAAAAAAAGAAGCTGACTGGAAATTGGAATTTCTTTAGATTATTCAAATTCTTGTGATTTTGTATACTAGACTGAGTTGTCTTTTGCTCTCTAATCTAAGGTGTGTGTTTGTGGTTTTTTTGGTTTGTTTTGTTTGTTTTTAAATGAGTTGGGAAGCTAAAGGCACTTAGATTCTGGAAAGTTACCATAGCTTGATGTTAAGGTTTCAGATCCAGATTTTTTTACATATGTGTGGTCAGAGAATCTTTCCATGTTCTGAATGCCTTCTCTTTAAAACCTGCACATAAACTGCATATTGTAGAGAAATCATGCTTTTGTAGACTACAAAAGAACAGACCTTTGTGTTTTTCTTTACTACCTCAGCAGTAGTAATAAAGATTCCTTGAGTCAGTCTTGCAGTACTTTGAAGCTGAAACACTGAATATGTTAGGATAATATGGCACTACTCTTAAATGTATAATATTTTATTAAGCATATAACGGAAAACATGCACTAGCCAGATCAGAAATGGGATTGTTCCTCATACAACTCTGTTCTTCATTGGCTATGGTTTCAGGTTTTGTACCAATTTTTGGTTTCAGGCTTGAGATTCTAGGTAAGAAATGTTCTTCAGATTGAAGCACACTGGAATCTTTAAAACAAATGTGTTAAGAGGCTCATTCCCTCCCCCTCCCCCCAATTCTGATCACTTGAGGCACCTCCATGGGTGCTTCTTGCATACTCCTTTCCCACATCTGCTGGAAACAACCTTTTTAAGTTTTGCATGATTTCCTTTCAGCATGCTGAAAACTATTTTAGAATTTTACCTCCTTGCTTATAAGACAGAAAAATGACAGCCTCCCTATTTTGAATTAATTTGTGTAGTTTGGAGGAATTTGTTAGACAGGTTAGCAGGATGTCTGTAAAATCAATTCTGAATGCTAAGCACTGTGTAAATGAATAGACACCCTTTTCATACTTGCATTTTTTTGTATGTGTGTGGCCTTGTTACATGTCAAATATAAATTTAATCTAAATGACTCCAGTGTTGACAGAAAGGTGTGGATTTCTCCTTCTCCTTTGCCTTTGCATGTGTTTAGCTTGTTTAACAAGATGTTGTTATGATGCATTTCCTGCCTGAAAATTGAGTTTTGTAATCAGCTTTTTGGCAGCGTAGCCAGCTTTAGCATTCAGTGTCACACCACTTTTTTCTGCTTTTGCATTTTATTATTTATTTTTCCCCCCAGTGGTTACTTTTTAGCCAGAACAGTTTCTTAATTGCCCCAAACATATTCAGTGTGTGATGCACAAGTGTTTTTGAGGTTCAGCATGGATGCAAATATGTTTGGGTTGCAATAATCCCTTTGCTGAACCATGAGCTCTCTATTTGGAATGCTGGGTGTCACGATTGGTTTTTGCAGTATGGACACCTGTCCTCTAAAAAGTGGGCTTGAGACTTCAGTCTTACTTAAAATGTCAAATAGAGGCTCTAGTAGCACTGAGCTGCATTTAGATAATGTGGGCGCTGGAGCATCCTGTCAACATTTGGCATTTCATTTCTCTTTCTTGTTCACACCTATACGGTATGCTCCACAGAGGATGACAGTTGCATAGTATTCCTGTGGCAACCATAGTAATTGCTTACATGTGAAATGAATATATGGCAATTATCAAATGCACTTTAGCTGTCTCTTAGTGGCCTGTAACTTTTGGACAACAATCGTATGTGACCTACATACCCTGTAAGTTGGTGATAGATTACCAGCTGCACACCGGTAAGAACCCAACAGACTGTACACCAGGATTTTCTTGAGTTGGCAAGACTCCTCTTTTTTTGTTTCAGAAAGTCTCCATGTCATTCGGACTATGAGATATGAAATAGTTGAAAAGCCCATCGTGTGAAGAATTTACATTTTCTTTTTTTCCTCTGACTGTAGCAGATATACTGTAGGGTACAGAAAGAGTTGAAGGAAGAAAGGCTCATATTCTCTATGTGCTTAAAAATTGAGCACAGAAACTTCAGAAATCCTTTTACCAAAAAAAAAAAAAGAATAAGGGGTAGAGGCTCCTAGACTTTGGTTTGTCATTGGATTATCTTATTTCATCTTACTCTGCAGTGAAACTAGTCAGCTGACAGATGAAAATTCAGATAAATCTCTTCCCTGACCTGATCTACAAGCATGAGTATCATTTGGTTCTTGATGCATCATCATGCATGTGCCTTTTTTATTAGATAAGCTGTTTTACAAGGTAAAAAGGGCTGGACACTTACGAGTTGCCTTCCCAAGAGAAGCTTACTCTTGGGTTGCAAAAGGGACTGATGAAAGAGCATGAAGGGGGGGTGTGGTCTTCATAGCTTGAATGTTTCACAGAAGAGTTGGCATCATTTGGGGAGGAGATGTGGATGTTAATTGCAAGCTTGACATAAGGAATTTGTGTGCATAAGAGAAGCCCAAGCTAGCTAGTTGGAGGGAGCCTGATGCGTGGGTGTGAAATGAGACTGGGATTAGTACAGACAAGCTTGAAATCTGACAGTATGTTTGGTTTCTAGAGTTGTGTTGGTTACATCAGGTAGGCTATTCATACCAGTCAAATAACACTATAAAGGGGAACAAATATGAAAGGATACTTTACAATAATCACTAGTTCCTGTTTTTCTTTGAAGCTGATTAGAAAACATCTGAATAGCTGGTAGGTATTAACTAAATATTAACTCTTTGGTAAACTCTTGTGCCTTGTTTGTTATTTTTAAAACTCCAAACACTTGCCTTATGAAAATGAACACCATCTTTCAGCAGTCTTTCATAAAGCATGTGTCTGGTCTTATCCTCCCCTGTAATGCTACATATTCATTCTTCCACCTCTTTCTTGATGCAGTTTTTTGCATTTCTTGATGCTGACCCGTGAATGGGAGACTCCTCGTTAAGTTGGAAGTGAGGCTATTCTTCTCATACTAACCTGTGCTGCTCTGTAATGGTTAGGGAGGCATCTGGTTTCTTTGTAATATATTGTGCAAGTTCCCAAAGTATCATATCAAAGTATCTTTAGGAAACTGAGGGGCTGTAGATACACTGATGCTTGACAAGTTAAATACTTAATATGTTATTGTTTCCACCATCTGAAGGAATTAATTGGCAGCTCTGACAGTGTTGTAAATCTGTTTTATTACATGCAAATCATTAAAATGTTTCTGAATGTCAAGCCTTGTCTAGAAGCTTAGCTAGCAGGGTGTTTGTCCAGAAGAGCTATGCGTTCTCAAGACAGATGGCACTATATCCAAAATTGAATGAGTATCAGCTTTTACCTGTACTGAGCTACAGCTAATCCATGGTTCTGTGGCTGTATGGAAGCAGCTTTGATTGTCAAAGTGACTATTTCTCAATCAGTTGCTGTAGGTAAGTGTTCATCAGATGGTTTATAGTGTTAGAATTTAATATCTTGCACAATAAAGGCAAGTCTATTTCTTTCTACTGATAGAAAACAAAAGAACAACTGTTAGTTTAAACTATAGTCCAGTCTTAATCTGTAACTTTGTTTATAGCAGTGTACAGCTTTCAGTTACTTGTTTCTTCTGACCCTGACTTAAAATCTAGCTATGCTAGTGGAAAGGTAATACAGTCACTGATGGTGGGAAGTGACATGAACTAACAGAGTGTTGTGAAGTCTTTCTCTAGTTCCCAATAGTTCCTATTCCATGTTAGTTCAAGTCATCAATTATACTAGTATGTTTGAGTTCCTCTTGGTTTAGCTAACAATAGTAATGCAAAAAAAAAAAAAAAAAATTTCTTAATGTAAGAGCTTGAGTATCTAGTTTAAGTTTATTAAGTTTATCTGTGTTTAAGGCTTTAATACCAGTTGGGACTAGAGTTGATAATGTTTTTTTATCAGAAAATATTAATGCATTTGAAATAAGTATGTTCCCATATATTTTTGTTTTCAATTAAACTTTACTAAGGAAAGCATTCCTAGATTGAGGTTGGAATTTCAGAATAAAAAAAGACACAAAATGGATAAAAGTCCTTTTATTTAGTTTGTATGCTGGGTCTTAGGATCATGCTTCCTTTCAGCTGTATTCTTCCTGTGTGTGTGTTTCTGTTGGTTTTTGGTTTTTTTTCCTGGTGAAAGGTTTGTAGGGTTTTGAGTTTGTTCCAATTACAAAAAAAAAAAAAAAAAGTAGAAAAAAATGTGAAGACTCAGACTTGTTGGGGAGGGAAGTATCTTTTTCATTCAGCAGTGAGTTTAATCTTAGGAGCAATCCAGTAAAAACTTGGTGACTATCAGTTACCTGAAATTAATATTATAGAGGAAGATCCTGTTCTGCTGATATAGGTAATTTTTTAAACTGCCTTGAGCTTTACAAAATGTTAATATTAATAGATAAGAGCTATTACATGATTTAGATTTTACTCTTTCATAGTATTCCTTGGGCCAGTTGCAGGTTACGTGGCATGGCCATCTTTAGGAGCCAATGATGTTCTATAAATAATTTAAATAGTTCTTATTTCCAGTCTTATCACTATATAGTAGTGTACAAATTTGCTCTCACTATGATGCTGAGGGAGATGTCTATAAAGGACACATCTGCCTGGCAGTTTGGAGAATTATGAAAGTGTATACATTGCTTTAGTAATGCATAAGACACTTGCTCATTCTCAGCTCAAGACAAAGAAGGAAAAAACTTGCATATATATCACATAATGTGGGCTATTCATTGCAGAGTTTCAGGGTATGTCATAAAGAATGTTTTGTCCAACCATCTTGACTTATTTGTCATTGCTTCTGTCTTGAGTCTAATTAGATAAGTGCATATTTTGCCCTGAAGAATTAAGCACAGTGCAGGGAAGTTAGCAGTGTGTAATGGTAGATAGGAGAGGCCACTGGCATGATGACATAGAAAAGTAAGACTAGTTTTCTGCTAATAGTGACAGCTGGTTTTCTCAACTTTGGTCTCACTGAAATAAAAATAGTAAGTAGGTATCTTTCCAGAATTGGCTTCACCTTAGTACTAAATTAGTGTAAATTCTTCTCAGTAGCAGCCCTATGACACCTAAGGGAATTTGTGACCATTCTGAATAAAGGAGATTTGGTAAGTTCCATGTTAGAAATGAAAAGATTTTATGATAGTCTTTAAAAGAAAAAAAAGTTACTATGTTTTTCATAACAAAAGTGAGTATTATTGACATAATGTTTTTATGTTTATTTTGGAGGAAAAAACACCATTGTGATGGCAGCAAACTTGTAAGGAAAAAGTCATGCTAATACAAAATAAAACTGCAGAACAAAATCTCTAAGGTTCAAATTCTTCGTTGACAGAATATTTTCCCGTGTATCATTGTTCTTCACATCCCAATGTTTTTTTAAAACAAAGATGGTTTTCAGGTAAAGCTAACTTCATTTTTCCAAGTGTGGATTCATTAAAATATTTTAAAGTGTGCATTATTATTTCAAAATATAAACTTGGAATAAATGAAAGAGAGGAGTAAGATATACTGTTAATATATAGGCCTGCAAGAATGTATTGAATTGGAAGGCTAAATGGAAACTTGCTCATTAGATTCTGGATTTGTTTCTGCAGTCCTAGAAATAGCAATGGAGATAATGACGTTTGGTGCATTTGTGGTATATGGAGCAGTGGGGATCACTGAGGGTTTTCAAGTTCAACTGCCCTTGCAACAGGAGTTGATGGGTTTATGGCCCTTGAAAGAAGGGGTCAGGAGCCTGGTGGAAGTTGTGCTGCCCAAGCACAGAAGCTGGGGGTCCCAGTGGCTGTGTCGCAGAAATGCTATTTTGATGTAAAACCAGAGAGGGCCTCACATGTGATTCAGCATGTTTTCCTGTTGGTTGGATTTGGATTCCATCCTACTGGCTCCACTGACACCTGCGACTGAAACTTAAGAGCATCTGTACTGGCTGGGGTCAAAGATCAGCTCAGCACAGTGGTGTTTTCCAGTGGCAGCTGCATAGGGTGGAATATGTGTGTAGTCCAAGCGTATGGCATTATCTCTGGCCATGTGCAGTCCATGGGCTTATTTAATAGTCTTTCTGTTCTGTAAGTTCAGTGGGTTTTTTTCTTTCATGAATTTGACTCATTGCTTTTGAAAATCTTATATACTTGTGGTACCTGTTGTGGCCTGTAACAATGAGTTCTAGAACTTGTCACCAATTAACACTTATGCAGGAACAGAGAGGGGAAAAGGAGATATCCAGAGGGAGGAGAATGCAGGATCAAAGTTGTGGGTATTTAAATCATGTATCATATACTCCCTTTAATTGTTTTAAAGGACTCTGTGTCTCTGCTTTAGTGTATGTTTCAGGGCTATGAATGTACATTGTAATTTATCTCCCTGGATTCTGGAGAAATTTTTTAAACTCTGGTTTGCTAGAAATAGAATTGGATTAATAAAAAAGTAATCTGTCACCTACTTCAAGTGTACTTTTGGGCTTTTTAAAGCAGTGTTTGTGGTCTTAGTTTCCTATTAAGCTGAATGTTGTAAAATTTACCTTGAATACTATTTTTGTTGTAAGTATTTTAAAACAAAGATTTGGACACTGTAATTATGACATGATTGAGAAGAAATTTTGGAGAAACTTCTTTACTACCCAGATTAATGAGATTTGCTGGCAGTGCTTGAGGTTCAAAGTGAAGAAATTGACTGGGTAGTAAATTAATTGATTCCATTGCCACATACGTGCTCAAGTTTACAAAATACAAGCTAAGCAGAATACTTGTTTCATTCTACTTTTGTGGCTCTATTAACTAAAATGAACTGTGGCTTATCTTAATCAAGAGAAGGTGGAAGTGATTAGATAAATATGATACACTCCTGAAGGGCACTGATTGCTGGAACTAGCATGTAGTTTGCAAAATGATTTATTGTAATATTCTTTTTATGTCCATTCAATTTGAAAGCTTCCTCTTCCTACCAGTAAAGTGCAACAGAGTACCTTATACACAGGCTGTTTTGTTGTAGGTCATTTCCTTGTATTACAAAGGTGTGCAGCTGACTACTTCAGTCCCAGGTTTTGAAGCTTTTTTTTTGAAGTTTGCATGGAAACTGTTTTATGAGACACATGGGGTTTTTTGCCTCTCTTCTAGTAAGAATGTTATATTCAAGAGGAAGGGAAAGTCTTTCTGGCACACAGGCAGTGTATGACAATATGTGAATATCTTTTTTGGATGAATCTTTTGCTAATGGGGAAATCTTTGATACCCTACCACAGAAGGAGGCTAACCTGAAACAATATCAAAACTTTTACCCATATTCTGTGTTCTCCTAGGTAAAATTACTGTAACTCATTGACTTGATTGGTACTATTCTGGGATTTATTTTACCAACATTGAATTTAAAGTGTAAGAAATGTCTAAATATTTTGTTTCAATGCAGAACAGCTGGTGTTTGTCAGTTTAATCACTGTACAATTACAATTTGATTTTTTTCTGAAGCTGTTTGAGATCCTTCAGAGATAAAAAGGGATACTAGAAAATAACTTGGTAAGTATCACATAATATTGAGTTTCTTCAATAGCATTTTTCTCGCTTCATAGCTGTTCTTCACACTTAATGGCTATCCAGTTATACTGAGAAGATGTATAACAACCATTATTAAAAAAACAACCCCACAACTCTATCTCAGGATGTTGATATTTAATCATTGCTAGTTTTGCTGGTTGTTTTTAAGTCCTAATGAGCTTTGCTTGAGTTGAGAGTTTGTTCTCCCTGTGTGCTGAAATTACGTTGCTGATGTGTAAAATGTTGTAGATTCTCAAGTGGCCTATGCAAAATACACTTTCTACACACCAGCAGCAGAGTATTATTGTTGTAGGATGAGCTGGAGAGGAGCCATCATTTTAGCCATGTGAAATAATTGTTTATGTATATCCTTGAGCAACCAGCTGCAACTGAAAAAAAAGAATCTTTCGAAGATGCTGTGGGTAATGAAGCTTTTGCATGTGAATTCAGTAACTTTAAAATTTATCTTACAGTACAGTCTTTAAAGATTTAATTACTTCTCATTTAAAAGCCAGACTCATAAAACACTGACAGTTATCTGATTCTATGGGTGATTCTAGTGAGTAAGTAGGCTACAATATGATACTGGAGAAAAAAAAACCAAACATGTGGACTGCTATTTCAGTGCTTTGGAAATGTCATAGTATCTTCAGTGAATGTAAGAGAACATTAAAAAGCTGGATCTTGATCAATTTATGAAGGATTATATATTATGACAGCAGATGAGGGGGACTTGATAACCAAGGAAATCTTTCAGTTCTAAGCCCTACAAATGTCGTGACAAGGGGAAAAAACTTGCAAAAGCCAAAGTGATTGAAATACTTCTCTTCTGAAAGCAGCTTAGAAACTTCAGCGTAACTTTTTGCTATTCATGAATGACAAGACAGAAACTTTTTATTTTGCTGTGATTAAGGAAGTAATGGTAGGTGTCATCCCAGGAGCAGTTCAAAAAAAGTATTATGCCTGAGAGAAACAACTTTCCTGCTTCTCCCCTTATTTTGAGGCTGTAATATTATCAGTCTGTTTTCCCTTTCACAACCACATCAGCTGCACAGCAAAGTGTGTTTTAAGGTGGAAACTAAAGTCTTTTTACTGGAGTCATAGTAGATACATTCTGGAATTGGTTCCCTCCATACCAAGGATCTTTGAGGGTGGGACAGAATAGATGAGGAAGTTGCAGTATCCTCTATTACTTTTCTTTGTGGCCAGGTAGGGAGAGGCACAGTCCTACTCTTAGTTGCTAAGGTGGGTGAGGTGCAAAAGAATCTGCTGGCCTCCAAGGGTTGTGTTCAGCTTGAAATGGCCATTGGCCAAATGTGGAGTTGGAGGTTTATTCTTGGAGAAATAAAACTGGAAAGCAATCCTTGAGAATCCAGTTCCAGAGAAGGAAAGGATATAAAAAAGTTTATTTTAAGAAAATAAGGAATTTTTATTAATTTGCAAAAAAAGAAATTTACTTCTGGGAATGTTTTGACTAGTGATCATGCTCAGTATATCTAATGAGGTTTGTCCACTTCTGCTAGCATTTTATGTTATGTTTCCATGTACCTCCTTTATTAGTTTGTGTCCCTTACCAGGGGCACAGTGGCTACCAGGCCAGGGAATATTTCTCTTGCATTTGGTTAGTTTGGAATAAGGTAGGACCAGGGATCCAGTGTCTCCTAACATTTTGAAATGTTTACTGCTAATAAGTTTGAATTTTTGTAACATTATTTCAGAAGAACTAACATATCATTAATCACTGGCTCAGTAACAAGGGATTGGCTATAAATCTTCAAAATTGGACTTGCTGGCTCTAAATATACAGCTATGGTAATAAAAATCGGGGAATAATTCCAGGAGCAGCAAAGCTGATACAGTCTCTTGTCAAAGGTGGAAGCTGCACAGCGCCCCCCCCCCCCCATTTTCTCCCTCCTGTTGCCAGCTTGCAGTGATGTGGGCTTAGTCCCTTCTGATTTGATTCTTGTTAGAGCTGTTATTAAGCTGAATTGCTTTGTTAACTGAACAGGAAGTACAAAATAAATGTGCTAGGGATGTGGGGCAAGGGACAAGACCTTGTTCTCTTGGGAACTATGAACTGTTCTATTGGCTCACTCCGTCTTTTGGAGCTATGCTTTTAGTAAAAACCCTATCAGGAACTCTAAATAACTGTTTTGTCCTAGAAGGATAGAACTGAGATTAAGATAAATTGCTAATCTTTGAGTACTAACATTCATAGCGTAGAAAGCTTTGTTGTCTCTTAAATCTTAAGACTGTGTGACTGGATTCTGTTTTCCTTTCATTGGTGTAAATCTACCTTAATTTCGTTGAAAGTCAACATAGCATGCAGCTGGAAAGAAAAATTCAGACAGTTTAATGAGGCACAGTTGAAGAAATCCAGTGAGACAAAATAAGATGAATGAACATGTAGGAAGCAGCTACCGTCGAAGAGAATAATACGCTGCATTTTGAGAAATACAAACAAGTAAGAGGGTAGTAATACAGTGCTTGCACAGAGTAAGCCAATTGCCTAGAGCTGGGTGCCCAACAATAGTTAATTTGGGAGATGAAGCTATTGTCCCATTGCATTGCTTTCTTAAAAGAAACAAGAAAAACTGGTCTGGCACTTTTGAAAGGCAATGCAGCAGCTGAATCAGTATCATGAATGACTCTGTTCAGAACTTCTCACTTTTCCTGAAATGGAAAGGGTTGTTGCCAAAAAACCTCGGAATAAAGAACTTATCAACACCAATTTAGTGTAGATAAGCAGACACTTCTTTATTGACGGCCGGGTGCGTGGGTGAGTCCTCTCATGAACAACGCACACC
Source organism: Haliaeetus leucocephalus (assembly GCF_000737465.1). NCBI lineage: Eukaryota > Metazoa > Chordata > Aves > Accipitriformes > Accipitridae > Haliaeetus > Haliaeetus leucocephalus. The sequence continues at coordinate 6,692,474 of NW_010972576.1, read as the reverse complement.
TGAACACCAGAATCATACACCTTATATTGAACTTACTCATACATATTCATTAGGTTTCCGGAAAATGTTATGCATATTCATTAGTTTTCTGGGAAGTCATTAGCATATGTAAATGTCCTTTACGCAGGCGCATTGAAGGTCTCTGGTGGTCTTTCATAGTCGTCCTCACTTGTCCGCTTCTTGACCTTCTTTAGGTGATTCTGCACAGTTTGGCCCTTGGCAGGTAACTAACTGTTTCTTGGCAGATAACTACAAGTTGCTTCATTTGACTCTTCTCAGTTCCCATTAATCTGAAATTCTGACATCTTATGCATTCTTCTAGGTTATAATATACTCCTACAAATAAACACTATATCCAAATTATCTTAAATCTTAAGCTTGTTATCTAAGTTCTGAATGTTCCTACTAGATGATTATAACCAATTCCTCTGGCCCTGGTACAGGGCTATACAGAGGATTTCACAGCAGCTGTTGGTTGTTGGTTAAATGTATAAAATGCAATAGATATATAATTTTTGCTAAAATATTTCTTATAATTCTATATTCCTATTAAAATTGAATATGATTAATTCTAACTAATAACAAATCAATAACAAATCAGTAACAGGGTGGCGGGGGCGGGGGGAACCAAGCAAAAAAATAACCCAACAAACCCTGAGCAGAGTTACTGATGATCTTTTATGGATGGTTTGGTTTTTCTCTTGTAATGGAAATTTTTGATTATTTGCATGATTATCTTGCAAACGTGTACTCCACAAAATCACCTGAACTGGTATAGGGCAGTGTATCTTACACCTGTGTCTTCTAAAATGCAAAATGGGGAGGTAAAGTAAGTGCATCTGTTCTACATTTTTAAAAGTATGTGTGCTTCTTTTTTCACAATGTATTGACTAGCATGTTACTAATAATAAGACAACTGAGCTTGTACGTGCTCTGTCAGAGTGTTTCATTTACCATGTTACCATTAGCTTCCAAAAAAGTTCTTAAATGTTCTGAAACAATATGGGCTTTGATTCTAATTGAGACAAGCCCAGTGCTGGATACTTCTGGAGGAGAACATAGCCCCCCAAATCCTTTCTTCTATCAAACTACAGAATTTATGTATTGTGTGATTTTTCTTTTACATCTTTTTTTTTTTACATCTTTTTTTTTTTAAACCTATATGGTATACCCTCTTTCTTGAGCCTCTTACTACAGCACTCTTTATTAGCATACAAAAGCAGTAAGCGTAAGCATCTCATGATGTAGAATAATTGTCTTAAAATTATCTAGGGGGGAGTAGCTGGAACAACTGATTCCTGTGAGTGGGATTCCCACTTACTTAAGTCAGGAGTGAGATGATGCCACAATCTTCCCTCCCCTCAGCATGCTCACAGCCTGAGCAGAGAGTGCAAAGATAGGACGTTATTTGTGCAAGTGACCAGGTGACAACTGTGCCTCCAAACTGCTGCACAAGTGGATGTTTAGCATTTTATAGAAAGACTAGCCCAATCTATGGTCTTCTGATCACCAGCTTTTTACAGGAGATCAGTATACACATTTCCCATCTCCTAGACTCTTTAAGTAAGCATCAGTTACAGGCCTACATGTTAAGAAGTTTTGAAAGACCTGTTCTGTGTGAGTCAGGAGAACAGTGGTTAAGTAAATGCACATCTATTGTGGTTAAATTTTTTTATTTACCACAGGTTTGACTCAGCATCCTTCCCCAACCCTGACTCCTGCACATTTAATAGCAGGAGGGTGTTCACAGAAAAAGAACCTGTCTGTGGGGATGTGCTGTGTTTGTCTGTTGGCATATAGATAATTATGTTCTTGCTCATACACTTATGTTTATACTCAAAATACTCTTTTAAACTTCTTGTACGCCTGAGTGTCACTATTTTTAATCCATCACCATTCTACTGCCGTTCATCTATCACCATCTATCTTCATGATGCATAGCATAGAGACATGATAAAAAGATTGAAAATATATCTTGGGCTTATAGAAAGAAGAAATTTTGTTTCCAGTATGATAAAAATAACTTCTGACTTACTATGCTTATACTAACGTCTCTGTATATTTCAGTTTTTATCTTGGTTTTGTTTGGGTTTTTTTGCTCGTTTATCAGTTATGATAAGAAAAATTGCTTACAGCACATCCCATCTGTATCTGGGATTCAAGGACTTGTGCACTTTTCATTAAACTGCATATACAATTCTGACTTGTGGATGATAGAAAATGAAAGGTGAAATGAAATGGCTACAGAGTTTTTAGAACTGAATAATTCCCTGACCAAGTTATACAGTTACTTCAAGTGAAAAATTAACAACCTACTATGCTTGGCATTTGCATAATGCATAGTAAGGTGGGCCTGTGTCTGGGTGTTTTGTTGTTGGTTTTTATTGTTTGGGGCTCTTTTTTCGTGTTTTGGCACATAAAGAATCAAGGAAATAAATGACTTAAGGTTTATTTAATGCATATGTAATTGTTCAGGTTTTCTTTAATAGCAAGATATCTGCATCTGAAACTGTCATTTTTATGTTCAAGGTGTAGATATTGAGGCTTTAGGGGTTTGAATGTGAATTTAGAAATACCTGTTCAGTAAATCTTCCTCTGTATTAAGTATGCAGCAGCTTGACTCCCAACAGCAACATGTATTGACTTGTATATATATTGGTATGTATGTGCATGGGTGGTGGTGGTGGTAGGGGTTTTTTAACACTGCTGTACAGTACAGAAGAGGCTGATTAGTATTTTAATCAATGCAAATCATATAAATCTATCTTCTGTTTTCCATCTATTGTTTTTCTTTATTTCTTCCCATCTTTTTTTTCCGGGGGGGGGGTGAAGCTTGGGTTTGTTTCCTTCAGTTCTGCTATTTCCATCTTGCTCTGTTTACTCTGTTCTGATAAACTAATGTTCTGCAGGAATGATACTGGAACTGGAGGGAGAGGTGACAGACTCCAGTCACTTAAGTGGCCCTTCCTTATCTGCATCTATCCTTTTTCTCTGCACTTCTCTCTAATTTTCCTTCCCTCTTGTTTTCCTGTCTCATTTATTTCTGTAGCTCTTCCTCTGTCAGCCATGGAAGATCATGCTTTGTACTTCTAATCCTTTTGAACTGGGCAGTGACAACAACTAAACCAAAAGGGTGTTAGCAATTGCTTTCACTATCTTAATTCTGCGATGCCTGGAGCACCTGTGGGAAAAGTGTCAATGAGAGCACAGCAGGCATCCAAATTGAGCATCCTGATACAAAACAGTAATTATAGGTTTTGCTTTTCTGATGTTGGGAGGGAGAGAGAAACTGAAACTATGTAAGTGGGGTCAGAAAATGGGAAGCTGAAAGCTTGAAACTTTTAAAAATAATTGTAAGTGGTAAAGTCAACTTTATTTTGAGATATGAAATGGCAGCAAAAAGCTAGTCTTGTTTCAGACCCACCCTGGATCATGCATCTGCTCTGGATATCTAAGTTGATTAGAAAATTATTTTACTGGAACAAAGAAAGCTTTAAGGACTAAGGTTAGCAAAGAAGAAGGCTGATAGGACTTTTGCACTATATGAGTACTTACTATGAGAAAATGGTGTGGTAAACTTGATAAAACTGTGTTTAAAATGGTCGTCTTAATAATCTAATTTTGGAGTGAAGAGGAGCCTTGTGTGTGTCTGCCTCCTTGCTTGGAATGCTTGTTCTACTTTTACCTCAGGTTAAGTAGATGAGGTGGAAGGGAATTTGGGGTGAACAGCACAATTTTTTTTTTTTTTTATAAGCTGAATTAGGAAGTAGGGTCTAGGTAAAGGTTATGTTAGTTAGGCAATCTGTTCAGGTCCTTATGGATTTGTCCACCCAATTTCTGCTTGTCTTTGTTAAATCAGAGACATTGTGCTGGTTGTTCTGCTGTTGGTTGACTTTTGTTGTACCAAAACTTGTATGAATTCTGCGTTTATTGAATTAATGTAGGACTTTTCCATTGATGGTGCCTGGGTGTCTGTGGTGAGAGGACCTCTCTTGTTCTAACTGAAAGATTTTAGATAGCTACTGCCCCTTACTTTACTGAGCTCTCTGGTATTGTCCCACTGTCCCATCCCAGTGCCACTGGTGCCAACTGTGACTTTAGTCATGCAACCTGAAATTTTGTGGGTTTTTCTTTTTTTTAGGGGAGGGGGGCATGCTGTGCAGGGAGGAGGGGCTGAAAAAAACTTCAATTGCTTCTGTCTGGTCTGTTCCTTTATACACCTCTTTTGATTTTACCCATTTTATTCTTATCACTCACATGACACCTTCAGCAATATGGCAGGTTGTCTGCGGGAGATCAGCTGACACCAAATGATGGAACAATTAAAAACATTATTCTAGATATACAGGAATTACTATAAGAAAATTGCCCTGATCATTGTTATAGGTAGTTTTGAAAGAGTAGGAGAAATGCATTGATACAAGTTAATCATGACTTAAAAGAGAGGATCTCAGCTATGTGCAAATTATATCTGCATTAATCCTGTTTGGGGAGTCCAGACTGGAAGTTTCTGCCAGTTAGAAAACACGGCAAAGATACTTTTTCATTGTTGAGGCAGGATGGAAGTGGAAAAGGGCATAGTTCATTACACCGGGGAGTTGAGTTGTTGTGGTATGCAAAGTGGGAAAAGACTTTATTCCTTTTAAAGTCCTGGGCTTGAGTCAATAATGCTAAGCTTTGCTCTACCTCTTCAGTCTCCCTGCTATGTATAAAAGTTGCTGCCAGTGTGAGAGAGGCTGCTGGCTAAGCTAACCCTGACAAAGGGCTCGGTTCCCATCCTGGCTGAGGAGGAGAGCTGAATGCGGAAGGAGTTTTTCTGGGTTAGTAAAAATAAAGGCAGCTCCCACTCCCTGGCTGTAACTACAGATTCTTTGCTCTGGTTGTTTCATGTGGATTTTGAGGAATCATTTGAACACTTACTGTGTTCTTGCAAGTTGTGTTTAGCCAGGTACTGCAGCACCTCAAAAACAAAAACCTCAGTAACAGCTCTTAACTCTGTTGTCTGAAGTGATTTGGTTCTTTGGCAAAGTGCTCTGCAGAACTAGGATTTTGGCACTTTCATTAAAACTAAGTTGTTGGAGGACTAAGATATGGAAATGAGGATGAGAGATATTTGAGTTCTGGAGTTTTTTCCACCCGCTGACTCTGTCTTCACCTTTTGGATTCTGAACCACTAAGCAAGAAGTCTCTGGAGCTCCTCATGTTCAAGGACCTTTTTGAGCCTGCTTTGGCTGAAACAAATTACTATTTGACCAAATACAGGCCAACCCCGTGTCAGTTATTGCTCTTTTATGCCATATGGGAGGCCTGGATTTGCTTCTTCCTTCCAGACTTCTTGCTCTTTTGGGACTTAGTCCTGCAAAGTGCTGAGTTGGCCTTGGTCCAGCAAGGCATTTAAACATGTTCACTTCCGCAAGCATGGAGGTTCTACATCAGTTTGATGACTGTGTTAAGCATGTGGTTGCCTTTTCTTTGTTGGTTTATCAGGTTGCTGCAGGGCTTTAGTGTTCGAGAGTGTCCCTTTAAAAACTGGGATTAAAGGGGGAGCCTGGAAGGAAGGGCAATAGTAACAAATAATAATAAAAATGAACCTTTTATAGTTTTTCTATTTCACTTTAAGAATGGGGAATCAAGTTGCCATTAAACTGAACAGGACATGTCACACTGGGTGAGGCCAAGCCTTGTATCAGAATAATGCATGAGAAAGTAACAAAATGCACCACAAGATTCTTCAATATGTTAAAAGTAAAAACATTGATGTAAGATACTCTGTTTGTACAGTCATTGATGCTTCGGTGTTAACAAAACACCCTTGAGATAGTGACTGTAGCACCGGAAATTAGATGTGCTGCTGTTGCCTTTAATGCCAATTATGTCCTTGTCAGGTAGCCTACTTGCTGCTTGTTAATCTTAATATGTGAAACTGCAGTAGAGCTGCCATTCAGTTCCTATACCTGCTTTATTCTGACTTTTAAAATTAAATGAGCCAGAGAAATGATGATTTGGGATTTTTTGTTCTTATTCTCAGGATACTGAGTTGTCCAAATGTGGCGCAGTTAGCACATGTGTGCACATGCATGCATATACACCTGTAGTAGAGGACTACCCAGTAATGCACTGCAGGCTTAAATTTGTCTTGCTGACACAGAACAGGTTAGGTCATCCAGAAATGAAAATTGGGTACATGTACGAGTTTTTAGCTATCCAACTTAATTTACCTGTGAATGTGCATGATAGGTCTATTTAAAATTACATGCAAAACCCCTTATTGTGGGTCAGATTTTGTTGTATATACAGAGTAAAAAAATATTCTGATTTGAGTAATCTTTTATACAATAAAAGCATTTTTCTATAAAGTCGTCTTTCAAAGTAAGCGATACTGAAATTTCATACTTGCTTTTCTTCTGAACCTGCTACTCTGTGTACTGTTAAGGGAATTCAAGCAGCAGTTATATTGGATCACTGGGGAAGACTAAAAGAAATCTTGCTTATTGTGCAGTATGGTTTATATCTGGTTATATAATTTCATAATTTATACTGGCAAAATTTTTGTAATCAATATTGACCATACGTGTATAATGTCAACTCACAATTATGTGTCGGCAGATTACCTGGACAGTGGACTAACCACACTGTAGATCCAAAAATAGCTTAGGTATGTTGGAGTTAGCATGGCATAGCACAGCACTACAGCAAATCCAGCTTTAATGTTTCCAAAGTCGGTTTGTCTCTGGTAATGGTACAACCAGTTTTGCCTGAACAGAACCAAAATTAATAAACTTTTGCTGTACAGAACCACTTTGGACATGTGTTCCTGGAATGGGAAGCACTGGCATGCTCAGCACAGAGATGTCCATTCTGCCTGAAGTCAGCTGAGCTTCATCTGTGGTCATAATTAGTTCTTGTTCTGTTGTATGTAAGCCGATATCATGTAAAGCTTGCTTAATATTAGGTTTTGAGAAGATTTGTTATAGCATAATATAGCACCATGCAAAAACATGGACTTGGTTTGGGAATGGTATTACACCTGATCTGTAAAGCACTCCTGTTGGAGCAGAGCGTTTTGCATTGCTGTTACTTGAATTGTTCTGCAGGAGACAGTTTGGATCCAGTAGTAACGGTGCTGAGCCAAATCTAATAAAATTAAGTCAGTATTCCTGTGGATTGTTGTTACTTTTTGGGTTCATCTACTCACTGTTGGCTTGAAAACAAAATAGAGGTTTTCTGTTTACAATTAATTGTGGTTTATGTAGCAGGATTGACTTTTCTAGTGCTTTCAGTTATAAGCTTGAAAGATAAAAGTTGCAGGAGAAAATTCACCCTAAGTGGAATTTAAAGTTAATGTTTGGATACCTCTCTTAATTGCTTAGTGTTTCTTATCTAGAATTGTCAAAGGCTCATCTCATCCACTTTAGTTAAGCGCTCAATTGTCATAGAAACATTTCAAGTATTAGTGCACATTTTAAATTACTCCAATGAACCGAGCAGATATCCCCACGAGCTCCATTGCAAATGTGCTTTAAGATGCTGTCGTGGTTTAACCCCAGCCAGCAACTAAGCACCATGCAGCCACTCACTCACTCCCCCCCCATCCAGTGGGATGGGGGAGAAAATCAGGAAAAGAAGTAAAACTCCTGGGTTGAGATAAGAACAATTTAATAGAACAGAAAAGAAGAAACTAATAATGATAATAACACTAATAAAATGACAACAGTAGTAATAAAAGGATTGGAATGTACAAACGATGCGCAGGGTAATTGCTCACCACCTGCCGACCGACACCCAGCCAGTCCCTGAGCGGCGAATCCCTGCCCCCTACTTCCCAGTTCCTAAACTAGATGGGATGTCACATGGTATGGAATACACTGTTGGCCAGTTTGGGTCAGGTGCCCTGGCTGGGCATGAGAAGCTGAAAAAATCCTTGACTATAGTCTAAACACTACTGAGCAAGAACTGAAAACATCAGTGTTATCAACATTCTTCACATACTGAACTCAAAACATAGCACTGTCCCAGCTACTAGGAAGACAGTTAACTATATCCCAGCTGAAACCAGGACAGATGCTGAATACTTGAAGGTGACTTCCTACTTCCAGCTTGCACTTTATCAGTAAGGTGATTTGTAACATGTAAATGTAATTGATACCTCTGCCTGGAATTTTGAGGCTTTGCATAATTCTATTCCTTGCTGCTAATTAGTCCACTAGTCAGTTGCTTCTCATCTGATCAATTTATATTTTGACAGTCCTATCAGCAGTATTCATCTTTCACAGATTAAGATATTTCTCTAAAACCATCAGACATTCTGTTAAACTCATCTCAAAAAAACCCAAACCAAAAAACCTGGCTGGATGGCCAGGCCCAAAGAGTGGTGGTGAATGGAGTTAATCCAGTTGGAGGCACCCGGTCACAAGTGGTGTTCCCCAGGGCTTATTACTGGGGCCAGTTCTGTTTAACATCTTCATCAATGATCTGGATGAGGGGATGGAGTACTGCACCCTCAGTAAGGTTGCAGACAACACCAAGTTGGGCAGGAGTGGTGATCTGCTTGAGGGTAGGGAGGGTCTACAGAGGGATCTGGACAGGCTGGATCGATGGGCCACCGAGGCCAATTGTATGAGGTTCCACAAGGCTTAGTGATGGGTCCTGCACTTGGGTCACAACAACCCCATGCAGCGCTACAGGCTTGGGCAAGAGTGGCTGGAAAGGTGCCCAGCGGAAAAGGACCCGGGGATGTTGGTCAGCAGCTGGCTGAATATGAGCCTGCAGTGTGCCCAGGTGGCCAAGAAGGCCAATAACGTCCTGGCTTGTATCAGAAATAGCGTGGCCAGCAGGACTAGGGAAGCAATAGTCTCCCTGTACTGGGCACTGGTGAAGCTGCACCTTGAATACTGTGTTCGGTTTTGGGCCTGTCACTACAAGAAAGACATTGAGGTGCTGGAGTGTGTCCAAAGAAGAGCAACAAAGCTGATGGAGGGTCTAGAGATCAAGCCCTACAAGGAGTGGCTGAGGGAAGTGGGGTTGTTTAGCCTGGAGAAAAGGAGGCAGAGGGGAGACCATATCGCTTTCTACAACTACCTGAAAGGAGGTTGTAGTGAGGTGGGTGTTGGTCTCTTTTCCCAAGTAACAACTGATAGCGTTGTCCCAAAAGTGTGGTCGTTTACCCAGTGTGCAAGACACCAATACACATGCAGAGCAGAGGTATTTTATTCATGTTTGTGTAAAGAAGGGGGCTAGGTGGTAATTCACAAAGCTAGCACACCTTATGCCTAAACGGGCAAGCAATTTATACAGTTTAGTTTTACATATTTAGTTTTCCCCACTTTGAATTAAAGGTAGTGTTCTTTTATTCTACAGTGCATGCTCAGGGAGAGTGGGGAATAAGTCTTTTTGGTCTTGAATTGAGTCGGTGGTCCTGATCTCCCCCTGCTGCCTTTACCTTTCCTCCAGTTACGAAAGATCTTTGCTGACTTCGTGCCTATTGGCAATGATTCAGTTTTTGGCACCTCCTGGGGTAGGATATTCCCTTCTTATCAGTCTTTTAGTTCTTCAGGGGCACAGTTGTTAGCAAGGCATGCATTGTTTATACAAAGGGTATCCTGTTTCACAAGACCTTCGCGGCCTTTTTAAGGTGTCTTAAATACATCAATAGGATGAGAGGAAATGGCCTTAAGTTGTGCCAGGGGAGGTTTAGATTGGATATTAGGAAAAATTTCTTCATGGAAGGGGTTATCAAGCATTGGAATAGACTGCCTGGGGAAGTGGTTGAGTCACCATCCCTGGAGGTGTTTAAAGGACCTGTAGATGTGGCACTTAGGGACATGGTTTAGTGGTGGACTTGGCAGCGTTAGGTTAACGCTTTTCCAACCTAAATGATTCTATAATTCAAATAGGGTACTGAGTGGAGACTCTGTAAGAAGTTCAGTGCCTAAGTACTTTTGGAAGATGAACTTACTTCCATAAGCAGTCAACTTTTTGGTGTTCTTCATGGTCCCTGTGCTGTCCAATACCAGTATTTGAGGCAGCCCTCTCTAGTCTGAATATTGGGAAGCTGTCTCTATAGTCATGGCTAAGTATGGCTTTTTATGGATACTTTTGTCTTTCTGTAGTTGTACTGTGCATAGCTTTCAGAATTCTGTTTTGATCCTGAATTACATTTCTATAGTACTGCTTCAGAGGAATTACAGAACATAGAGGTAAAGATACCCAATTCCTACACTGTTCCCATAGTAGAGAACTGTCAGCTCAAGCTTTTGTTTTGGTTTGGTTTTTAATTTCTCTTACTTCAAATCATTCAACCCCCTTGATACCTCTTGTCTGATTATGGCAATCTTGCAGATTAAGCTCCTGCAATAAATACAGGATAGCAAGAAGCTTGGCTAAAATTACTAGTAACAGTAATGCTGATGTTCTAGCTAGCATTGGAAGATGCTTTAGTTAATTCAAAGTGCCAAATCTTACGTTCTCAGCTGCAAGAATTGTCAGGAGCTCAGCAAAATTGTAAGCACAGATTGGTCCAGTATGATATGCCACTAAGTATAGTTCTGTCTACTTCTTGGATACGAGAAGTTACTAAACTGCATGAATTGTTTATATTGTCTACTGAAAAAATGTATATTTTTAGACGTGGTTGCTCTAGCAGATACCAGAAGGAGAGAGGATCTTTGAGATGATGAGCATAATCAAGCTGATTGTCAACAGCATGTTTCAAAATGATGCTTTTATTAGTGTCGTCTTCAAAAGATAATGGAATGAAAAATTTGTGGTGTTTTGTTGTGGTGGGTTTTTTTGGTTTTGGGTTTGTTTGGTTGGTTTTTTTTAAATTATCTGGCAAAGAGGAAGTCTCATTATTACTTTGGTGTGAGTATCTTTGTTTTATCTCAGAAATAAGATTCAGCTGGTGAATGGAGGGAAAGATTGAGGCTATGCAGATGGAGCATCAAGGGAGGATTTCTTTTATGTGATAGTGAGATATGCAATGTCACTCCTTGTTTGAATGAGTTAAAAACAATAAATTATGCACATCACATTGTCTTACAGTACAGAATATATTCCGAACATCTAAAATACTTAGTAGAGAGTGGAAAGTAATCTGGATTTTATCGATAGGTCTCATAAGACTACTTTCTAAAACTGCTTTCAAACCATGGTGCTGTTCTCCATACTTTCCTGACCTTCTCCTGCGGAGGATCAAGTCAGTTCTTGAATAATTCTTAGGTAAAATAACTTGCTTAAGAAAAGCAGACTCTTGCTATCTAAGCAATATTCTTTCTGGAGAGCAACATGGCCCAAACACTGCGATATTTTGAAAAGCTGGTCTCTCATGATCTCCATTCTACATGAGTCTGTGTTATAGTAATCTATTGTTTTGAGGTTAGATTTCATTATTGCTAGTACTATAAAAATGTCGTTAAGACTTTGTGGCATTTCCATGCAGGTGAATAATAATACAAACATGAGGGTGGAGAAGGGTGTATGCCAGACTTATTTTCCATAAAAATTTAATAGATGAAATTATTTAAAGCTTTCTCTTGCATTGAAATTCTGCAAATTGAGCCTATGAAGAATTAAAAAGATCAGAGAGAACAGGAGTTGGTTAGAGCTGGGCTGGGTTAGTTTTGTGCCTGGATCTTTGTGCTATGACTCTTTGGCTTCCTCTTGGTTGTTTTGAGTTCAAAGAGAGATGTTGTCCTGGGTTCAGCTGGGATAGAGTTAATTTTTTTTTACAGGAACCTGGGAGGTGGGGGGCATAGCCGGGGCAGCTGACCTGAACTGGCCAAGGAGCTATTCCATACCATGTGACATCATGCTCAGTATATAAAGGGGGAGCAGGCCGGGGGGCTGTGCTCTTCTTGTCGGTGGGGGAAGTGGCAGAGCGTCAGGTCCCGGGTGGTGAGCAGTTGCACTGTGCATCGCTCTTTTTGTATACTTTTTCATTAGTACCGTTGTTGTTGTTGCAATTTCTTTGTGTTGTTCCAGTAAACTGCCTTTATCTCAACCCTCGAGGTTCCAGATTTGTTTTTTTTCCTCTCCCCCGTCTTCCCCCCCATCCCACCGGAGGGGGGCGGGAGGAGTGAGCGAGCGCCCGCGTGGTCCTTTGTTACCGGCTGGGCTGAAACCACGACAGATGTGAAAAAACATGATTTGTGTCCAACAAAAAAAGTGGCTATAGCTGTCAAAAATTAGGAAGAAATCCATCTGGTCGCAAGAGCTGACTTAAGCTGTCCCTTCATTTTCTTGACCTGTCATTGATTCTGCCGTTGCACATGATGAGGGGAAAATATCCGTAGTGCAGGAAGTGCTTGAGGTTTCCAAACTGCTTTAACTCAGATTGAGGATAGCGATTTACACAAACCAGTTGGATCCTTGCCATCATCTACCACTTGGAGGATGTGGCAAACGTCACCCAGAATATTGCACCTCTCTCCTAACTGTAAATATGTTGACTGTTGAAGAACTGCAGATTTCGGAGTGTCATAGTTACTTCTGAATATTTCATGTGCACTAGCTTTATAATCCCACAATATAGAATACTATTTTGGGAATGTAAGATGCATGTTAAATGAATTTAATGACTATCCCAAAAATGTAATGTGGGAAGTAACTAATATCTCATTTTGTTCTGGCTGCAGCAGGTCAGCCTTATGTTCCATAAGTGGGATTACAGTTTATCCTGCTTTGCACAGGGATGGGGATGTGGACATGTTTTTTAAATGAAACTTTTTAAGGTGCGTTGCTCTGCTACAGGCTGTAGCCTTCCTCTATGCTTCTCTGCTTTTTTTTCAATACTGGTGCTGTTTTTTTTTCCATGGCAATAAATATAGCTGTCTAACATTCAGTATTTCAGCACATACTCTGCTCTTAATGAATGTGATCATTTACACAGTGTCACTGTAGTATTGGCATGCTAAATAATTTAGTGAGCTGTGGCAGGTAGATAGCTCTGTGGTGTCTATGTTACTATGGCAATACATTTGCTTAATGTAAATATTAGTCATTCTGACCATATGAATCTCAGGGCTTCTGACATTATTAGCTGTGTTTGGGAGGTGGGAGTCTGTGTATCTGAAAGAAAAGTTGTTCTGGAAATATTAATAGTTTAAAGATTACTTTCTTTTTTCATAATTCCTTCTGCTTTCTGACTGAGCTACATAATCTATTGATTGTAATGAACAGAGCAGAACATTTCTCCCATTTCTTTATCATGGTTGTAATGCAGCTCTGTTATAAAGAAATATATAACTATTCTGATCCTCTAAAAATTCAGCTGACTGAAATGAAAGGAAATAGGATCTTGAGGTCCATCAACTTTGCTCTTGGTCACAGAGTCAAGTTCTATTTCTACAAGAAATAAAATCAGACTTGGAAGAAAAATTCCTGTGGTATTAGATCTAGTTCCATGGCTTGAAAATGACGCTAAGCGTGAGAGGCTCTTCCGTCCCCTTTATGGGTATCACCAGGTATAGAATTACTTAAGAAACCCCTAATTTGTCAGAAAATTAATGCATAAGCAATATGTTAATGAAGTTTGTTGCTTAGATGTTTATGTAGTTTTCTAGTCCATTTTTGCGGGGCATTTCCAGCGAAAAGGAACTATCTTCTGCAAAGTCTTGTCTCAAAAGCCAGCTTATTCCTGATTGTATGAACTATTCTTTCTCTGTCATGATCTGCCAGCACTTTTGAGGCAACAAATACTGAATGTACACCAGTACTATTTGTAAGATTTTATGCACTGTTTTAAATCTTTACTTGCTAAACTGCTAAATTTAAGATCAGTGTTGAAAAGAAGATTGGATTGGAATGTGCTCCCCCACATGTTTAGAATTGTTCCCAACCTTCCTGCCAAACATCTGTAATGCAGGAGGAAAAAAAGCATAGTAAGCAGGGAACGATGTCTTTAATTATTTGTAGGGTAGATGATACTGGAGGGTTCTGTGTGCTGCAGTCTGACAGCAGTGCTCAGCACCTATCTGTGTTTGGCCTATTAACTGTCAAAAAAGGAAATAATAAAAAAATACAGCAGTAGCCAGGCACAGACTTCCGAGTTCTTTGTATTTCACAGAAGAGTCTTTGTTGGACTTGCATAAGTGTTCTTTATTTTTCCTATCTCTGAGATGATAAAACTTTTGCTGTCAGTGCTTGCAGGTAGGGTAAAACTGCCTACTGGACAGGAATACAAACTAGAGTTGTTAGTTGCCTTTCCATGGCACTGTTGCTCACAAATGCTCGTCTGGAATTCAAGTTAACCTAGGAAAATTAATTATTTACCACTTATATCTTTTCCTGACAAGGCTGCCTGTGGGAATACTGTGCTGCTGGCTGTGTCTCTTTTAAAAATATAATATGCTTTAGATGCATCTGTTGTTTATAGATGCAGAAAAGTATTGAAGCATTTAGATTCAGAATACCTACCAAGTATTAGCATAGTTGAAAGAGTAATTGGAGCAGCTTCTCTGATTATTCTTTTAGTAAACAAACCATACTCATAAAATGGCTTGGGAAAAGCCATTATCTACTGCACTGTATTGAAGGAAAAGGACTGCAGACCCACTTTCTCCTTTGTGGGAAGAACCTGTGTAGAGAGAGGGGCTCCTGTGGGATCAGGCTGGCAGGATTTTCCCTTAGGGAAAGAAGCTTGATGGTTCTGCTTTTCCAGGAAAAGTCACAAGTATCCATTTTCAAGACAGATTGTTGGGAGGGATCCTCTGAGCACTCGAACAAACACTCCTTTCCAGGAATGACTTCAGGACCTGATGCGTGCCATAGGAACCATGTGAAGAGCATGGGGGTGGATGGGGTGGTAGTGTTTCTTTTGACATAACTCATGCTACAAGTAGCTGAAAGGGTCTGGTGGAGCTCATCTGGCTTGGTGGTTTTGTGGCACAAGAACCTACCACTGAAGTGGACTGCTCTCATTTTTTTTTGTGCCTGACTACAGCACGGACTTAGGGTTACCAGTGTATACCCATGGATTCCTACAACCAGAGATGCAGTGGATTGCTTCACATCAAGCCATATACCAAATCTTCTGTTTCTGAGCTCCACTGCATTTCCTTGCTTCCACTGCTGAAATATGGCATGCCTGTATTTTAAAGCTGGGCTGAAGAAAGTGGAATGGATTGTATTACAAGCTGAATGTTTAAATCGGGTGATAAATTGAAAGGAACAAAAGCGTGTTCCAAAAAGCAGTTGTATTTAATGCTTCACACATGATTTGCTCAGCTAGTTTCTTTTATTGTCATAGTGTAAGTGCCTTTTCACTTCTCCCCACAGAAGAAAAAATTCTGGTAGTTCTGCAATGCCTTTTTTATGTGCATAATGAATATTTCCTTTCAACTATTACCTTACAAATAAGAAGTGGAGTTGTTTTATCTGTAGTGTTTTTATGCTTTTTGTTGTCATTCTTTTTGCATATTTTACTTTGAAAAGGTAGTGATGGCTTCTGTGCAGTCCTGTACCTTCCATGGCTCTCCTCATGGAAGGAAAGCTGGTGCCACTCTTGTGTTGGGATGGGGAGCTCTTACCAGAAATTGTCTTTGGACTGGCACATGTTAAGTCCTGACACTGGTTACTGTTGATCCACAGATAGCTGGCACTTAATTATCCCATCCTGCCTTCTTTCCATTGCTGTCACAGGGCAGATGCATTGAGGAGATTAAAATGGAAAGAATGTTATGGCCCTTGTGCTCTTACATTATCCTTAAAAACGATCATTGTCCATTTAAGTGCTCATATTAGATAGATGTGGCATAAAAATATATAGGTTAGTGTAAGGCTGAATTGTATTTTTGGTATCCTTTTCAGTAAATGATGGGTGTTTTACAGTAGTGTGTGTAGTTTTGACAGAAGATAGTGAAAAAGGTGAGTAAACCCAAACAAATATGGTCTCCAGACTTTTGTTGTTAATTTTGTTAGTATCTCAGTGCTTTTTCTGTTAGGGATTAGAGAGTATATGCCAAGCGTAATGAAAAATGTTGTAGATGCAAAAATACTTGTCGCTTAATCCTTACTGTTACTGCAATAAGACAGACAGACACTGTTGAAATCATAGTAATGAGCAATGTTTACCTGCCCGTTGCATTGTTAGAACATGGCTTTGGGCTTTCTGAAGGGTGAGGAAAAAGGTGCAGAAGGCTAGTACTTTCTCACAGCATGAGCTCGACAGGTGTTTATTTCCAGGTGCAGAACACTTAATTTCAGAGCTACAGTAATACTAAAGGATGTGAATCTAACATGCTGCTTGGTTATTATAGTTTAATGCCACTCAGCATTATAATTAGCTTTATTAGACATTAATAAGTGGGTTTAATATTCAAACCATGGTGTTGGAGTTAAGTGTACCAATGAACCTTATCAGTGGAGCAAAATGTAAATTTTAACTCATTTATCTCATTAGTCTTTAATAAGGCTGTGCTCTGTAAATCATGGCTGCATCATCTGCTGATTATATCCTCTGATCTGCTAAGCAAAATAGCACTCTAATAATAGCCATACATTGCATGAAATCCTCCCATTGGTGTTCTGAAACACTTAATGTATTTTCTTCTTCATTTAGAGGGCCTTGATTGCGTCTTATCTTTCCTGCGCAATGCCAAAATATAGAAATTAAGGTAAGATGAGAATTCATTACTTGTAGGCCCCGGGTTTAGAAACATTTTGCCAAAGAGAAGTTTCTGATGGGGGCTATAAGTCTAAGTAGTTGTCTGAATGTGGTGCGTAGGGACTCAGAGTTTTCTGGGCAGTTAAAACAGCCAGACTGTCAAATGAATAATGATGACTTGCTGCTTTAATAATAATCAGAGCTCTCCAAAAGCCTGTTGCTCTCATCTTACAGGAGAAACTGAGCTGAGTGATTTGCCTTAGGCTCACGTAAAAGGGAAGAGAATTGGAGGAGGACATTGAGTCTCCTGGCTTAAACTCTTGCATGTAGGCACTTACCACTGTGGCTTATGATGATTGTGTCCCCAGCATGCTATTCAGAGCAAATAAGAGGGGAATTTTACAGATTTGAGGGAATTCTGGCAAGTCCAATTAATACTTTTCCCCAGCAAATTGTTCATACAATCTTGCCTAAGTCCAAAGAAACTTGTTCAATCCACCTGGAAACTTTCAGGCTTTGAAGGTTTCCCAATAAATATTTGTAAGATTCAGTGATTGTGAGTGAACATGGCTGGTTCTGGTGTCTGAGGCAATAAAACTCAATCACTCCACTTGTAACTTGATTTGGTTCAAGTTTGCTTCCATGTGGTCTTTATTTTGAAAAATTTATACTAATCTTCTCAGGTTGAGTTCTTTAATCATTGCACCTCTTTACAGAGCAATGTTAAAATAGTACTTCAAATCTCTCTGAAACTACCATGACAGAATCTGTTGTTTAAATGGTTGCTAGAGGTGCAAGGTGAATCTTTTTTCTTACCATCCCATGTTAAATTGATACTTAAACCCCTTTGTAGTACTCTGAGGGATGTGAGATGGGACAGCTGCTGTAGCACTGTATTTTAATGGCAATAGCTACAGCCCTTGTGGGTCCATAGAGCCCATTGACTGCTTCTGGTGGTAGGTTTACTATGCTAGTAGTCATCCGTCACTGTACTGTGTTTTATTTTTTGCATTGATCTTATTGATGGCTGAGTTGGTAGATTGATACACTGTCACAAGAGCTCAGTTTTTCCCTTGTCAGAGAAAACAGCACATTTTGGCTCCTAGTCCTGCTGAGTTAAAGGATGGATAGGCACTGCCACAACCCTATCTGTACATGTTGAATCTAGCGGGTTTGAATTTTCAAGTGTTGGCAACTTTGGGGACTGGTTCTTTCCAGTTAGGTTGATTGTTGTGGTATGTGTAATTGCAGGCAGATGCACTTTTGGTACTGGCACTCCTGAAGAGAGGTTTGCTACCACCCTTCATTAATTTGTCATTAGTCGTATATTTTTGGTTTAGTGCTGACTTACTATAACACCATTTATTTTCAGTTAGTTTTTCGGTGCAGATGCTTGATTGTATGCAAATTCTCCCATACAGTCAAAGAAGGACCTCTTGAGACATTCTGTGACTCTCAGCACTGAAGGTTAATGTCCTTCAGAGTACAAGTATGCTTGAGAACAGCAGGGATATCTGAACACTGACTAGCGAAGAGACGATGTATTCTGAAACAGTGTTGGAGTGCTTTATTATTGGAGTGCCCATGGCATGAATTACGATGCGAGTAAAATGGTGTCTGTGGGGAGAGGTGGACTTGGAGATAAAACAGAGTAAAATGTGGAAACACATAAAACAGAGTACAGAGATGGCAATATATGTGGTGACAGGAGAAATACTCTGTTTTGTTTCAGCAGAGGGATAACTGGTAAATGATGTAATAGTTTTGCATGTACTAAAGTACTTTCATAACTGATATATTGTCCTGGTTTCAGCTGGGATAGAGTTAATTTTCTTTCTAGTAGCTGGTATAGTGCTATGTTTTGGATTTAGTATGAGAATAATGTTGATAACACACTGATGTTTTCAGCTGTTGCTAAGTAATGTTTAGTCTAAAGTCAAGGATTCTTTCAGCTTCTCATGCCCAGCCAGCAAGAAGGCTGGAGAGGCACAAGAAATTGGGAGGCGACACAGCCAGGACAGCCGACCCAAAGTGGCCAACGGGGTCTTCCATACCATGTGACGTCATGCCCAGTATATAAACTGGGGGGAGTTGGCCTGGGAGGGATCACTGCTCGGGAACTAACTGGGCATTGGTCGGCGAATGGTGAGCAACTGCATTGTGCATAATTTGTTTTGTATATTCCAATCCTATTATTATTGTAACTTTATTATTGTTATCATCATAATTATTACTAGTTTCTTCTTTTCTGTTCTATTAAACTGTTTTTACCTCAACACACGAGTTTTACCTTTTTCCCCCCAGTTCTCTCCCCCATCCTGGATGGGGGAGGAGTGAGTGAGCGGCTGCATGGTGCTTAGTTACCAGCTGGGGTTAAACCACGACATATATCAAAACAAAAAATTGATTAGACATACACTTTCTAATTCTCATTGCCTATTTCCCCTTTTAATTGAGATATTGGAAAAAAATCATAAATTTGTAATTCAGTGTCTAGAACCATGTCCTCAGGATTAAAGTTGGAGGTCTTACTTCCAAACATGCTGTGGTTACAGGTGACTAATGTTCAAGGTCTGTGCATACAGACAGACTTTCTCATGCCTCTTCAAAGTGTTCCTGCCTTCAATCTGTGCTTCTCCTTTGGAGCTCTATGAGGACTGATATGTGACTTTGCATAAGGCTCAGTTTGCAATTTTGGGTAGCACATCTATTGCCAATTTTCAAGATCATAAAGGTGAATTGAAAAATTTGGGATGAGGGGAAATGGGAGAGGAGAGGTGCTGGATTTCAGGCATGGGAGATAAGAGTACACCCCAACTACTTTAAAAAAAAAAAAAAAAAAGAAGTATTGGTGTACTGTAGCTTCTGCAGTTCCGACCGCCTCAAGACAGAAGGACAGTAGTAGAGGTGAGAAGCAGCAGGGTTCCCAAAGACATACACAGACACTCCCTCGCTTTTGGAGGTGTGAGGCAGGAATAAGAACAACCTATTGATGGGTGGAAGCTGTGCTTTCCTACACCTGTAGAAGTCTCCTTACATGTTATAAAATTAGGTGGGAGGGGTTGTGGTTTGACTTTTGATTATCTGTACCAAGAAGCATTCCTGCTAGGGCTGACATTCAACTGTCTTCTTTACTAGGCTTTCAGTATTGATCATTCCAAGTGTTAAAAAGTTTAAATAGTAATTAAATTTTATTTTTACTAGCTTCTGATATTTACCCCACCTTTTAGTAGATATTGTTCTCCTGCAACATTTGTGAGGGTCCATGTTTTTTTGGAGCACTCGCTTTATAAGATGTATAGTCTTCATTTGCAATTCAGAAAGGGCTATTATCTACCTTCTTTTACCCTCCAAGGCATGAAAATTGCTACTTTATCTTCATTCCTCCCTGGACTAGAAAGACACCTGTATTTCTATTCATGTTTTCCTCAAAGGTTCAAAGGCAAGACTGAAAAAAAACTATACAGAATTGTTATAAAAGTGTCAGATTACCTGGATCTTTTTTTTTCAAATTGTTCCCTCGATTATTTAGCAGTTTCTTTTTTTGCATGCTGGCAACATGTCTGAGACAAATATTGTATAGACTATATATGTTTCTTTTTTGCCAATGTATTCATATGTCTTATTATCCACGCAAAGGTAGTCACAAGAATGGAAGATGCTGTAATGTCTGTCAGTTTCCAGTTGCAGAAGACTAGGTGGTGTAAGAATTTAACATATTTTCATAGTAGAGCAGACTTGTGTTATGAGATCAGAGATGAAGAATTAATTTCTTCTCTGCATAACGGGCAACTTAACACTGTTCACATGACACAATTTTATTCCTAGGAAAGCTGGAGAGGCTTAGAGGGAAAAACACCTACCACCTGTATAAAATGCAATGAAACTAAATAGAAATGGAAATATAAATAATGTGGATTTTTCTTTGATTTAGCTTTTTATGCACTAAACATCATGAAAATGCCAACAATCCATGTCGAATTTTGCTGTTTACTATCATATGTATTAAAAGCAAAAAATTCAATGTACGTATAGAAAACCGTATTCTGCCAAAGTCCATTCAACTTGTAAATCTGTATTAATGTTTTTAAATAAGGGTGTCACTGCAGGAGGAGAAGTTTGGTTTTTCATGGTTCTATGCTCACAGATCGGGGAAGTGTTATTTTATTGAGGTTCTTGACTTTGCAATAGGAATTAATATAAAACAAATTTTCAACTTCTGCTTGTCTGCTCTGAGTTGGCATAGAAAGGGAGAGAGCGAGCAGCGTTTCTGTGCAATTTCCTATGAGACCAAATACCTGGGTTTTTCTGTGTTATGGGAATTGGGAACTGGAGGGACAGGATAGGATTTTGTGAGCAGTGCTTGTTTTGCCGCCTTTTGCTTTTCTTTTCTTCCTCATCCTTGTTCTTCAGTGAACAGTGTGCTATAGTGATTTGTGGGTCTCATCTTAAACAGTAATGTTTGTTCAGTGGTTTTCCCCAAATTTGGCAATCGATAGTCATAAAAAGGAAATGAAAAATGATTTTGCAAGTTCTTTTCTCTTTGGCAAGCCTGGAACATAATTTAGGACAAAGGGAGTTCACTAGCTTCTGGAGCTTTCTCCAAGCTAAATTGCAAATGTCTAATGCAAACAATGTTGGTTCACGCAGTGTTCTGTTCTTTTTATTTTTAAAAGAAGGAAAAAAAGACCATGAAAGTACATTTATGTTCAAAAGAGTCAATCCACTAAATTTAACATTTTATCACAACCCCCTACCTAATGTCAGGCAATACATAGTACATAGTGTGAGATATGAAAACGACCTTTCAGTTTTTAGTGGCTCATTAAGTTTACTAGGTTTGAGGAGTAATTTGTGATGGGCTTCTGCCATCCTACAGTGCAATGAAACAGTTGTACTGAAGCTGTGTAATGATGTGCTTTTGCTCATTCACTTCATTCGTTAGTTCATCATTTCACTAGCAGGTTATCATTTCAGACTGTAGGAAATAATGTTGACTTGGTGGGTAAGTGTCTTGGGGTGGTAATTCTTTCTAAAAGGAGTAGTTTCAGTTAACTGTGTACAGAAAGATAAATGACAGATTCAAGTCATCTAGTCAATTAGTATAGTCCATGCACTATAATGAACATATTGAGAAGTATGAGAGGGTTTTATTGTGTGATAGATAGCTACCTAAATTTAGATACAGTTATAAACCCATTTTTTTTCCAGGAAAAAAAAAAAAAAAAAAGAACTTTGTATTCTGAATAAAGCCCTGGGAGGAGAAATAAATATGCTTCTAGAGTAAGTATTATGTTAACAACTATGCAATATCCATTCTACACCTAACTATTTCCATTTTAAGGCATATTCTGTCCTTTGCTGGAGCCTTTAATTTGAAAGAGATGGATAAAGAGAAGTAACATATGCATGTGGACTAGAGAGAGGAATTCCATCTGCAGAGTGGAATTTCTTTTCTCAGTGAAAACTTATTGACAGTCCTCTGGGGAAGCTTGTTGGTTGGTTTGTTGGTTTATTGATCAAGTAATCAGGATAACCTTAATGATGTTTTACTACTGATTCTTGTGCTTGAACTATATTTAGAACCTGCAGAATCATCTGAGAGTTTGGAAATTATAACAAAAAGTTTATGGCTTCTTTATCATGAAATGTGGAATGTTTAGAATATATGTGTATTTGTATATTATTGTGGATTAGTGCTGAAAGCATACACATCTAATTTAATGTCACTTTATAGACTTGAGAACATTATTCTTGGACTTCTTATGCTTATTTTAATGAGTAGTTTGACATGTTATACAAATCACTTGAAAAATTGTCTTACATATTACTACTGTAGCCATAAAACATGTAGCTTAATCTTGTTTTCTGTAACCTATATATGATAATTACAGGTATATTGATAACTTTTTTCTAGACCATCATTCTCTCAGGAAGGTAGTATTTCCTATTCTGTATGCTAGTGTTCCAAAAGTAGTTTTAAATTTTCAGAGTATAGAGCCTTCTACTGTTTTGCTGGTCTTACTCATCTTCCTGTCAGGAAGGTTTTCTAGATAGGCAACTTAATAATTTCCTATAAATTTATTTTATGCTTTTAGCTATAGATAATATTTTACCTTTCTCAAAAAAAAAACTTTAAAAAAGAAAAGAAGTTCTATTCACTTCAGCATCACAACTTCAAGAAGCATGTAGTTTTCCTAAATTATGAGCGTGTTGGGGCCAAGTTTGTATGTCACACAGATGTCAGAATTATCTTGCAAATACCTACTAATTATCTTGCAAAGCCTACTAATCTAGTAATCGATGCAAAATCGATGTTGCAGATTTCATGGATCATTTTGATTTCTTTTTTTCCACTAGCATAACCAGAACATAAAGTAGGTTTTGTTAAATGTCTGCTTTCTGATGTGTTGCACTCTTCCACTCCTGGATTGTGATGAATTTTGAAATAAAACCTGTACAAATTCTCAGTAGAGATGGGAAGGTTGGCAACAACTGTTTTTTCCCAATAATTCAATTATGGCAAAACAAAATTACTAGTGTAGACACAGCAGCTGATACCTGCAGTTCACCTATAAATCAAGGAATGGGAGGTAGCTTTCATTCAGTGACTTGTGCTATGCTGTTTGGGGTTGTTTTCTTTCTCTTTGAAACTTGGTATGAAAGCATATTCACAGTACGAAGTTTTAAACTGAGTTTTGTTTTGCTTGTAATGCCTGTCTCACACAGTATACCACTGAACGCTTTGGTCTGTGGGCCTCAGACATTTTAATGACTTGGTTTTCTATGGAAACATGCTTTTCTTGGGTCAGCAATTTTGGTGGTGATTTGGGAATGAACCAGCAAAGTTAAAGCCTTTGAATTTATTTCAGTTCGATGACATCTGCGTTCTTCAGTATATAGGTAGAAATGAACTTTTCTGAGCTGCCTTTTTTTTTTTTTTTTTTAGTTTGGTTTAAGGTTTTAATATCCCTTTTGCAGCAGTTGTTGGCTAGTAGCAGACAAGATACTTCAGTCATAATGTGCCTGAGTGCTACTAAGAATAGAGAGATATTTATCTTGGATTTTAAGTACCCTAGCTGCTATTTTGTTCTTAAGTTTTTAACCAACATAATCTGTGTTTTGAACCACTAATTGTTACTGAATTGTTGCCTTTCTGTAGCAGGCCAAATGTGAGGAGATGAAACACAACAGATAAACAGGTTTATTATATTCCTTATGTCTCTTTAAAAGGAACAAGTCATACCACCAGAATTGCAACCTTATTTTTTCCCTCCCTAGCTTCAGATTTATGATGTAGGGATATGAACATGTAGTTCATTCCTCCTGAGACTTTGCAAGAGTAACTTCAGTGATTGTACGCTCTTGAGTTCCAGTGAAATTGCCTGTGTGCAAATGCATGTGGTAGATGAACATGCCCTGTGGTGTATCACGTAAATAGAGCCCTCCTTGAGGAGGTCAAGGTCTCTATCATGTATTCTGCTTTGTTTAATTACTGTTTTCTTGAACGATCACTGTCATTTCTCTAGCTTTGGTAATATGCCCCTTGATGAATCGTCTTTGTTGGTTAGCTGTATACTTTCACAGACCCACTGTGTATAATTTTAGCCTAACCCATCAATGCATTTTGGACCGTACTACCTAACTCATGTGTCTGTTCTGCTGCATGTCTCAGCCAAAATGAAAGAAGTCTCTGCAGGCTTGGGATTTGGCTTAGCCTGTGTCCCAGTGCATAGGCTGCCAGCGTGAGTTGATCTCGTTGCTTGCCCTTGAAATGTGCACATTTATACCACTGCAGCACTGCTGAACTGGGGCTGCCAGGTGGGCCTCTTGTCTGTCACTGTTGCTGTACTTACTGCGGGGGAATTGCCCATTCATGTGTCTGGAGAACCGTGGATTTATTTAATGCTGTAACCTGGATCCCCTAATGTATAGTACCATAGGATTACACAGATCACATGAAGAGGTTAGTTGTACCCCAATTAGTTGTCTGAGATAATGTGAATTTACAATAAACATGTGAGTAGTGTAGCTCCCCGGAGATTTGAGAAAAGATGAACTGTGTTTTTTAACTGCAGCAGGCTGACTGTAGATGGGACAGTAAGATTTTTGTCTCATTATAAAACATACTGCATGTAGTTTCTCTCATGGGATAGATCTTGTTAGGCAGTCTCTGTGGGGACAAGTCACAAGACGTTCTTACTTTCATGTTAGCAGGTTGGATTAAATTGTGCTTGATGAGAACAGATTGATACTTTGATTAACTACATTGCTTTACAATTTGTAGCGACTTGTTCTCTGTTAGGCTTTTAAGCAGATAGCTTTATCAGTGTAAAACGTATCTTCTCCCACCCACTCATGGAAGGCATAGTGTCTTTGCAGATACTGGGTGGAAAAGATAGATTGAAGAAAGCTGACTAAATGTGAAATGTCTGCTTGAGGTAGACAAATGACAGGACAATTGGTGGACTGCAGCATTGAAACATGAAAGACCAAGTGAAGAAGGAGGATAACTGTTCGTGTGGTTTAAAATGTTCCTCTAGTAATCTGCTGCAGCTTTCTTTCTAGTAGAGCTTCTGAAGGTGGGTAGTACTTAACCAAAAAGGGGACCCTCTGATGCAATGGCTTTTCACCACTGACATTTTCTTGGTTGCCTACTACAGACCTACTGCTCTCCAGTGAGCAAGCTGTAATCCTACTGCATTCTGGTGGTGAATGTATAGGATCATTAAGGGTGGGGATGTGACTGTTCTTCATAGGCTTTGCTTTTGTAGCAAAACTTACCATAAAGCAGGATGAATCCTTTCCTTTGAAAGGATTGATGTCTTCCTTTGAAACGCTGTTGTTAATAAAATTTAAAGCCTCTCCCTGATCATAGTCCCTAAAGAAAAGCAGACAAATTTATGCAGAAGGCTTTCTTTTCAATCCAAAATAAACAAACCCTGAACAAGGTCCCTTTTAAGCTGGAACTAAGTTGAGGCATGCTAAAATTTGCCACTCATTTTTCTCTTACCCTCCCTCATCCACTTATCAGAGACTGCAGAGATGTGATTGCATAAGACCATATAATTTCCCTCTGCTTCTTTGAAGTTGTCTAATTTCAAGCCCCTTTATGCTACACTGATCCATGAAAATGTTTTGATATATGCTGTTTCTTTCACTGCCATTGAGGCTTCTTATCCATCTCTCTGTTGTCTCTTGTGTACCTGGACTGACAGAGTGGAAAGCTTTGGCCGCTAGAGCAGAAGCATACAGTATCTGATAAAAGAGGTAGATTTGTGTTCGAGAACTGTTGGAGAATACAGCATCTTAGCGTTTCAACAGAAGACAACCTTGATAATTAAATTGCAGAGCCTTGCAGCATATTTTGTGTCTACCTTACTGTATTACGCAGTGTATCTTTTGTCTGTATGTTGTGCATTGTCTGGGAAGCCCCAGTCCTGCAAACTTCTGTGCTACTTTTTTAAATTCAAAAGTGAAACTTTTGAAAAGAGACACTCCAGTGGGAGCAGACTTCACAAGGGATTCTCTGCTAGGCTGTTCTTCCCGTGTACTTTGCCGTAAAATAAGTACTTCTGTTGATTGTGGAGTTGAGCCCTGTAATCAGCTGTGTAAAAAGGGTTGATGATTTACAGACTTCTGAAGGAAAACTGAAAGCAGATATCCTCCATGAGTCCAATGACTGGGTCTCAATCTCATCATTAATCTAAAGCTACCCAGCACAGTTGTGGATTGCTGCTTTTTTTAAAACTGGAAATAGGCTGAGTTGTGCTAAAGTTTTCTGCTCTCTTCCTCCCATCCTCTTCACTTACCAAGACTGCACAAACATGGTTATAGACCTATGTATGTGACTGTATAACTTTCTCTGCTGCTGCTTAGGGAGAGATGGGTGCTTCTTAGCATGTTTGTATATGCAACAGTTGACCAGATTTGCAGGAAAAAAACCCAACCAACTAACCAAGCCCACACTGAAAGGTATTTAATATGAAACCAACAAAGTTTATGTAGGTGCGAATTAGTTGCCCAATTTCAAAAGCTGTTGTCCAGTTACCCAGAAATATAGGAAGATCTTAGGGGAGATAGTGACTTGTCTCTTTGAACCTCAGTTCCTCATGTGTGTGATGTGTATGCTGGTGCTTCTTGTTCCACATGGGAATTGTTAAATATATAAACCCTTGGTGGTAAGGGCAGGTATCTTGTGTAGGAGAGGAGGGATCAGAGACAAAATTGTTGTCAGTATAGGCAATTGAAATAGCTCTAGAAGGCATATGTAAGTGGACTTGGCCTTGTAATAGGGTTAAACAATTGATAGATAACATACAGTTGAATTGTGGAAAGATTTACCTGCTAAGAAGGTTCTGTTATTGTGTGGCAGGGTTGAAGTATTAAACAGAGCAGTGGTTTTTGGAAGTAGAATTTTGAACAGACTGCAGGAGAGCTGTATTTGCACTTGTCAGGACTATCAAATGGTGAAGTAATACCTTGACCAGGATTTAGCAGAGAGGAAAGGCTAAATTACTGTAAAATTTTAACCATGAACTGATTAAAATAAATGGTTACTTTTGTTCTTAGTGGCCCGCAAGTTCACTTCTACTCCTACCTCCATGAATCGGTGTTGTATAAATTAATTTATTTTCTCACCTTTGGACTCAATATGGTCAGGCTATCTGTACTATTTAATTGGAGTTAGTTTTACTTCACAGGGAATAATGTGATGTTGCAGTTACTACGGCACATTTGGTCTTGCAAAATAATCAAGAAAGCCTACTAATCTAGTAACAAAATCTGCTTACCACAAATATAATGAATATATTCTTTCTACTACTGCTATAACTACAGCATGCTAACTTTAGATTGATATGTATCTTAAAAGATAGTATCTCTTCCAGTTCAGTTATTCCTTTTTTTAAATAGGTATGCTGTTTTTAGGATCTACCCTGTGACCACTTAAGTTGTCAAAAGCTTTGTATGCTTTTTGAAACACTGTTACAGAGTTTGAAGACTTTGAAGCATACACAATCTATTAGTGTTTTGTATTACTAAGGAAATCCCAGCATTCCAAGCTGCTTTCCAAACTGGAAATATCTGCTTCATAAGGGAATTGCTGTGATCTTAGAAATAATATTGCACATTGCAGTCTGCTTGTTGCTGTCTTGTTCCTTTTAAATTAGAGATGATTAAAACCCCATAGTATTGGCCACTGTAAGGATAATGTCTGTGTTCTCTCACTAGTCTTAGATTTCTGATCCAATAGCTGGGCTAGATGCAAGTGAACTTAGCCCTCGTCAACATAATGTTTGCTGCAGGCAAGTTGTTTTCAGCTAATAATTTAAATTTGGCATTTTTGTTCTTCATTTGATGCATAAACAGTCTGTTTATGATGACTTTGTGCAGTAGGAGTGAACATTCACAATGAACGGTTAGAGTGAATTTTACTGACATGTTATTGTTTGTCACCAAGGGACAAATGATCTTTTTTGTGATTCTTTGTTATTAAAGACGTAAATGGCTTTAATCTTGTGATTGTAGGTATGTGCAGTATATTGTTACGTGCAGGTTTTAGTTAGAGTACATAAATGCTGGAGATGAATTTGCTATTTTACAGTTTGTCAGTCGCATACTCCCAAAGATCTTTGTCAAGCAATGGGGTAATGTTTATGCCTGTGATAACAAATACAGTAAATAGATCAGGCAGGATGTGTGCAACATCAGCTCGAGGGAACCTTCCTAAAAGTTTTCTGTGGTTGGTAGCATAGACATTTCTAGAGTTAGCAACACTGAAAGCCCTTGCTGTTCTGATCTAGTGTCATCTAACCCTGAAAAAGACCTGATTTGAATCAAAATGCTGGTAGTTGTTAATGACCTGCGTATCTGACAACTCCCAGCATTGTAATTTGAGTGTGCCCAAACTGGGACTTGGAAATAGCAAGAAGCTCTTAAATATCTTGGATAAATACGACCTTAGGGGACTTTATGCAGGAGATGAGGGGACACATTCTTGTCTTGAAGACTTGTTTCATGGGGGCTATATGTGTTCTTTATATATGGTGGTTAGACTTAGGATATCCTTGTGTAGGAAAAGACGTCCCTTCTACAAATGCAGACTGTAGCAGTCATCTGCTTAGGCAGTAAGCTGTTAACAGGCAGGACTTGAGTGCTCAGAGACATCATGGTGGTTATAAATTCTTACACAAATGTCAACTAAGTAGCACTTTTGTAGAAAGTTAGCTTTTCTACTGGACACACTGTCACTGGATCTCTTGGCATCTTGCTGTATTTTGAAAGTGTGGTGAGAGATGTACCATTTCTGTTCACTTTAGGTCTTCTCATAGCTGCAGAGAAGTAGGGCAATATTTCAGGAATCTATCATGACAAAGCACCAGTGTGGAACCTCTACCCCAAAAAAGTATGATTAGAGAGCTGCAAGATAGAAGTAGTTATTTAAAGGAGGGTCTGTCTGATGGGGAGGGAATGAGTACTGTCTTGAAATTAGTGGAGTAGAGTCTGAGCCTAGGATAGGAAAGATGCATGAGGAAAAAAGAAAATTGCAAAGGCTAGGAAGGACTGAGAATTAGAACAGATTAGAGGAGAAGATTGGGTAATGGCCTAAATGGTTTTGGATTGCTTGTGTGTGGTACATCCTAGAGCTTTGCATGCATCCCAAGAGTCTTACATCACTGATCTTTGATTTTTATCACCATTCTTAAAGAAAGCCATAATCTCCCTTATTGTTGTTTACTAGCTTAAATAGTGGAAGCTGATCTGAAGTTTCTGATTCTACTCATGGTATCATATTGCTGTACTGCTGACAGAATTTGTCATGTGATATGTAGGTGTGCAATATCAGTTTCTTTTATTTAAGTTCTTAAATAACATGCAAAGTCTACATTGAAACAACCTCTAAGTTGTAAAGTCAAGCAACTTCTAAATTCCAGAATTGAGCTTGCCTCTGCTTTGTTAATTAAGTTCTCTTGCTGCACCTTATGATACCATCTTTAATTAAAATGATCACATTAGTTTTTCCAAAGCTGCTTGCTTCACTTCATTCACAGGACAGATCTGCTCAAAGGGTGAATCAGGGCTGTGCAGTGAAGGACACTTTTGCCTGGAGGAGTCTGCTGAACTTTTACAGAAACAGGAAGATTTCTGTTTGAAGGAAAGGTCTGGCAAAGAGGGAACTGGCAGGAAGTGGACAGGTGATCTGAAGAATAGGTCAATTAAACATGCCTTTGGATTATTAGGTATGGTACTAGGCAAACTACTTAGAGCAGGCTTTTTCTAAATGGTCTCTAAGCATGCATATTGTTTTCTGAGTGTTTTTTCATAGGAATGTTGAGCTCCCAGAGCTGCAAGCAAAAGTCACCAGAAGCTATGCATTGAACGTACAGTGGTAGCTACTTAAGTCACTAACGATAAAAAAACAGATCCCAGGCCTCTGAAGTTGGGTTCTCAAATCCACTTGCTACTTTGATTTCTGATTATTTTTCTTTTTAATTTTTTTTTTCTTCCTGTGCAGGAACATCAGTAATGTAGAAATAGTACTATTCATTTTCACAAGACTTTTTAAGAAGTAGCAGTGTACTGGTAGGTGCCTTCAAATAAATAAGAATATGTTATATAAATAAGAATAAATGTTTGGAAGGGGAGTGCTTGGAAGTGTAAGGCCAGTGTAAGCACAGAAGAGATAGGCAGGTGAGAAGTGTGGGTAGAGTTGGAAGGGCAAGGAGTAGAGAGACTTTGATGATATTTTATATGGGATTACTTCTGTTCCCAGTGTTGTCTGGCTTTCGTGAGCTAATTCTCACTGGTTTTGCACAATGCGTCTGGTTCCAGGTGGTTTATTACCTGGAGAGTAGCTTGTATGGAGCACCAGGTTCGTTCTGGAAGTAGTGTTACCCAAACGGATAAACTGTCCAGGATTTATGATGGCTTCTCCACATGTGGAATGTTTTATCTGTAAAAAGGATGGACTAGATTGTGTTAATTGTATTGTATGAGAGCATTTAGAAAATGCATAGGAAAAGCATCTTATGTGCTGTAAGAAGCAAAGGTTAGGATGGAGAGTGGAGGCTGATCATGCGGTTCAATCTTGTTGAATCTTGAACATGTGAATATACATATATAGATACAGGGGAATGCATAACCATCTTTTGCTTTTTGCTTGCCTCGGAAATCTTAAAGTTATACCCTGTATATTTTTGGACATTTTGAAATTGGCAAAAGTTGCTGCAACTTTTGAGATAGGCTGGATGTTTTCCTGTGCTAACAGTTTCAAGAATATAAGCAGAGCACACATGCAGGGAGCAGAGATGTCCACTGTGGAGAAAAAATTTTTATCTTTTAAGATATACACAGAGAAATACCTACTATACTGGCAAAGAATTGCTATATGGGCTGTGGCAACTTATGGTACAAAAATTTCCTCATGTATTTCATAAAGCCAACGAATGTCCAGGGGCCCTGGGATCCTAATGAAGACTGGAGAAAAGGAGAGCACTTCAAAATGCAGCCTCTATTGAAAATAAAAATCTGCTATGATTTACATGAGGTGTAGGAACTTGTAGTGCATTTATTGTCTTCCTAAACTCTTTGTACTTTGGTGTTGTGGAGGTTTGGTTTGGGTGGGATTTTTGGGGTGGGTTTTTTTTGCGTGGTGCTTTTTTTGTTTGGTGTGGGTTTTTTGTTTGGTTTTTGGGGGGTTTTTTTTGGTTGGTTGGGTTTTTTCTTCTTTTTTTTTTTTTTTTTTTTTTTGCTATGTCCTAAAACTGAATTAAATTAAAAGCCTAGTTGGTTTGCAAAAAGGAGAATAAAAATGTAAAGCTTATGGTGGGGAAAAAAAAGGGAGGGACTCACACATGACTGTGTGACTTAGATATTGGTGCTTGAGGGAATAATATGTCCTCTTAAGCCTCTCAGATATCTGGAAGATACCTGTCTGTTTCATTTTAACTTTCCCCTGCAGGTGTACAACTACTTTGATACTCAGATATCTAGGATATTAAATAATGGATGAAAAGAATGTTTCAATGTTTGGTGTTATTCTCATAGTCCTTTAATATGACATCTCAATTTGTTTGGCTTTGGATACATGAAGGTTTTATCTTTTATGTTGTTTGGTTTTGGTTACTTTGGAATTGATACAGATGCATCCTTCTACTTGCATATGGTGTTCTGCAAATGTCTTCAACTGTTTATGATATGCTTTCTGACAGAAAACTTTAAGTATTTATAATTATATCTATTCATGGTGTCCTGGTTTCAGCTGGGATAGAGTTAATTGTCTTCCTAGTAGCTGGTACAGTGCTATGTTTTGAGTTCAGTATGCGAAGAATGTTGATAACACTGATGTTTTCAGTTGTTGCTAAGTAATGTTTAGTCTAAAGTCAAGGATTTTTTCAGCTTCTCATGCCCAGCCGACAAGAAAGCTGGAGGGACACAGCCAGGGCACCTGACCCAAAGTGGCCAACGGGGTATTCCATACCATGTGACATCATGCCCAGTATATAAACTGTGAGGTGGGGGGGGGGGATCGTCCCTCGGGGATTAACTGGGCATCAATCGGCGAGTGGTGAGCAATTGCACTGTGCATCATTTGTATATTCTAATCCTTTTATTATTACTGCTCTCATTTTATTAGTGTTATCATTATTAGTTTCTTCTTTTCTGTTCTATTAAACCATTCTTATCTCAAACCACGAGTTTTACTTTTTTTCTCCCAATTCTCTCCCCCATCCCACTGGGGGGGGAAGTGAGTGAGCAGCTGTGTGGTGCTTAGTTGCTGGCTGGGGTTAAACCATGACACATGGAAATATTGTTTTTAAAAAATAGAGAAATAACCTGTACTTTTTTTACCTGTGTAGTCTATACAACGTTAGTTACTAAGCAACTCTGAAGACAGACATGGTCAGATGGCAAAAATGTCATAATGAAAAACTAAAAATGTAGTGACATGCACAAAATGTTTACTGCATGAGCTTCTGTTATGCTTATTTATTTCAATAGAACCTTAATTCAGTCACTGATCTCAAAAGTTTGAGCATTAGAAACTACTATAATGAGGAAAAATTTGAGAAGTTGGTCCCATATAACATGCTTTAAAAACTTGTATCCTCAAACTGAATTAAAAGAAAAAAGTTTTTAGTATTCTCTTTAAGTATGTTCTTTTTGTTATACATTATAATTTGATGTGTGTATGTGTTTTGTTTTTTTTTAAACAGATTTCTGTGGATACCAAAGCTCAAAACATATCAATCTCATCATGATGCTTGAACAGCTGTAGCTAACTACAGGATTTTAAAAAGAAATCCAGCATGGCCTAGTTGGCTTGACCTTCAGAAAATTTATAATGTCCTCTGGAACCAGTATCAGCAAAAATCGGCAGGCTCCGAGCCTGCAGGGTGTTGACCCAGAAACATGCATGATAGTGTTTAGAACACACTGGGCACAGGTAATGTTAATTAGTTTTATTGATTTGAAGTAGGCTGCATTAATAGGAATTTTCTTCATTCTCTGTTTTGGGATAATCCTGAATGGCTCAGGAAGAAACATCTGTCATGCAGAATGTGGTAGATGACACTGAAACATTTTAAAAACGTAAAGGTAACTGACCTTTCAAGGTGTGGTTAGGCTTTACTAATCACACTTTGAACTCCAGATTTGCATCTAAATGGGAAGTGGTAGGACACGGTAATATCTTACTGAAGGCCTCAATCTTCTTACTGGCTTTCCTAGTGATTCACTGTGAATTGTACCCTGTTGCAAACCTCTGTGTTTCCTTTCCTTTGCTGGGTAAGGCTTGCCTATCTTATGTAAAGTATATTAGACGCATGGTGCAAAGCTGTACGCAGTGTTCTTTATCATGGATAGATGTAGATTATGCACTTCAGCATGTTCTAAAAATTGTTTGCATGTCATCAGGATTATAATTGCTTTCAGGCAAAGATGCTTTACTCTGAGCACAATAATATAAGGTCTTATTTGCTGCAGTAATATGAATAACTAACGGTTTATGTAAAATTGATTTCTGTGCTGCTGCTTTTGTTGGCTTTTTTGCTATCCTGAGAAGCAAGCCAGATGAATGGTGGTGTTTCTGAGATGTTTCCAGAGTCAGAAGAGCCATTGTTCAAGAATCACCTTTTCTCACTTAACTCTAGTGATGCTGTCATGTTAGGGGAGCTGCTGTTCCTTTGTATTTTTGTGGCAATTATCCTCCACAAAAAGGCTAAAGACAGTGGTTGTTTCACAGACAACAAGCTTCATTGACTGCGTGCAGAACAGAATTTAATCCAGTGGTATAAATGCTGGGATGAGAATTGTTACTCAATCCTAAATCTATATTGAATGTTGCAAGAGTGTGTGGGTATCAGTGGCCATTTGGCATCATATAAGATGTGGCAAGGAAAGACCAGCTCTGTGGGCTTCTGCATCTCATCATATTGATACTCCTGAGCACAGTTACTCTGGCTGAAGAGCAGGCCCTTTGATTTCAGTCCTCTGTGACAAAGAAACTTACTTCAAACATCATTGAAACTCAATTTCCGAAGGCTAAGGGAACCTAGTTTAAACTTCATACTAGTTTAAACAACCATACTTCAGAGAACCCCAAGTTTCAGCAATAGGACAAGTGGCAAATTCAGGTGCATATAAAAAAATAAAGTGAACAAAAGCATTACGTTTTGGCCTCGTACATGCCAAATGTGAAACTTTTCAATTTATTAGGAAGTTTGACAGACAAAAACTAAAAGCATAAAAAGAGTTTGCACTTTTGGTGTTAAGAATTTTGATGCTTTTTCTCCTTATGGGGTAAGTTCATATTTTTTAAAAATGCATTCAAATAACTGTTTCTCTTTAGGTTCTGAAAATCTTAGAGAAGCATGATCCTTTGAAAAACACTCAGGCAAAGTATGGGGCGATTTCACCTGATGAGGCCAGCACTGTTCAGAATTATGTGGAGCACATGCTTTTCTTATTAATTGAGGAGCAAGCAAAGGATGCCTCAATGGGGCCTATTCTGGAGTTTGTGGTCTCAGAAAACATCATGGAGAAGCTTTTTCTTTGGAGCCTACGTCGAGAGTTCACTGATGAGACAAAAATCGAGCAACTCAAAATGTATGAAATGCTAGTAACCCAGTCCCATCAGCCTTTGCTGCATCACAAGCCCATCTTGAAGCCTTTGATGATGTTGCTGAGTTCCTGCTCAGGAACAGCCACTCCAACAGTGGAAACAGAGCTGGTCATCCTCTTGAACCAGCTCTGCTCTATAATAGCCAAAGATCCCTCCATTTTAGAACTGTTTTTCCACACCAGCGAGGACCAAGGAGCTGCCAATTTCCTCATATTCTCTCTGCTGATTCCCTTCATCCATCGAGAAGGAACAGTAGGCCAACAGGCCCGTGATGCGCTGCTTTTCATAATGTCTCTGTCTGCAGAAAACAACGTTGTTGCAAACCACATAGCAGAAAACACCTATTTTTGCCCAGTAAGTTGTTCTTCTTTTGCTTGATCTTCAATGCTAAACTGCGCTCCCTGTATTCTTCTCATCATTTTCTGTCATTTTTTGATAAAGATGTGTTATAATGCATTTGTTTCTGTTGACAGCTGTTTCACAAATTGTAATGCTATTCAAGCTAGCCCCACTGCCAAACATAGTCTTGCTTCTTGTTTCCATACCAGTGTCTTGTGCTTTTGGGCCAACACAAGTGTCTTTGCAGTCATGCAGTGAATTGAATTGGGAAACTGATGGAAGTTATAATGGAACTTGGTGGGAGGGAAACCTGTTCTGTCTCACTGTGGGGCCCTTATGAGATTCTGGGGGTGAAGGGAGTGAGAAATGGGAACAAGGTGTTCTGAGGCTGTTGTTTCTCGTGGCAGTGCAAGCTTAAGTGGGCTGTGCTTGCCACACTGTAATATCAATTCAACAGTTCAAAAAATAAGTGTGAAAATAGTGTGTTATAGCAATGTAATATTTTTGCAAGGTAAAAGGGAGACTTTGTCACAGAATTAGATGTTTCCATGGCTGTCTCAGGCAAACCACAATCTTGCTATGTTGTACTCTGTTAAAAATTTGGTAGTAGCGTTGCGTTGTTACATCTGGCAAATCAATCTCACTACATGAATAGAAAACCTTTGCTGTTAAACAAGTAAGTAATCTAATTTAACAAAGAAAGCTGCCCTACTGCAGTTTTAAAGCTAAAGCAGAATGCACATGACAACACCTGCTTCTTCACGCCTTATTGAAAAATCATTTTGAGATCTACAATGGATGGGTTCAAAACCAAGTATCATTCTGTAGAAAAGTTGCTCTTGTGTGCCAGTTTTTGGACTGATTCTTTTATCTTCTACATGCCTTGCGTTTTAGTTTAATAAATGCCAGAAAAAATGGAGGGGAGCCTTACATAGGGCAGAGAGCTTTAGAGCAGAGACACTAGAATTCTTGCCTTAAGCATTAGTGCATGACAGCAATTCCAGCTGTAGGTTTCCATTTACTCTGAGGTTGTTATGTCCTTTAAGCAGTAAGGCAGAGCCAGATATGCAGGTTGGAGGAGGCCTACAAGTTCCAAATCAAAACTTATAAAAGGTTTCCTTTGTCAGTGGTATATATTGCATCAAATTTCTTGTCCTGAGAGACTCCAGTTGACCTTGTGTAATAGATGCTGCTAAAGAACATGAACTTGATTCTCAAACTGTCCCTGGGACAAATACCATTATTGGATCCATGCTATAACTTCCATAATTACACCTTCCAATTAATTTAAAACAAAACAAACAAACAAAAAAACCCCACAAAACCCCCAGCCTTTTTACAATGAAGATAAAAGCCAGCTATATTAACCTTCGAACAACAGGGAGCCATGATTGACAATCATTCTAATTAGGAAGGCTTCTTGTCAAAATGTGCTAAAATCAGACTTTTCTGAATAGTAATGAGTGTCCTAAGTCTATAATAAAACTTTAATGCAATGCCATAGAATTAGCTCACTAGCACAACATCTTTTTTGAATTTGAGTGTAATGAGCTGAAGGAACAGGTTTTGTTCTGGTGGAATACTCTGTAGGTGTCAGTGGCATTGCTGTATATCAGTCAAATCAGTGCAGATGAGGCCTCAGCTACTCTGCAAAACAGCTAGCGCAGTCCTGTGCTGATAGGAGTGGCATTTGGATGGCACTGTGTTGATGCTATCTCTGGTTCTGGGGCTGAGTTGGTTGGTAGCATATAGGGTTTTCTTTACCATGCCTTATTGCATAGTATAGACATGCCCTAGGGCGGGGTCTGGCCATAAATCTTTGCTGCCTCATATACCTGAACCAGTGTTAGATCTGTGCTGAAGTGATCCTGAAGGCTTTCTTGATAGTATTTTTTGAGCTCACTTTGGTTAGCAGCTTTTTAGAACAAGATTGTCCATAGTATTCAAAACTGTAGGTGAATAAACTATAAAGGAAGGGGACAGGCTGCAGTAAGATACATCACTAACAAATGTTTTCAAAACAGAATATGTAGACAAGGCTTTCTGATTTTATAGAGATTTTCCTGCCATATCATTTTTATCATGTTTTGACCTGAAAGTTTTCTGAATCTGATTGAAGATATTATCTGTTCAGCATTATAGTAAGAAAACAATGTTTCTGAAGGATTTTGAGCAGGATAGCATCTCAAAGTCTCTCCATAAAACTGTATCTGTAAATACCTCGCAGCTTAGGAAAGCATGTATTAAAACAGGAGGAGGTATGGCTCTGCAATGTCCTTGAAAAGTTGAGGCTACACAGAGGTAGACTATGGATGTGGGAGGAAAGGGATTTATTAAAGGGAAGGAATTGGCCAGATAGCAATTGATTATATATTAACAAATTTTAATCATATAAAGTGTCTGGGATTGCAAATCATATAGTCAGTGTCTTCCATGAGTTAAGAGAAAATAAATGAATCAAGACTGGTTTGCAGAAAGACTCACGACTCGATGGTGAGAAAAAAAGAAAACCTGCTGGAGATGCTTGTAAAAGTAGATGAGCATGTAGGGTTGACATGACAAATGTTGGGAGAAGTTTAAAAGGACACTGCTCTGGGTAAAACAAAAAATAAAACCAATCTTGCCCTTCCAGGATGTGCACTCATTCATTTCCTTCCCTTTCAGATTTTTTAAAGTCATGTTTATCATTTTGCTGATTAAAACTCCATAATGTGGTCTATATATGTGCATTGTTTTATGTGTGAAGAGTTCTGTTGGTAATTTCAAATGGTAATCCTGTTTATACCATATACTTTCTACGAAAATTTTCAAATGTTTTTTACGTAAAGAGATGAAATTGCTTCCAGTGGCTAATCTCAGTGCTTTAGAAAAATAATTTCATAGAGGCATTT